>NC_042617.1:262323330-262632693 GCF_901001135.1 Rhinatrema bivittatum | reverse complement strand
TAGCCAAAGAAAGCTTGCACTGAAGTTACCTCTGTAGGTAACCTGTGCCCCTCGCAGCCTTGGGAGGAATCTAGCCAAGTGATCTCTTTCCCTGCCCATATCGTAAATGGTGCCAATGTAATTATAGTGGGATAACTTCCATACACAGCATGAATTGGACAGCACACATAATATGAAGGAATGGGTGTAAACAGACCCAGCAAGATGACTAAATGCTGGCCATGCAGCCCACACAGCAAGGAACTGTACCCAGCAGAACAAGGACCAAGCTATGTGACCCTATTAGATGTCCAAAAGACCAGAAAAATGTGTTAAGGATTATGTGATAGTCATGTTTTATGTCTGAATTGCATCCCAAAACATTTTTCCACAGCAGTACAAATTATAAAATTTCCTAGCGTGTAGACAGATGGACTCAGGACCAGTGAGTTATGCTCCCCTGCCAGCAGATGGAGATGGAGCAAGCTGACATCACAGTATATATACTCCTGCAGTGACACTAGCCTGCCAGTATTCTCCATCTCCAGCAGATGATGGACATGCATCTCCCTGGGATTGCTTCAGATTTTGGAAGGAGAATTTAACATATTTATACATATTTAACATATTTAACATAGCATATTTATATTATAATAATAATTTAAATATACGTTTTTCCCCCTTTTATTATGTTCCAAGTTTTTCCCCATGTATTCTGATCCAAGTTTTATGCCCTGTTCTATGTAATTGCATTCTCACATGCCTGTTTTTCAGTTACAATGTAAACCGAGACGATATGTAAATTTTTACATGAATCCCAGTATAAAAAAATGTTAAACATAGAAAAAGAAAAGCCCCGCTCTCATACCAGATGGTCCCTCCCCCAGTTAAGATTTCCTGAGGTGATTTCCATGGTCCTTAGATGTGTGCCTTGGTCCAGTAGCTGGGTTTCCCGGCATTGACTTAGCTGATTGATTATATAGCTTAAAGGCAGCGGGTGCAGGAGACCGAGCGCAGCGGTTTCGGCACATGCCCTCTCCTCCTGCAGCTGGAGACAGTCTCTGTACGCAGCCAGTAAGGGCTGAGCTCAGGTAAGTTTAAAAAAAAAAAAAGAAGTTTGCAGAGACAGTATAGAGGGGTTTGCAGGACTTCCTCCAATTTCTGTGCTCAGTACGCCATTCCGAAGTTCGTTCCCGCTCCCATGGGCGTTAGGGGAACTTGGTAGCCTGATGTGTTGAACGGCTCCGGTGGGCTAGGCCCCGCAGTTAGGATTTTTGCCTGTGTGCCACATGGTAGGCTGCTGCGACATTTTCGGGTGCTTCTGTGCATCCTTTGCTGCTCTCTACAGGACATTGGTGTGCGCAGTGCATCGGTTCTGCGCACGCGTTGTGCACTCAGCTTTAGGAGCGCCTTTTGCGCGTACAAATGTATAAGCGGTGGTAGTGAGCCCAGTCCTTGATGCACAGTTTATGCATGTTTTTAAGGCGTTTACTTTGGGGCACCTAGTTTTTGTGCGCATAAATTTTGTGCGCTTGAAATTTTTTCAGCGCGAGTCAGCTGGATGCACATGCTCCTTCGCTTGTGCACTGATGGCACCGGTGAGCAAGAAACCTAAGCGCTTTTCTCTCTGTGTTGCCAGTCATATTTGGGCATCTCAGCCTGATGTTTCCTGTAACCTGTGTCATTTAGAAGCTCAGAGAGAGTTGTCTTCCTCTGATTTTGCTAAGCCTGGATCCTCCCTGCCTGATGATGGTCTGGTTAAGGATCTATCTGGAGGTAAGCCAGATCTCAGAACTTCCTTGATTGGTTTCTCCGCAGGGGATGGCAGCTCAGTGGGCACCATGCCAGTTCCTTCTGGGTTTGACCTGAATCTATCTGCTTTTTCTTGGATGGAGTTTTTTCAAGGTTTGCAATCCCTGCAGTCCTCCGCTTCGCCCACTCCTGTCAGGTCGGACCCTCAGCCAGTGACCCCTCCCTCTTCCAGTCTTATAGTTAGGTGCTGGAGCACGCCTCTGTTCGCTGCAGGTATTCCCGATAGGAACCCTGATGGTCCCGATGATGAGGCGGTTCCCGATTCTCTGGAAGATGGGGAAATTCCTCCGGGACTAGAACTGTATCAGACAGACCATGTTGCGGTTCTTTCATAGAGATGAACTGCCGCCCTGGTTTCCTAGACCTTGAAGATGTTGGGCTTTCCTGCTGCAGATTCCATGTCTGAACCGAAGAAGAATCCCATTTTGGTTTCCTTGGGTAAAGCTGCTTGTTTTTTTCCCTGTTGTGGATGCCATTCAGGAATTGATTGATCTTGAATGGGGAGCCCCAGAGTCAAGTTTCAAAGGGGGTCGGACATTGGAAGGCCTTTACCCCCTGGATCCAGCGGTGAGGGAGCATTTACGTTTTCCCAAAGTGGATGCTCTGGGCTATGCTGTCTCTAAGCGGACAATTATCCCCATGGAGGGAGGAGTGGCTCTGAAGGATGTGCATGATAGGTGGATTGAGGCTATCGTTAAGCAAGCCTTAGAAGCAGTGGAATTGACTTTTCAAATAGCTTCATTTTGCGCCCTAGTGGCACAATCTTGTCTTCTCTCTCAGGAACTTAATGATTCTGGAGTGACTTCCAGAGAGGTTATGGAACCTGCTGACACCTTTTTAGCTGATACAGGTGCAATTTGGTCTGTACCTCAGCCGGTGGTACTGGCCAGGCGTCAACTATGGTTGTGACATTATATTTATTTATTTATTTGTTTGTTTATATTTATTTAGAGTTTTTATATACCGGCATTCATGATACAATCACATCATGCTGGTTTAACAATTAACAAGGGGTGTAACAAGAACTTGAAACAGTAACAAGTGAAGAGAAACAGTGAAGTTACAATAAAACAAAGGATGATCAAAACTGGGGAAAGAAGGAAAGGCTAGAGGAATTTAACATAAAGATGAGCAAATATTTACAATGTTCTAAAGTGTTTGACCATGGTTGTTGTTGAGTTAAGATTTAGTTAGGGTCTGGAAAGGCTTGTTTAAACAACCAAGTCTTAAGCCTTTTTCTGAATGTTGGAAGGCAGGGCTCCTGTCGAAGATCAGGTGGGATGGCGTTCCATATCGAAGGTCCTGCTATTGAGAAGGCCCGATCTCTGAATGTTAGATGCTGAGTGCTTTTGGTATGTGATACCTGTAGTGATCCCCTGTATGCTTCTCTAATGGGTCTGGAAGAGGAGTGTTGTCTGAGCGGAATTTGTAGGTTAAGTGGAGCATGGTGATGAATGGCTTTGTAGATAATGGTGATGGACTTATAAATGATTCTGAAATGAATTGGCAGCCAGTGTAAGTTTTTGAGGATAGGGGAAATATGGTCTCTTCTCCTCGTGTGAGTCAATATTCTAGCTGCCGCGTTTTGGACCATCTGTGAAGCGGTTTGTTGTAAGATGAAGGGAGACCTAGTAAGATAGTTACAGTAGTCTATCTTGGAGAAGATTATTGCTTGAACCGTTCTGAAATCTTGAAAGTGTAGGAGTGGTTTTATTCTTTTTAGAACCTGAAGTTTATGGAAGCAGTCCTTAGTTGTTTGGTTGATAAATGACTTTAAATTCAGACGATTGTCAATTATTACTCCTAAGTCTCTTGCTTGGATGATGTGTAGGTTGGCTGGAAGACTTATAGTGGTATTACTATTTTCCGGAGAGATGAGGAGGAGTTCGCTCTTGGATGAAGTTAGTATCAGATTTAAGCTAGCGAGGAGGGAGTTAATTTCCTGAAGGCATTTTTCCCAATATTCAAGTGTTTTAGTAATGGATTCTTTGAGTGGGATGACAATTTGGACATCGTCAGCGTATAGAAAGTGTTTTAGATTCAGTTTGGTTAGCAGCTGGCATAGTGGAAGAAGGTAAATATTGAAGAGTGTGGGGGATAAGGAAGAACCCTGGGAAACTCTTATGGAGGAGTTATAACGGAGTGATTCTTTGTTGTGAATTCTAACCTTGTAGCCTCTGTTGGTGAGGAAAGTTTTGAACCATGCAAATGCCGTTCCTGTTATTCCGATGTTCGATAGCTGGTTTAGGAGGATGGAGTGGTTAACGGTGTCAAATGCTTCCGAAAGGTCCAGGAGAATCAGTAGGAAAGATTTACCTTTGTCAAGGCCCATGATGAGTTGGCCAATCAGGGAAATGAGTAGGGATTCTGTACTTAGTGCTTTTCGGAATCCGTATTGGGAGGGGAACAGGATTTTGTGATCTTCAATGTAATCAGATAGTTGAGTATTAACTAATTTTTCCATGATCTTTGCTATAAAAGGTAGGTTGGCAATCGGGCGGAAGTTATTGGGATCTTTAGGATCCAGATTTGGTTTCTTTAGGAGTGGTTTGAGGGAGGCCAGTTTGAGGTCATCTGGGAAGATTCCCTGAGTTAGTGAACAGTTTGTCAGCCAGTGTTTTTGAAATGGTGTCTGGTATTATCAGGAGCAGTTTAGTGGGGATTTGGTCGAAAGGATGGGAGGAGGGTTTCATTTTCTTTAACTGCTTGGATGTCTGAGGTGGTGATGGGTTCAAATGAATCAAGAGATGTCTTTATTAGGGAGATGGTATTCACTGGAAAGTGAAGTGGTGCTAGAAGGCAGCTGTGTTAGGAGGTTAGCGATTTTGTTTCGGAAAAAAAGAGCCAACTCTTCAGCTTTGGATTGTGCTTGGTTGCTAGGGATATCTGGTGTGTTGATTAGTGTAAGTTTGGACACATAGGCAAAAAGGGCTTTCGCATCGTAGACAAGGTCATGGATCTTATACGCGTAGAAGTCCTTTTTTGATCTTACGGTGGAGTTCCTGTATCGGTGGAGAGTGTGCTGGAGCAAGGGGTTTTGCGCCATTTACTCTCTTTCTGTCTTAAGCTCTGTTTTAGTTTTTGAAGTTCGATGGTGAACCACAGTTGTCTTTTGGAGGATTTGGGGTTTAATTTTTTTGTTAGTGGGCATAGTTTATTTGCTACTGCTTCTGTAATGTTGCTCCAGGAAAGGAGGGTGGTGTTGGGATTGGCGAGGTCTATGAGAGGGAGTTCTGAAGCCAGGTGTTTGCTGAGAATGTCGGAAGAGCAGGATCTTCTGTAGAGAAATGAGGGTTGAGGTTGGATGTGTGTTGCTGGTTTCTGTCAATATGAAGGTGGTGGAGATTAATGCGCGACATTGGTCAGGTGACACAGCCTCCAAGGCTAATCTTACAAAAATGCCCTTTAAAGGCTCACTTTTGTTTGGAAGCAAGTTGGAGAAATTGGCCAGTAAGTGGGGCGACTCTCTGGTCCCTTGGTTGCCAGAGGATAAGAAGCAGTTGCAGTGCCTCTCTAGTGAGAGGGGTCATCTCCAGGGTTCCAAGTGTTTTCATCCGTACAGAGGGTCGACCTTTCAGAGGACTTGGCCTTTCAGTAGGTCTCAATCCTTTCGTTCCAGACAACCCAAGAGAGGCGTGGGCTCGGGGGGATTGGCCCTTAATTACTTGAAGGTACAGGTTGCGGCTCTTGCCTATTTCCGGGGCTTGGTGAATTGTGATTCCTTATAGTGTCATCCTGATGTGGCCCATTTTTTGAAGAGAATGAAGCATTTTTGGCCTCCCTTGAGGTTACCGGTCCCTTTGTGGAATCTTAATTTGGTGTTGGACTATATGGTGGGCCCTACATTCCCACCACTGCGTAGCCTTCCTTGCAGTTATTGACCTTGAAGACGGTGTTCCTGGTGGTTATCTGTTTTGTGCGTCAAGTTTCCAAGCTGCAGGCCTTGTCTTGCCGGGAGCTGTTCCTTCGGGTGTCTCTAGGGGCGTTACTGCTGCATACTGTTCCTTCCTTCTTGCCCAAAGTGGTGTTGGAATTTCATTTGAATCCGTCAATTTCCTTGCTGTGCCTGGATAGGGTCAGGGACGCGGAGGAGTATTGCCTCCTGCGTCCCTTGGATGTCAAGAGACTTGTGTTTTGTATCTGGAGGTTTCTGAAACTTTCCAAAAGATAGATTGCCTGTTTTGTCCTTCATGGTGGAAGGATGCAGGGTGAACCAGTTTCGTGGGCTATTATAGCTCGCTGGATTAAGAAGGTAGTCACAGCTGTGTATGTGGATGCTGAAAAGCCGTTGTCTACTCAGTTTAAGGCTTATTCCACTTGGGCTTAGGCAGTGTCATGGGCGGAGGTTAGATTGTTGCCTCCCATTGATACTTTTTCCAGGTCTTATCGTCTGGCTGTGCAGGCCCAGGAGGATGCATTTGCACATGTGGTGCTGATTGGACCATAGGCAGTAGCTTTGGTACATCCCACTGGTCCTGAGACCATCTGTCTACACGCTAGGAAATGGAGAAATTTACTGCTTACCTGATAATTTCATTTTCCTTAGTGTAGACAAATGGACTCAACTTCCCCTCCTTGACTGCCGAATGCTTGTGTTAAGGTCCACCTGTGGGGCTGTGTATTCCAGGATGGTAAATGTTCATCCAGTCCCTAGATTAGGGTACATATATTTCTGGCTTAAGTTCAGTGTTTCTTGTTGGTTGAGTACAGTAATGGTTGACTGTTTCTAATCAAATTTTTGCTAGTCTTTCCACAGTTGCTTTTGAAGAGAATACTGGCAGGCTGATGTCACTGTAGGAGTGGGTTATGCTCCCCTGCGAGCAGATGGAGGCAGAGCAAGCTGACGTCACAGTACACACACACACACACACACACACACACACACATATATATATATATATGTGTGTGTATGTGTATATATATATATATATATATATATATATATATATATATACACACATACATACACATACATACTGTGACATCAGAACTATTTATCAAGATAAGTTGCACATGCCTCACTGTACATTTATATATATATAATGTGACGTCAGCTTGCTCTGCCTCCATCTGCTTGCTCCGCCTCCATCAGGACCAGTGGAGCATAACCCACTGGTCCTGAATCCATCTGTCTACACTAAGGAAAACGAAATTATCAGGTAAGTAGTAATTACTCCATTCATTTCCTGTGACTTTCATGGCAAATTTTGAAAGCAAGTGTGGTGTACAGTGAGGCACGTGCAACTTATCTTGATAAATAGTTCTAGCTTTCTCATAGCCTTGCAGGCATCTCGGCGCAAAGAAGGGGCCTGCTGCTTATCATGTTTTCAGTTGCTTTTGAGTCATATAAAAACTACAGTCAGCATCTTTAGTCTTTCACTCCACATAGTCAACATAAATCATTTTAAGCCTACATTAACAAATGTATGACAAGTGTGTGCATGCTGGGAGAGTAGGATTTCTTTTCCTCCACTTTCCTGTATCCTAACATCTGTTCCCCCCCCCCCCCCCCCCCCCCGAGTTCCAAAGCTTAGGTCACAGAATGCTAGACAGCACTTAAAAGACTGGAAAATACAAAGTGATTTATAGAGTTGTTAATAAAATGCTGGCAGTGGGTGACAAGAAAATAATCTGTCATTTGTATTATATATTGACAAGCTCGTTTTGAGTCCTTGACTAAACAGGCTGAATATACAGGGTGAGAGAGATTTGTTTTCATATGTAGAGCCTTGGGCCGTTTAGCAGAGGGTAGCTGGTATTATGTGCTGTCAGCGTTATAGTGACAGGATATTGGAGTACAATGTAAATTTTTCTATCAATTATCCTAAGCTTTGTTTCGCATCTTCACTCTGCAAGCATAATATCGTGTATTATGTATGTATGTATTTTTTATGAGGAGAAATGTTCTTAGGACTTTTTAGTTTCACTTTCACGAGAGTTCAGGCATGATGAAAGCAGTCATACATTCCTTTCCAGTCACACACAGGTAGATATTCAGACTTATCCAGGTATGTAAGTTAGCTGGATAAGATTTATCCGACCAACTTACATGGGATATTCAGTAGCACAGCTATGCTGCTGAATATTCGTGTACGAAACCCTACTTGTTCAATGGCAGGGCTAAGTTATCCCGCTAAGTAGCGCTGCCCCATTACACCCATTGCCTGCCCCTACTTATCCAGCTATCTACTTAGCCGGATAAGTAGTTTATCTGGCTAAGTAGTGACTGCTGAGCATAGCTGAATATTCAGTAGCCGCCTCTTAGCTGGATAAGTGGCTACTTATCCGATTAAATAGCTTTGAATATCGGGCTCATAATCCTACGCTCCCCCACACAAATTAAACCCCGCATTAAGTGGAAAATGAGTGCCTCTTGAAACACTTGAATTTTTCTGTTTTTAAACTATGTGAAATTTTCTTTGGGAATGATAAAAAGTTGGTTTTCATGAGTTTTCGGCCTTGCAACCTGTTAGATTGCCAGTGATCGCCGATTAACTGCTCCTGTTTGTGGATGAAAGGAGCCAAGGTGCTTGTGAAGGATGAGGCAATGGAGGAATGTTATTTTTGGAATCGTTCATTTGTACGGTTTCATTTTCCCCATCCACGCAAGCCCTGCCCTGTGGGATGAAGTGTTTTAAAATTCTGCAGTTGATTTATTGCCTTGTTTGGTGGTAATACAACAGAAACAAAATTGGGTAGTATCTATTTCCAGTTGCTGTTGACAAAAGTGGCGAATTGACCTTGGTGCCAGACTTTTCATGAGGAGCTGAAGGAAGCAAAGCCTCTTAGTGTTAAATTATAATATTTTGTGAGTGGGGTCAGTGTTATGATGTCATCTGTTGTACGAAACAAACCAAGCTAATAGAAAAAAATGATTTTCTTTTATAACCTGACTGGTTAACTTTGCGAAGGGATTGAGAGACGAAGAGATTTTTAGGCTTTTTTCGGCTGGAAAGTAGGTAACTGTTAAAGATAAGCAACTTTGCTTTACCACAGACAACTAAGTGAACAAACTTGCTGACATCTCAGTTAAATACGGACAGCTTGGAAGACTATATATCAATTTATATTTCGCTGATGAGGAGATTTTGAGGCCCAGCTGTTCTTCTTTGGGGAGGCTGGCTCTTTGAAAAGACTCTGCTCTGAGGTCGAGGAGCACCTTGGGGAAAAAATTTGTAACTGTTTTACATGTCAGAAAACCTAGGTATATTGTGGGCTACAATAAAAAGGCCATTCCTAACAGGGTGGAGATGAGGGGTTGTGTAGAAATGGAAGCAAACAGTGTGCAGTGCTGGGTGAGATACTGTTATGCACCAACCAGGAAACCTTGGAGTGATCCTAATGTCAAGGTTTCCAAACAGTATGATGAGGCAGTGGCCAGAGCCAGAAGGATGCTAGGGTACGTTTGGAAGCGATAAGTAGTGGAAACAAATAGGCTATGAGAATGCTTTCCAATGTAAATTTACAGAAGGGGAAGTGTGGTAAGGTCCTTACATTTAGTCGAGTACATGGCCCCAAGCTAATGGCCCCTCTGGCAACCAGTAACACAGTACCTCCTATCATCACTCCTTCACGCAACCAGAACATAAACCTAGATTCATTCGAACCTATCTCCTCACTTGAAATAGAAATGACTCTCAAAAAGATGAAACCCTCCACTCACCCGACAGATTCCATCCCTTCTAAACTCCTACTCACCATTCCGAACATCATAGCGAAGCCCTTAGCAGAGATAATTAATAGCTCGCTAACCCAAGGACTAGTACCAGACATCCTGAAACTAGCCACCCTCAAACCTCTCCTCAAAAAACCCAACTTGGACCCTACAGACCCAGCTAATTTTCGCCCCATAGCTAACCTTCCATTTGTAGCCAAACTTATGGAGAGGATAGTCAACAAACAGTTATCCGAATACCTAGAAGAGCATAAAATACTCACAACAGCCCAATTCGGATTCCGCAAATCCCTTAGTACGGAATCCCTCCTAACCTCTTCTAACTGACAGAGTCCTCGTAGGTCTGGAGAAAAAGACCCCATACCTCCTGATTCTCCTCGACCTATCAGCTGCGTTTGATACCGTAAAACACTCTATCCTGATCGACCGGCTCTCAGACATAGGTATCTCAGGATCAGCCCTGGAATGGTTCAGATCCTTCCTACACAATAGGACTTTCAAGGTCAGAATCAGCAACAAGGATTCCCTCCCGGTCAAATCCTCTTTCGGAGTTCCCCAAGGATCCTCTCTCTCCCCCACCCTCTTTAACATCTATCTTCTCCCCCTATGTCATCTACTCTCAAGTCTTAAGGTCACACACTTCATATACGCAGACGATGTTCAGATTCTGCTGCCAATCACTGACTCCATCTCCAGCACCATCAACTTCTGGAACAATTGTCTACAGTCCATAAACTCACTCCTATCTAGCCTTAACCTAGTACTTAATACGTCAAAAACAGAACTTTTGCTTATCACTCCAGATGAGAACCTTCAGCCTACCAACAACCTAACCTCACCACCAATGATCAATTCCACTCAAGTAAGAGACCTTGGGGTCACCTTAGACAAAAGGCTGAACCTCAAAGAATTTGTCAAGAACACAACGAAAGAATGCTATTATAAACTACATATTCTGAAAAAGCTGAAACCTCTCCTGCATTTTCAGGACTTCAGAACAGTCCTCCAAACAATACTATTTTCCAAAATCGATTACTGCAACTCTCTGCTTATAGACCTTCCAACCATAACCACAAAACCTCTACAAATGTTGCAGAACTCCGCCGCAAGGATTCTTACTAACACCAGCAGAAGTGAACACATAACACCCATACTAAAACACTTACACTGGCTCCCCATCAGATCCAGAATCATTTTCAAAGTGCTAACTATAACACACAAGAACATCCATTCACAAACGTCGCTAGATCTAAGCCTTCCACTTCGCCTACACGAGTCTTCACGACCAATCAGAAACAGATACTTAGGCACCTTACACGTACCTTCAGCCAAGTCCTCACTCAAGAAACGTGCATTCTCGACTGCCAGCCCCCTTCATTGGAATGCCCTCCCCACGGACATTCGCCTCGAAACGTGTACTCGAACATTCAAAAAGAAACTCAAGACCTGGCTCTTTACAAAAGCCTACACTTAAAGGTCTAGCTCAGAACCACATCCCAGAACTTGAATCATTCTCGCTTTTATAATCATATCAAACAACTCCTAATTTTATCCTTGGTCTCACAATTCCAAATCATTAAATATTTGAACATGCTACACCAATACCTCTTAATCCAGATGTAACCTTAGTTTTTGAAGTCTTCATTCCTATAGAAATAACCGCCAGTTCTTATTTACTTAACCCTATTCTGTAGACGTAAACTTTTCATGAAGACTGTAATCTGTAAACACCTGTATTTATTGTAAGAACTTGTATTTACTATTTATATTTATTATTCAGCTATTAACATTGTTCTATTACCACTTGGTACTATTTCTCTCCTTCACCTCTAACTCTAAGTTCCTACTAAGTTAGCCATGTTATTTATACCCAATTGTTGGATGTAATTGTATATTTGTTTAATTGTTCAATCTGTTTGATGTAATTTTCTGTTCCTTGTTCCGTGTAAACCGAAGTGGTATGCACTAGTGCATGAACTCTGGTATATAAAAGCCTTTAAATAAATAAATGGTGGGGGTTGGTATGTGTTTTCCACTTACTGCAGCATGTTCAAAAAGAAAAGTAAAATCTGAAGAAAAGAAAAAAAACAGGTCTGTTGCAGAATGAAAGATTTTTTTGTAAGACCATATTTAGGTGTGAAAAATGATCTCTACACTCTTTGTAGATGTGTAACCCACTTTTTCCTTCCTTGCTTTCTAAAGTTTGGATTTATACCAGAAATGTTTGTGATAACTGAGCAAATTGGAATATTTCTCTGGGTCTGGGAGTGGGGATTGGCAATGGGAGCCCTTTTCAATATTCTGCTGCCTCTTCCTCCTTCCCATTGTGGGGGGTGGGGGTTGGGAAAGAGAAGCTCTGTTTTCCAAAAATATTGACCCCCCAGTGTGATAAGTTTCTGAACTCATCTAAGAGATCCCCATTTTCTTTCGGCATGCCAAATATAGTGATGATCTCTTACTGCTTTGGAAAGTTGTTTTATCTCCAGATGGATGCAGGGGCAAACACAGACCATTTGACTATAATTGTTTTACAACATTTTTGTTGCTTGAAAGCCTAAACAGAGAGTGAGAAAATTCCTCTCTCCAGGGGTCTTTCTTGACACTTCACCTAAAATGTGTCCAGTTCTGGAAGCTGTGCCTCTGAAAGGGTGAAGGCAGTCCACAGACAGGCAATCAAAATAGTGGAAGGTCAATACCATAAGCCATATGTGATAAGACTTAAAAACCTAAATATGTATACCCCAGAGGAGAGGAGAGTTGGGGGGGGGGGGGGGGGTTAGGATAGACACATTCAAATACCTCAAAGGTATAAATGTGCAGGAAGAAAACCTCTTTCAGAGTAAAGAATAATCCATACCAAGAATCAAGAGGCTTCAGGAACAGCATTAGAAGATAGTTCTTAACAAAAAGGGTGCTGGATACGAGGCATGGCCTTTCTGTGGAAGGTGGTGAAACATAACTGGGCAGCTCGGATACCCCTGGGCTCTATTCCGCCCCCAGCCTAGCTGGACTCCACCAATTACACACAAGGAAAACGCAACATAATTTGGATGCAAAGGCCACAGCTGTTTATTAGTCACTAACAGGGGAGTCTAATTTAGGTGCTGAGTCCAGTCAATAATGTTTACAAAATTGCCACTGGGCAGGTGCCGATAATTCTTGTTTCCGCCCAAGTGAAGCCGCAGAGTCTCGTGTGCAGCAATACCTTGGAACAGGCGTTGTGACCACCAAGCACCGAATGGGATTTAGTCTTGGGATACCACAAAGCAAGCCCCCACTAGATCTTATCTGCTGGAGGAGATCTTGGCCTGGCCACCACAAAGCAAGCCCCGCTAGAGCCCCTTCCCACGAACCAGCCAATTGGAACCTCCCAGCTTCCTTCTAAACTGCTCTGCTCAGGAGCCCGAGGAGGAAGAGGCTGAACTGAGGGGAGCCGTCAGGTTTTAAATTGGCTGCCGGCCATCCTTCCCTCGATCCAGCGGTGCGCACTCCCACCCACCCAATCGGGTGACCTGTCGTCGACTGTGCATCCTGTTTCCGTCTCAGCTCCTGATGCCAGGTCAGTTGGGTGGCTGCAACGTCACAGGTAGCACCGCAGGCAGCATGATGCCGGCACCATTCCCACCAGCACTCGGAAAGGCAGGGTCGGACCTCCCTCCCCTCCGGTTAGAGGCAAGGCACTGGCACAGAGGGGGCGGCTGCCTGCACTGGTGCATCGAGCGCCCGGTTATTCGTGGCGCCTGCACATCCGTGCTGAGGGGCTGCCTATAAACTCAAGAAATCATGGATTAAGCATGGTGGAATCCCTCTTTGTGAAGACGTGAAGTGAAAGCCACAGATCATATGGAGTCTAAGGCATTGCACCAGGAATGAAGGAAGCTGGACAGAGTAGATGAGCGTTATGGTCCTCACTTGTCGTCATATTCTGTGTGTTAAGAGAGAAAAGCTTGAATCTATGGTTTTGTCTGCAATCCTCTTATTTTTCTCAGGTATCAAATGGAGATAGCCATTGTAGAATAAGTAGTGCATCCTTTAATGTAAGGTACTTGTCAGTTACTGCTAATTTTGTAAAACAGAAGTTGAGATAAAAGCAGAGAGTTCTTCCTTTGTGTTGCATGTTTTATAGGACTACCGCACAAATTTGCATATCGCCTCATAGATTCTGTACATTATAAATAGATACTATGCCTATGTCCAATGACATCATTGTGTTGATCTGATATTGATTGAAATTGACATAATCCTCATAAGTATTTAGTCTATAGTGCCATCTTACAGATGCAAGCTTGCATGAGTCCAAAGAAGTCTTTTAGTAATTTTTCAGACCACAAATACATAACTAGTCTATTGATAAGACAGAATAATTTTTAATTGTTACTTTTATGCATTTGGGTAGAGCTGCCTCTTTCTTTCCATGGCTGACAATGAGAAAAGTTATCCATGGCTCTTAGTTGAAATTTCTTATTACTACCACTAGATTTTCATTCCCTCTTGACTCTGCTTCTAATATTCAAGGTCAAACCTAAGATCTGCTGACAACTGAAATTTTCCTCTGATTTAGCCACAAAGGCCTTTGTGCTTTTCTATAGACATACTTGGCCTAAGAAAATACACCAATTTATGGCTTAGATTAGGTGACTCTTCTACTTTCTGTGGTTCCTGGGTTCTAGTAATATTCAGGGGTATAATAAGTTGTATTTATTTTCAGTGTTTATATATATTTCCAGTTAACAGCTTTCTAATCATACCTTTCTCATCTTCATCCCACTTTATTTTCTGTTTTGTTAACCAGTTGGATCCCATAGATTATCATAAATTACCTTTTAGAAACACTGCATTTTATACCAAAGGATTTAGTGCTCCATTATAAAGTTTATACTGATTTCATATTTTGCTTTAGCACTAACTTTGTGATTTAAAAAAAATAGTTATTCCTAGCCACCTTTACTACTACTACTACTACTACTACTACTACTACTACTGTTATACTTGAAAATATTAAAAAAAAAAAATCACAATTTTATTTTAATAAACATTTTTTCATAACAAAGTATAAAGGGGCATTATGGGTGGGAATATGAGTTAAGGAAGACTATTAGGCTCAGATGTAAAGATTGGGCAAAAGTTGTGTAATGAGTCCACAAATGAGTTTGATTGTACAGTTTTGATAGAGTGCATCAATTCCCAGAGGATTTAATTTTATGCAAGTTCTAGAAAGGTGCACAGAAAAAAATCGAGCAGAGGGAATTTGCCGAGTTCTTACTTACAATTTATTTGATTTATATTTTGCTTTTCAGGCACTTCACAGCAGATTGCATTCAAGTACTATAGATATTTCCCTGTCCCAGAGGGCTCACAATCTAAGTTACAAAATTAATGCTGAGCCTTCTATCTGCAGTTTAATGGAGTTACTGAAATGTTATTAGTTTGCATTTATTTTTTGTTTGTTTAATGCTCCTATCTCATGCCTTCTTGACATGAGATAGTTTCTACTTGTGCTAGTAATTTATCAACAATCCCACTTTTGTTTGCAGAATATTTTATATTTTATGATGGAAGCTACAATACTGTCTTCACCTTGCTTTCTACCAATACATTTGAAACCAATTTCCAGCCAATGTTAATTACTTGTCATGATGGATATAATTCATTTTGCAGCTTAAAATCTGCTTGAAGCCAGTTTCCAAACTTCATTGGATAAGAATGTTAAATGTGGAGTGTCAATCAGATTGATGACATGTGCTCCAAAAGAAAAGACATTTTAGAGAGGGAAGTGTGTATTTTGCTTCCTTAATGCTTTCAGGCCTTCGTAAAGGGGAAATGTAACTGTACAAGATGTCTTAACATTGATTGCTGTATACTTTATGTTCTTGCACAGAGACGAAATGGAGAAGATATCCCTGTTGCTCAGACTAAAAATATCAATCACAGAAGATTTGCAGCCTCCTTTAGATTACGAGAGGTAACGAAGACGGGTGAAGATTTGTACCGCTGCGTAACTCAGTCAGAAAGAGGATCTGGAGTATCTAATTTTGCACAACTTATTGTAAGAGGTAAGGACTTTTTTTTTTTTTTTAAATCTGTGTAATATAACATGTTTGGTTGTGATGGAAACTTTAAAAAGATATATTTTGTATGAAGCTCTAAATTTTGGCTTTGAAGCTTGGTAGTCTGGTTCATTATGCATTTTCTCCAATGCAGGGGACTCTCTCTAAAACAGTGTTTCTGTTCATAAAACAAAAATGTGTTCATGTTTGTTCTACAACTAGTGCTGTTTTTTTTTTCCTTTCTTTACATTTAATAATCATGAGAACATTAGAGTTGCCATGCTGGGTCAGACCAAGATCCATTGAATCCATCATTCTGCCTCAGTTACAAGTAAGCTGACAGATCCCATAAAATAGACCTAATCACTTCAATGAAACAGTATGAAATAAACATAAAAAAGCAAGTTTAAAACACAGCACATTCAATAAATGCAATGTAAATTTCTGATTGCCTTGTTACATAAGGAAACCAGATATTAGCCACTTTGAGACTTAGACATTCATGTTGTGGACAGAATGGTCCCAGTGTTGTACAAGCACAATGTAAGTACCTGTATGCAGCCTAGTCCTGCTCTGGAGAAAAAGCCTCTTAGAGGACAAATGTAAGACTCTGATTAGGCATCTGTTTAAGACTGCTAGCCTTAGTTGGCATATGTGCCTTAAAATATGTCAACATGTCGTAATTGCATATTTGCCTTTCAGATTAGCCCCTTTCTAACTTTTGCTCAGGTCTGCATGCATTTACTGGATGATTGCATAACAAACATGAGGGATGTTCACAACCAATTATCATCTCATTGTAGATTTGTGCCATGCCATCTTTCAATTAAAGAAAAAGCTTAGTTCAGAGGTAGATACCCAGATTGGCTTCTCTTCAGCTGTCAATTGTTTCTTTCCCCCCCCCACAAGAACCTTTTAAAGTTATTTGCTGTTAATATTTTCTGCTAGCTTGATGATGTAGATTGATTTTGAACTGAGAACATTTGAACTTACTGATATTGAAGATATTCCATGTAATCTTTTAAATTTTCAGGTAATACAAAAATGGTTGCATTATACACTGATTCACATATACTCTGGATATTGCTAATCTACTTAATACAGAGTCCAGAATCATATATATATATATATACACCCTATTGTATGTAAATCAACCTAAGGCAAAAGTGTGCAGCCGGCTGCATCGTGATGGTATGGTATCGCACGCCACGGTTGTGGCCGCGCTGAACACTTTTGCACCAGTAGAAAAGGTGTAGGTATTTCCGGCACTACTGCTGGTGTTAATGTGCGAAACATTATTGCCTGTAGCTCAAACTCCTCCCTTTTCCCTCATTTACATTTTAACATTGCAATGTGGTAATTATCGTGCACGTTAGGGTGTTATTGCCCTAATGCCTGTGATAATGGCCCATCGCGATTTGAAAAATGACTAAGTTTGATTAATAAAATGTACAGGAGCATGACCTGATAAATTATCACCACCACAGATGTCTTAAGTGCCGAGATCTATTTTATCCCAAAGTAAGCAAAGAAATAATGGGAAAATAACTTGCTTAACAAAATGTGTAATAGACCATTTTAATTAAAAGATTTTAACTACAGTTGATAGAAAATTTAGCAGTAAATTCCAAAAAAGGGGGCAAACAATCATGAATAATTGGTGGGATCAAATATATATGGGCTTATTGATTTGAATTAGATTTTAACCGTCCTTAGGAGATGATGCTTAGGATGATCACATTTTTGTTGGCAATATCCAATGCGTTGTAATCTGGAGCAAGATGACCTAATAGTCATGCTTATTTCTCCTTTGTAAACACTTCCCCAGGATATTTAGATTGTCTCTTTAGTCTTGATAGTTTTAGGCCCCCTGGTTGAGTGCGGACCAGTTTTTGTGTGTTTTCTTGTGGCTATGCACCCTTTTTATGGCAGCTATTTTGGCTTTTATTTATTTATTTATTTATTTATTTATTTATGGTTTTTATATACCGATCTTCTTACATTATATGTAAATCAAATTGGTTTACAGAGAACAGTTGAATAAGCTTGCTTGTGGGCAATTACATATAACAAAGAACTTTTTTTGAGTAACATATTGTATAACTTTTTTTGAATAACATTTAAACATAAGAGCAAAATATACATGGCTAAAACAAACATAAGAGCAAAATATACATGGCACAACAAAGTCTTATATGTCTAAATCTTAATGTTTTAGATTGAGCTTTTCTAAATAGCATTTAAAGAAGAAATAAATAGCCAAAAAAGACAATGTAAAAAATATGGTATTATGGAATATTCCTAGTTCCTAATTGTAGTGATGTCTTACAGGAATTTGTTAACAGTAGTCTAAGATAATTTACTTCTGCATTGGTAATTCGAAGCGATCAGGGAGGAATGGGAATGGGTTGAGTAGGGGTGAGGGGGTCGGGATGGGTGGGCGAAACTCGGAATCCAAGGGGGGAGAGAAGAATAAAGGGAGGGGGATGGAGGGTTTATATAATTAGAGCGGAGAGGATGTAAAAAGAGTTCGTTGAAGCAGCTTTTTAGAAATCATGGAAATGCTTGGCTGAATAGCCAGGTTTTCAGTTTTTTCTTGAATGACTGGTGGCAAGTGTCTTGTCTGAGTTCTGGTGGTAGTGAATTCCAAAGTGAAGGACTTGCTGTGGAGAAAGCCCTATTTCTTTTAAATATTTCTTTTAAGGGCTTTTGTGACTTGGCCGCCTTATGACCAAGCCAAATGAACTTGTCCATTATGCCATCATCAAGTTCTTGCTGAATACACATGTATTATTTTTTATCTCATCAATGTATTTTTTTTTTTTACTTTTCTGTCCTGTTTGGAATTTACTCAATGTTATTGTTTTGTCTGTCTGAATTTAATTGGAAATTTGTTTTTGTGATGTTTGGGTTCAATGTTTTCAATGGATTTCATTTTTGGTTTTTTTTTAAATGTAAACAATTCTGGTCATATTTTGTTGTCAGAATGGCCTAGCGGTCTAAGGTGCCAGACTCAAGTGTTCCTTCTTCCCTGTGCTGGGTGTTCTGGACTCCTGATGGAGCATGGGTTCAAATCCCACTTCTGACATGCTCATCCTTTGTTGAAGGACCTAAATATGTATATGCCGGAGGAGAGGAGAAATGATACAGACCTTCAGATACTTGAAAGGTTTTAATGATGCATGATCAACAACCAACCTATTCCGCTGGAAAGAATCCAATAGAGCTAGGGGTCACAAAAATAATCTCCAGAGAGGATGACTCAGAATAAATGTCAGGAAATATTTCTTCGTGGAGAGGGTGGTGGACGCCTGGAATGCCCTGCCGGAGGAGGTGGTGAAGACACAAATCATGCAAGATTTCATAAAGGCATGGGATAAACATTCTGGGTCCCTAAAGGCAAGGGGGAGGGGAATGAAGTAAGAGGCATGGGGGTAACTTGCTGGTGTGGCGGTTACTACCCTTAACAAATAAGCCTTCATACTATTGATGCAACTCAATCATTGCTCACTGCTTCAACAGCAGGGGGAAAAGAGTAATTGGATTTAGACAACCACAAGGACATTGAACTGTACAGTCTGGGAAAACAAATGAGCATGGGCAGCGGTTACTACCTTTAACCAAAAGGCCTGATACTACACTTCTAATGCAACTCCAAAATTGCTCTCTGCTTCAGCTGCGGGGGGAAAGGAAATTGAACCCAAACAGTAACCAACAAGAGCATGATGCAGCGGTTACTACCCTTAATCAAAAAACCCGATACTATACTTCTGATGCAACTCCAACATTGTTCTCTGCTTCAGCTGCAGAGGGGTGAAGGAAATTTGACTCGAACAGTAACAAACAAGAGCCCTGACCTTGGCAGTCTGAGTAACTGATAAGTATGGGAAATTGATAACTATGGGAGCTTGCTGGGCAGACTGGATGGGCCATTAGGTCCTTTCTGCCATCACTTCTATGTTTCTGTGGATTTGCAGAAAACAAATATATAAAACAAAGTTTTCTGTCAAAATTGTAAGTAAACATTGTTACACATTTTCTTAAGTAAGTTGGTTTTCCTCTGATCATTTGCTTTAAGGGCCATTAAGTTTTTCTTTTATTTTCTCCGGGGGTCTGTTCTGCACCACATATGCTTATCCTGTATAAACTGCAAAGGTTTCAGAAATCTCATCACATAAGATTCAATTTTTTAAAGCAAAAAAAAAAATAAAATAAAATTTCCATCTCTAATAGATAATCAGGCTGATGCAATACTGTGCGCACGGCTCAACATGTGATTGGACGCGCATTTTGGACACGTATCTGTAACCCCCGATGCCAAACAGGAGCTAGCATATCCAAAATGAGCATCCAAGTGCTAGCTAATAGCGCACCTCATGTAAATTTATGTTGATGAGGCTATTAGCTATACCATCTGATGCAAAAAAAAAAAAAAAAAAAGTGCGTCCATGCACATGTTTACTCTCAAAAATTAATGCCTATCCCGGAGCAGGCGTTAATTCTTGAGGAACCCAAAAAGTTATCAGAAAAGTAGAAAATACTGCTTTTCTGTAGTTCCTTCGACTTAATATCATGGCGATATTAAGTTGGAGGAACCAAAAAAGGAGAATCCTTTAATTTAAAAAAAAAAACAACAAAAAAACCTGAGCTGGCAGTCAGGTTAGGTAGAGGGACACTGAATTAACGAGCTTTCATTTCCCTAACTAATGGCTGTGCACAGTTTAGGAAAATGGACGCTCATAAAATTGAACGTCTGTTTTCCTAACCCACTGACAGCCGCCTCTCCTGGGCACCTGATGCGAAGGAGGTGCTAGGGACGCAAAACTTTCCCTAGCACCTCCGCAGCTGCTTTAAATATTTAAATCGAGCTCCCGGGAGAGGTGGATCGGCGTGCGTTGAGAGCGGGCGCTGTATCATGATATTGCATCTAGCTTGAATAACTATGGAACTTCATGTTCATTATTCTTTTCTTGCAAAGCAGTATACAGTAATTCAGTCCATTTATCTGGATAGCCACCAAATTAATTTCGTTAACCAAAAATAAGTATACCTTCTGGGAACAGCTGCCCTGGTAATAAAACTGTGCAAAAAAAAAGAACTATGATGATAGGTGCTTGTGTCTCTGTGGCTGTTGCAAGCTGACATGCTGCTATGTGCTTGCAAAAGATGGTAATAATAAGGGAAATTTTGGGGTCACTGATACAAATAGCCTGTAATAAGAGTTGGCATAGTATCGCCCATTGTCAAAGCTGACCCAGAGGTAAGAGTTTATTAGTGCATTTCTTCCCAAACCAAATGTGACAGGGTATGCCTAGGGCCTTTTTGTTGCTGTTTCGTAACAAATGAAAGTTGTGCTGCTGTATTCTCATGCTGAAGGGTATTGATCTGTGTGTTTTCGCAGCCAGAGAAAGTAAAAACTAAATAAAATAAAAAAAAAAAATGCTGAAACACAATTTAATTTGTCTTGACTGTCGGATTGCTTCAAGAACATTTTGAGTAATGCTAATGTCTTCATCTTGTAGAAGCCAAACTTTGACAGCACAGGTTAGTGGAGATTAGGGCCGGGGAAGTTGTTTATATCATTATGTTGACTGTTTTCCGAGGCATGGACTGTTGACTTAGAGAATAGTTCATTTTGGGGGCAAATCTGAGTGGTTTGTCTAGTTGCAAAGTGCACGGGTAGGGTTGGTATTTTGTAGTTAATTTTCAAAGGGGAAACCATGCAGATAGTTTGCCTTTGAAAATTAGGTAGCCTGAAGTTGTACATTTTAAAAGCACTTGCAAACTGTGTACCTGCTGTTGGTGCATAGGGGAGAGGGATGCGTAATATATAGCACATACAATTTTCGAAAATGTCAAGTACTTGCACTTTCTTAGATGCCCCAATCTAAACCCACCCATGGGAATGTCTCTTTATTACAATAGTGATAAGTATGCACGTTATGAACCACCAACTATACTTTTTAGGCACTATGTGGAGAGCGGTTTTCAGAGAGGCCAATTTATCTAAGCAAATGGATGTGAAAATTGCACTCTAAATTTGTGCTTATGTAAAACTGAGGCAATTGTGGGCCCTCTTTCAACTCATAGGAAGATTTTATTGGTTCTTTTAAAAGTTTATGCATTGTTATATTTATATATATATTTTTGCTGTGATAATATTTTAAGGGGCAAATGCTGTGGGAGCTTTTTTTTTTTTCCATTTATATTTTTGGAAAGAGAAAGTGGTGCAAAATTTTAATAAACTGAAATACTGCTGACGTTTAAAAAAAAAAATCCTTTTCTCTTAAAAATTCCTGTATCACAGCTATTGCAATCGGTTAATCAAGTTAATCAAATAGAAATTTAGCAGGTGGAACTGCACCCTTCTGTGTGTGTAGCATTAGCTGATCTGAAACTAAAACAACGTGCGCTTTGCCCCACCCCCTCCTGTGAAAAATATGAAAGTGTTATTTACCGAACACAGAGACTTCCTCTTCATGTTGATGGCCAGCCAAGTCTTGTTGGAGGATCGCTGCTGTACAGTATTGGTTCCTGCTCACAGAAGTGTGTGGGGAAGGAGGTAATAAGAGAAAGCTACATTAAATAACCATGCTCATTTATTTAGGTCTGGTTTTTTTTTCCAAGTAGCAGTTTAGTTTTGTTGAAATATAATTTCCTTCAAGCCAGGACTGCTGCTTAAATATTTTTTTTTTCATTTTGAACTAAATGTTTTACCATCAGATTGGGATATAATGTGAGACATATGCAATATATATGTATGTATATATATATATATATATATATGTATGTATATATATATATATATATATATACATATGTGTGTGTGTATTTTATATGAATGGCCTGTCATGCTAATATTCATTTCATATCACTTGCATTTTTTTTTTCATTTCTTAGTTCTTCTCATCTTAAGTCACCATAGAATGGGGATTCATCAGTAACATTTATATTCTACTTTTGAATCTTTAGGGAACAGATTTTAGCTTTCCTTTTTAATATTAATTTTTAATTTTCTTCTGGCACAGCTGTCAGTCTGGTGCATTTCTGTTGTGGGAGATTTTGCTTTCCTTTCCTTATTATAATTTTTTTTCAACTCTGTTTGTTGTTAGACTATTTATAGGTATGTAAAAGTCTGGACACAAAACAGAATACTTTCAGAGTTCTCCCTTTTAAAATAATGTTGTTGTCCAGAAAATAATTAGAAATGCACTGAATATTCCCTCTGGTTAGCTTTTTGTATAATAATGCTTGGAAAAACCTCAGTGTTTCCATGTGGGGAATTGCTTTGTTTTTGACAAGGAAGAAAAACAACAAAAATCCTGCCTGTTAGGGTATGAAAAGCAAAGCTACCATGGCCGCCTTTTTCTGATTGCTATGGATCTCCCTTGGATAAAGAATTGCTATGCAGCAGCCTTTCCTCAGAGCTTTTAGCATGATTAATTTTCTGAGGCATCTCTTATTCAAACTAGCTGCTTGTCATTCAGCAGAACCAGCGTTCAGAAGGCCTGGGACAGTTTTAATGGCTACAGGATCAACTGGATAGGCGATGTCCTTATTTCATGGCATAGATGCACAAGGCCAGGGGTCTGATTTGATTGGGAAGTTAATCTGGAGCATTGACAGGAGGAGGGTGAGTGCATCCTCCAGCAAAATACAGAGCTTGATGGGACTTTAATTTTTGGTTTGGTTTGATAAACCATTGAACTTCGGAAGAGTGACAGGAGAAAGGAAAATAACTGAAATATAATTCTGCAATATCAGAGCTGCCAAAATGTGTGCATGTAAAGGGGGGATGGGGGACTGTAATTACGTACGTTGCTGTTATTTTCATTCCTTGACCGCAATGGCAAGAGATGGGCTTTAGGACTTGTATCCATTTTCTTTTTTTCTTAAAGTTGAGTTTTTGATCGTTGTAGATCTTTAGTCACTTTCACGCTGATGCTTGGTTTGGGGGGGGGGGGGGGGGGGGGGGGGGCGGCAGGGTAGGGCTTGGGCGGGCGGAGCTCATTGTAAAAGGATTGTATTCCTAAACATTTGTTAGTCTTGTATATAGTCTGTAGTGGCAAGTGGAACCCATCTAGTCTACCACACCATAAGCATTTGATTTTCCTAAATTCAGTACCAGATTATTATTTGCCTAGAATATATAAGCGTTGCATTACATACTGCAGTATGACATTTTAAATCCTTTTCTGAAGATACCTGGGTAACTTTGTTTACCTAGCTGTTTCTTGTAATTAATATGTTTACTTTATCATTTAAGTTTTCAGAGCTTGGAACTGTGGTAAAACCTTTCTAAGCACCTTCTCATAAGATTTTGCAACGAGAGCAAGAATGAAAAATAAATATTTTTTGTCTGCGAATGTACTGTGAAGTGTGGCATAGTGTTGATGTCACTAATGAGCAGAAAGTCTGCATGTTGGATGATTGGTATGTTAATGTTATATAACATGTGGAGAATAGGAAGAATTATAGTATATTTTCATTGTTAGTCTGCTGTCACCTTCTTCCATACACACAGTGACAATCTGTGTTAGGCATTTCTCATTAAAATAAGAGTAAGAGTTCTGCGCCTGTTGGTCCTGGAGAGAACTGGATCATTGGAAGAATGGGGATGTGGTAGAGCAAATATTACCCAGGTACAGGTCTTCAGGTGGAGAAAAGTGATAAGTGAATACCACCAACTGAAATTAGCCTTTCTAGTTTCTGCTGTAGCTCATACCCTCCTTCAGTCTTGCTATCGCATCTGAAAAGTGCCTTATTTATTCTTGAAAGCTTCTCTACAGTGACATTTCTGGATAGCTGTTGTGTTGGTCCAGTAAAAGACACACAAGAATCCTAAAGTTAAGTAAACATGCGAAATGCCTCTTTATTTAAATTTTTTATAGACCACACAAATCAGCCAAAGTCGGCAGGGTAGTTTACAATAAATGCACAGTTCTGAATCGGAGTTTGCATATAGATCCTAATGACATTAATAGTTATAACTGCTTATAGGATCTAATAATATACAATAGGGTAAACAGTTGCTTTATTAAACTTTACAAATCAAAAAAATTCAAAACCATGTAAAAAAAAAACACATTGACAAGTGATAAACACAAATTTATAAAAGTATAATAATGTGCAAGAAAGTTTTGGGCAGGAATGGTATCAAAACAACCATACTCACTATCACTCATCCATCCATACTCATTTAAAAAAACCAAAACATGTCCGACTTGTGACACAGCTAGGCACCAAACAGATATCTATTTACAAGTCCTTATTGTATCTCATAAGATGGTTTATTCTATATATCCCTTACTGAAAACTCAGATAAAGCTGAATTAAAAATGCTTAGTCCTGGTCGCGCTATGGTGCACATACTACTATATCACACAGCTGATGTTTCTCTCATATGCACACATTCTTTTTTTTTTAAATGCAGATGTACACTCATGCTGGGAATATCTGTGGAGTTGGATTTAAGCTGTTGTGTTTAAGATACTTTAAATTTTGTTAAATCTGTATCTGAAGCTAATACAAAATGCAAGACAGTTAAAATAAGGATTAATCATGTTTGTGTATATTAATACAATCATTTAAGTTGAGTCAGAATTGCATCTAGCTAGAGGCAATGCTACATGAAAAGCATTTACTCTTATTTTCTGTCTAAATATGTACAGGCACTTACAGCACATTTAGGCAGCAGCTTTCCAAAATTAATGAGATCTCTCCTTGCTGAACAGAGATACTGTTTTAAAAAAATTTTTTTATTTTTTTTTGCCATGTCCCTGCTCTGGCGAGCATAGATGGCTATTCTGAAGAGTTCCTCTGCAATAGAAAGAAATCAATTACTGTGAGAGTGGCACGGTAGGTTAAAGGCATTATGGGTTTACTCTTAGTTTTGCAGCAGGGAGATGATACTTAGCCACAGAACAGGAACAATGCAAAAGATGGATGAGACAGAGTTCAAGGAGCAGTAATGCGAGGGTCCAGGACTATCATTCCAGCCTGTCGCAGCCACATGATGAATGGCCTGGTGGCAAAAAGCAATAACAAGAGATGATGGAGGATTCATCTCTGTAAATCTTGAGCCACTGCACACAGTCTCTATCTGTAGGTGCTCTGGTGGGATTATAAGACCTGATTTGTTATGAAGAACTACATTACTATACTTAAACAACCAAACTGGTACACTGAATTCAGCAGCCCGGATTTTTTTTTTTGTCTGCTTTTAAAGAAGCAAGTAATATATCAAGTACTCCTACTTATTGTACATTTAATTACTTCATATTTATGCACAGTAGTTTATAGGCAGGATCTTGTAAGCTATGTTAATGTTGTTGGTAATTTGCTACCTCCAGAAATGACTTTCCCTGTACCTTCTGATCATTATCGTGAAACATGATGAATGATCTTGCCCATGAGGTATAAATGAAAATGAAATGGATAATTGGATTCTATGTCTAAATTGCGTCCAGAACAGTTATTGCAATTATAATTGAATTTATCTCATAAAAATGTGGTTTGCAATAAATTGCTGACCTTTAATCATCTCCTGGGCTGTGCTTATTTTGAGAATAGGTTTAGCGAAATGGCACCAAGTTTACCCAAAATGGTTTAGTTACAAATTGCAGTTTGCAATTTTTTAAATTTTTATTTCACATATTTCAAATGTTTTTTTTTTTCCTCTTATAATAGTGTAGAGAAAAAATGCTTATGAAAGATAATGGTTGAAGTGAACATTTGGGGGTTTCAATACCCATCAATGGGGAGAAAACAGGCTTTGAAAACCTGTTTGATTTGTAGACTGCTCTATACTTTCCAGGAGCTTAGCAGTCACAGTTGTGATGGAATTGAGCAGACTGCTTTACTGTCATAGGAATTCTTTGTCCTCGCTGAGCTCTTTGGTACTTTGAGAATTTATTTATTTATTTATTTAAATTCTTTTACTATATGTGCTGTATTTGTTTACTGCATGGTTTAAGATTGCAGGGAAAAGTCTAGCTATATTTTAAGTATACATAATTATAAATTCTGTCCCCTCCCTTCCCCCACCCCCATTTTTGACAACACCCAGCTTACATAATGAATTAGATTCAGGCACTTTGGGTAGATGCAGTTGTAACTCAGCATGAACTACCCCCTCACCCATGACCTCTCAACCCCTTCCTGACCACTGCTTTCTATATCCATCCCAGGCATGCCTAAAATCCATTACATTGATGGCCACTACCTAACCTGCTAAAAGGCCATGTCGGATTTTGCCATTTTAACTTTGATTTTTACAAGATCAATACTTAAGCCAACACTTAAGGCCCCTTTCTATGTTTTATTATCAGATTTCGTAATAATTTCCGCAGCCACCAGGGATAGAGAGGATGTTCTTTTGCAGGTAGCAATCCTTTTGTAAAAATTGAATTAGGGGCTGGCTTTGGCAATATTTCAGGTTCTATTAACTTCTTTTCTAGGGCATCTAAGCAAGCTTCTAGAACTCTATAGGGCAGGACTGCCCAAACATTTAGCCAGTGGGACCCCATGTTACCACATGAAAATTCACTTGCCCTCTGAGGATGATCAAAACAAAGTAGCAGGGTGCAGTCCCTCTTCAAACAATCACATCTTCTCTCCTTCCTTCACACTTCAGTTGATCTCCTCTCAATCTCCATCCCCTCCAGCATGCCTCCTCTCTCAAATTCCACTCCTCTCCCAGCCCATATCCTCTAGATTTTTCACATTCTTCCAACTAATCCTCTCTCATTCCAAACCAGTCATCCCCTCTCAGCCTCCCTCCAACCCTTTTCTCACCTTCCCCTACAGCCAATCCCCTCTCACCCCATCTTCTCTTATTTCCCCCAGTTTTGTCATTCCCCCCCTCTCTTAACCTCCATAGCCACTCCTTATCCAACCCTCAAACCCTTCCTGAATCTCATCTCTCCCTTCAAGTAGCCCATCTTCCAAACATCCCTCTGGTCGGGGTCAGCAGAACATTTTCTATCAGGCTCTCGGCCAAAGATGGATTACAGCTGGTGGGGAAAGAGGGTTGGTTGATGACAGGGGCAACATTTTTCTCTGGTGTAGGTTAAGTGATGGGTGAGAAGAGAGGAGCAGTGGCAATCTCCAGTGACCCATGCACACTCAGCATTACTAATGAAAGTCAGCATGGGGGGGAGCCTGTGGGCTAGTGCAAGCTCATGGGCCCTGGAGCAACCCTTATCCCTCCTTGTGCCAGGCTTCCTGTTACCACAGAAACCTATACAAAGACCACTGCGCAGGGTCTGTGAACACATGCTGGCTCACAAGCCCCATGCTGACTTCTACTACTAATGCTGCAGCTGCTGGCTCCTGAAGAATGCTGCCGTTTGAGGCATTTGTAACCCCAGCTGAAGATTTTGTGACCCCATTTGGAATCCTGACCCACAGTTTAGGAAGCCCTGCTCTAGGGTGTGGCATGGAACCACTCCAGAACACAATCCTTCGCCTTTCCTCCAAGCAGCTACTCATGAATTGCTATCTCTTTGCATCAGTATTATGACAGCATTAGGAGCTCTTAAAAAAAAAAGTAGCGCTCCCTCCACCCACATCAAGTTCCAAAGGTTCCTTTGGGTTTCCCCTAAATCCCTTAGGGTATGGGGGATGAAGTTCACTTGACTCAGATTCCATGCTTGCACTTCAGAGTGCTAAGTTTAAGCACAGAAAGTCTCTCTAAGCTAAACTGTCCTTGCAAACGTAATTTATCTTTTTTTTTCTTCTCTTGCACAATGTGAAAGAGGGACTGGCTACTACTTAGGGTCACTACGTAACTTCAGAGAGAGCAGGCTTCCAGGGCAGTGTACTGTGCTTGTGTAGGGAAACTGCAGCCAGGCTGCCGACTGCTCTCAGCTCTTGGGTTAATTCCATTCCACATTTCAGAAACTTATACAAAGAAAATCCTAGCTGAAGTCTGAGCAATAATTAACTCTATCTATCATGGAGGCAGAGCCAGCGCTAGCTTTTTTGCCACCCTGTGCGAACAATTAGTGTGGTGCCCCCAGCCCCACCCCATTTATTTAATCTCTCTCCAGGCCCACCAAAAAAACATCCCTTGCTGCCTCCAACAGGCTAAACTTTGAAAACTGACATCTCCGGCTCTTCACTACTTCCCCCAGTACACATGGCTGCTGCAAGGATATTAAGTACTCTAGACAAACCTTATAGCCTCATGTGCACATACACACTCACACACACACACACACCCCTGGCCCTCTCCACATGCATAGTTCAGAATTGTTATTTGTAATAGATTTTGCATGAAAAAGAACAAAGTACAATCTTCCGAGGTAAAAATATCACTTACATTATTATGGTTGTTGCATAACCTTTGCCTTCCCCTCTAGCACCCCACTGGATTATCCCTCTAATATATACTTAAATTTATTATTTATGGCTGGAACATATGATCGCGAAAACAGCATCAGATGTGATTTCATGAGGCGTGTGATGTTGGAGCAAATCTTTATTCTGATTAAGTGGAATGCCGAAAAATTAGGTTGAAGTGAAAGCTGGCTTCAAACAGTATGGGGCAAGACTGCTGATGAGTTACGTGATTTGGTGATGGCTGACTGCTAAAACTGTCTCAAGAAAGCCAAAAAATTATTGAAAATTCCAGCAACAAGCAGAAAAAAAGCAGTTACCCCGCTATTTGTAAAGCCATTTTGCAAGCTAATGGTGGGGACACCAACTATTAATTACAGGGTCAATTTTAAAATCCACGCGTGCATGTGCGGGTGGTGCATTTTCGTAAAATATGTGCAGCGACAATCAGGCCTTCCTCAGTTCCTTCCCAGGTTGCTCCAATTAAGGAGTGGACTGGAAGGGAAGTTCCCTGGCCCCCTACCTACACTTCCTCCCCCTTCCTCTCTCCTCCCCACCCCCTAAACCTATCCTACCTTTCCCTAAACTTTTTTATTTTATTACTTACTGCTCCTCTGGAGCAGCAGTAATCTCCGGCTGCAGGCGCACATTTCCCCAGAACAGTGGCTAATGGCTGCTGTCCCGGCCGGCCTCTGTCCTGACCTGCCCAGCCCCTCCTCACCTAGCCCCCCCCCCCGTTCCGCCACTTTTTCAGGGTCAGGCACTTGTGCACGTACAGGGTAATTGAAATCTTGCATTATTATTGTGTTGCTATATTTACTTTTTAGATTTCAGGTAGTATTTCACAGACTTTCTTCATTTTGGCCAGGTGCAGGTAGTATACATCCATTACTATACTTTTACCTGTCACATATGAAATTGAAATTTGTATCCATAGGGATGCCATGGTGCATTTTATTTCCTGCAGGATTTCTATCATGCTTGACTTTGTGATCTTTTATAGATATATAGTGCCACCCCCTCCACCAATTTATCTTTGGCTTTATTAAAATTTAATTGCTAATACCAAAAGGCCCTAAGAAATATGCAAGTAGCAGCATACATAATTTAATCTGCCCACATCAGTATAATTTATACCTGGTATCACAGTGTCCCTTTGGTTATCCTCCTTCCATCAGATCTCTGAAGTGCCTATAACGTCTATATCCTTGTTTAATGCCATACATTCTAACTCAAGAAAATATAGGTGGAGTAAACGATTCACACACAAAGCAACAGAACAGGAAATGTGTGAAGTAAGGTAAAACCTGTTTAAGCCTTGAATGTTCAATAAATAATTGCAAACTTCAAAGTCGAAGCTGAGAAATTTAATTGCAATACGAATTCGATTCAATGTAGTCCCCTGCTAAGCCCATGTTTTGCCGGTGGGGCTGCATCGGGAGGGACCCAAAACAATATCTGTAAACAAAATATAGATAAACGAAATTAAAAGAAGAATTTTATGTCTAGAACAAGGCTAATGAAACTAAGGAATTTGCTATTCAGTTCCAAATTTAGAAAAGGTAACATTTCAAAGAGTAATGCTATAAACATTTAAAACATATGTAAGAGCAGCATAATAGAACTCTGCAGCACAACTGCAAACCGCTTGACCATATCACACCCATCCTACACAAATTATACTTGTTACCAATACCTGTTAGAACAAAATTCTAAACATGGATTGCAATGTTGAAAGCTCTGACGGGAGACTGTCCTATCTATTTGAGCAAAAGGCAATCTTTATACATGCTGACCAGACCACTAAGACCCTCATTTGGATCCCAAACATCAAATCTGTCATCCAAAGAAATCAAAATAAAGGACACTAAGAATAGATCCATTCTAAGAGCAGCATCTGCCCTCTGGAAGAGCCCCAGCAAATACATGACTGCTCCCAATTTACTGAAAACAAAAACCTAGCTCTTCTCCAACGTTTTTGATACCCAGCACAGATCACAAAGATGCTGAACTGCCTATGGAAAACTCTGTTCTCACCCTAAATTCATTAATCATTAGGGATGTGAATCGTTTTTTGACGATTTAAAATATCGTCCGATATATTTTAAATCGTCAAAAATCGTTAGGGCCACGATACAATACCAATTCCCCCGATTTATCGTCAAAAAATCGTAAATCGGGGGAAGGGGGAGGGCAGGAAAACCGGCACACTAAAACCCCCTAAAACCCACCCCGACCCTTTAAATTAAATCCCCCCCTCCCGAACCCCCCCCCCCAATGCCTTAAATTACCTGGGGGTCCGTAGCGGCGGTCCGTAGCTTAAATTACCTCCGTAGCCTTAAATTACCTCCGTAGCGGCGGTCCGTAGCTAAATCGGGGGAAGGGGGAGAGCAGGAAATCCGGCACACTAAATCGTGTAGTCTTCAGCCGGCGCCATTTTGCAAAATGGCACCGGCTGAAGACTACACGACTTAGTGTGCCGGATTTCCTGCTCTCCCCCTTCCCCCGATTTAGCTACGGACCGCCGCTACGGAGGTAATTTAAGGCTACGGAGGTAATTTAAGCTACGGACCGCCGCTACGGATCCCCAGGTAATTTAAGGCATTTGGGAGGGGGGGGATTTAATTTAAAGGGTCGGGGTGGGTTTTAGGGGGTTTTAGTGTGCCGTGTTTTAGTGTGCCGCTGGACCCCCAGGTAATTTAAGGCATTGGGGGGGGGGGGGGGGTTCGGGAGGGTGGGGGATTTAATTTAAAGGGTCGGGGGTGGGTTTTAGGGTGTTTTAGTGTGCCGGCTCACGATTTTAACGATTTTCACGATACTTTACACACCCAAACGGCAACAATACGATTCCCTCCCCCTCCCAGCCGAAATCGATCGTTAAGACGATCGAGGACACAATTCTCATCTCTATTAATCATGGTGCTGTATAGAATGTTCTGATACAGTGCTGTTTGTTTAGTGTTAGTCACTAGTATTTCTGCTGTGCTGATGGGGGAGTCTAGTCCAGGACTTCCCAAACTTCTAGCCAGTGTGATCCTATTTTACCACGTGAAAATTCACATGACACCAGAGGATAGCCAATACAAATTAGCAGGTTTATGGCGCCCTTCCAAGCAATCACTCCACTCTCACCCTTCTCTGCACTCTAGCAGATTTCCTTTCTCAACTGCCATCCCCCTCCATAGGACCTCCTCTCATAACTTCCCTGTAGCAGACCCCTTCTCTCAATCTCTGCTCCTCTCACCTCTCCAGCCTAGCCTCTTTCTCTCATCTCCTCTAGCCCTTCTCACATCCCCCCAGCTGAACCTGTCACCTACCTTCATATAGTCCCTGATTGTCATCCCCTTCCTATCTCCCCATCCTCCATCCCTTCCTCACTCATCCTATCTCCCCATCCTCCATCCCTTCTTTACTCATCCCCATCCCCTCACACCTCCTAGCCTCCTCTCCAAACTTTTTCACATGTGCCCCCAGCTGATCCCCTCTCATCCATCTCTTATATCAGCCAGTTGATCTTTTGTCATCCACCCACCCCCCCATCCTTCACAGCCAATCCCCACTGCCTTATCCAACCATCAAACCCCCCTCCTGCATCTCATCCCTCCCTTCAAGTAGCCCCTCCTCCAAACATCCCCCTGTCCAAGGTCAGTGACATTTTCCTTTGTGCCCTGATCCAAAGGTAGATAACTGGTGGGGAAAATGACAATTATTTTTGTCTTGGGTAGCTTCAGTAGTGGGTGAGAGGAGAAGGAATAGTGGCGATCTCCACAGCCCTTATACACTCCTCCATCCTCCCCTGCCTTCCCCTTGCCTTATTGCTGGACTCAAACCTGACATTGATTGGCACGTGGTAGCAGTATTACTAATAAAAGTCAACATGGGGACTGTGGGCTAATTGATGCCCATGAGTCCTGCAGCAGCCCTGAACACTCACTCCTCATGTAGGGCTTCTTGTTAGCATGCAAACCCATGCAAGGACAGTGCCATTGCAGGGCCTGTGAGCATGTGCTTGCTCACAGGCCCCAGGCCTACTTGCATGAATAATGTGGCTGCTGTTGGCATCTGAAGAGTGCTGCTATTTGAGGCACTTGTGACTCCAGCTGAAAGATTTTGTGACCCCTTTTGGGGTCCTGGCTCATAATTTGGGAAGCCCTGTCCAGTCAGTGGTTTTTTGATTTTTGTGTTTTTGCATTTGGTTCACACCTTTTCATTGGTAGCTTAGGACGAGCTGCAAGCGGGTACAATATTTATTGATTTTGATGGTTAGTCTCTGTCTATGCTGTAAATTTTAATTTTTTTGCAACAGTTTTTATCTATGATATATCTTTTCTTATTGTAAAGCTGCAATTGACCACTGTTTTATATTGCTGTTCTAATTTGTAAACTGTTTTGACTGAATTTCATATTCAAAAAGGTGGGTAATAAATTCAAGTAATAAAAATACAACAAAATGTGAAAAAATGTTCGAAGGGGTATAGACTTTCTATAGCCTCTCTCTATATTTTTAAAGCATACTGTAATAGAGCACTTAATCACGTTCAGTCTATTTTAAAATGTGCTCTTTTTAATGAATTTAGAAAAAACAGTGATAGAGGGAGCTGCACTGCTGAATTTATTGCATAACATAACTGCTGTTTTATTAAAAGACTGACATTCCTGTATCTACATTGGAAGTCAAGCTCCCAAGATCGCTGTGCCAGTAGAATCGGTTGTACAAGTTAAATGTTTCTAAAAAATTTAATAGGACAGATTTTTAAAACAGATGCAGTTTCCATAATTAAACCCTCCTCCGGTAAGTGACTAATGTTCTTTTATGATACTATTTTTAAAATTCCATGTGGCTGTATCCCCCTTTAAAAATATATTTTAAAAAATATAAATGATTTAGCAGTATTTCTTTTTAATTAGTACAGGTTTTAAGTATTAGGTGTACATTTTTTCCTACAATATTAATATCAGCCCTTCAGTCTGCTATTGCGCATGCAAATCTCACAACAATGTACAGGCCCATGTTTCTCTCATACGTGGTTTTTTTTTATTCTGCCTTTGCAGTATACTTAACAAGGAAACACATATATATATATATATATATATATATTTTTATGCTGTCATTCTGTCATTTTATTGATATTGCACAGCTTAAATTTTGTACTTGTAGAGCGCGCTCTCATGGTTCATTATCTTTTTGTAACCCTTTGCCGGGGGAGGGGGGTTGCTGTTTCTCCTAGAACCATAAAAGTGTTTTTTTAGTTGGGGTTACTTTCTCCATCCTACCCCTTCTCTCTGCAGTCATTACATGCGCAGAGTGTAACAGTGACTGACATGTTACAGCCCTCCATACAAATAAGCCCAAACTCTCAGAATGCTGCTTGTTCCATGTTGAAGCATAGCGGGGAGGACAGTGCATCAGAGACAGTAGTGCCTGAAGTTACACCCAAATGCACTAAAGTCTGTGGTGTCTGCCAGGATAGAAGGTCCTGCTCCAAGATATATCTAGCTATGATATACCCCAAGGGAGAGCCTGAGACATCAATAAGGATGTAGTTTTCATGGATGACCAAAGCAGCAGAACCCTGTCATGGACAGAGTTCTTTGACCTGATCAACATAAGAGGACTACTCTCCATACTTATTCAAAACATGTTCAGGAGAAGTAGAGACAAAAGGGGAAAGAACAAGGAGATTTGTGATTGAAGTCAAGGTTGGCAGCATCAGATCACCACTTCTCACACTCACAGAATGCAACCAGTTATCAAATAACAGAGAGAAATTCCTATGCCAGAAGTAGCATGGCAACATCTTCATCTGAGGCCTATAGCCAAACATCATCTACCTTTGGATCCTGCTGCTCAAATACTACTACTTTTTGGCAGAGATGTCATGGGGCTAAACAATATTCATCAGCTGTGCAATTGCCCATGCAATGCTTCCCTATGCTCATCTCCTCAATCTAGGATGGGTGATAGGCAGCATATGCATTGACAAAATGTGTAAACCAGACAGTGTTAATACCTTCAACACTAATATACTAGTGGATGGCTGCATTTCCTTGTTCAATCCATGTTCAAACCATTTCTCTCATCAGAGAAATCCTGTCCATAAAGGACGACCAAACCATCATCCTCAGAAGCACATTGAAGCCCTCCTACTTAATGACTGGGAGGAATTTCTAGGATGCACAGTGTTCCTATCTATGAAGGATGATGATAAACTTTCCTTCGGAACAGAGGACAAGGAGTTCTTGAAGATAATGGGTAAAGAATTCTTCAAGGATGACTCAAACAGCTGGGTGGCTCCCCTCCCATTCAGAACACCCAGTTGTCGACTTCCCAACAGAGCAGGCCCTCTCATGGCTTGCCTCACTACATCAGACCATAGAAAGGAAACCAGGAATCAGGGGTCATTTTGTGATCATTATGAAGGACATATTGAATAATGGTCATGCAGAGACAGCCCTACCTCTGATAAAGGGAAAAGAATGCTGGTATCTCCCTACCTCAAAAACCAAGCCAAATCAGAGTTCTGTTTGATTCAGTTCCAAGGAGTTTCTATGAACAATGTGCTCCTCACTGGACCCAACTTAACCAACAATCTCTTGGTAGTTTTAATTTGTTTCAGAAAAGAACCCATTGCCATCATGGGTGATACACAACAAATGTTCTTCTTTTTCATTGTCCATGAAGACTTCACAAACTATCTAAGATTCCTGTGGTACCAAAACAACATTAGCAATAAGATCGTGGATTACAGAATGCACTTGTATGTCTTTGGCAACAGTCTGCAGTGGCTATCTATGGACTTAGGAGGACAGCACAAGAAGGAGAGAGAGAGAATATGGTACAGATGCCAGACAATTCATGGAAAGAGACTTCTGTGTGAATGATGAATTTAAGGCCATATCCACAGAAGAAGCAGCTGTTGACTTGTTAGAGAACACAGCCAATCTGAGGCTCCATAAAATAGCCTCCAACAGGGCCAAAGTAATGAAAGCATTTCGTTCAGAAGATCATGCAACTCTAGAACTCACTCGGATTTGGGAATTGACACACCACTACTCCAGTGTAGTCTTGGACTAAGTTGGGACTTGAAAAGAGACATTTTCACATTCCAAATCTCAAATGAGGAAAAACCATACACTCACATGGTATTATGTCCACAGCCAACTGTTTATATGACCCACTTGGGTTTGTAGCACCAGTCACCCTATAAAGGAAGGTCTTTATTAAGAGAATTTAATCGCAGACAAAAGAGAGGGATACTCCACTGCCTCCAGAGAAGAAACGAGAATGGGAAGTGTGGAAAGGGTCCCTGCGAGACCTTGAACAGCTCCAGATTCCATGCATGTATACTTCTGACTCTCTCTCTGTATTTCATTACAAAGAACTTTGTGTTTTTTTTTCAGATGCCTCAATAAAGGCTACAGCCACAGTGGCCTATGTGAAGAAGGCAAGTCCCACATAAGATTTATCCCTGGCAAGGCGTAACTAGCGCCTCAGCCTAACCACACCATACCAGTGTTGGAATTAGGTGGAGCAGAGTTGGTAGTGGAGATAGAGCTGGTACTAAGTGAAACAGATATTCAGCCAGACACGGTCAGGTTCTATACCGACAGTTAGTGCTGGGCTACATATACAACCAAAACCAGAAGATTCTATGTATTTGTAAGCCACAATTGAGCACATTAGGAAATCGAGACCAGAACAGTGATGACATGTACCCAGCTATCGGAACCTGGCAGACCATGCCACAAGATCAGTCTCAGCAGTTCACCTGATACAGACAACATAGTTAACTGGGCCTGAGTTCCTCACAAAGAGCAATAAAGGATTCCCACCTGGAAGAGTCTGTTTTTTTGAGCTTGTGAAACCTGGATCAGATGCAGAGATCCGTCCATAGGGTAACCACGCTTGTCACCAACATTATTCTTGAAGGTATGTTGGGAGCACATCAATTTGACTATTTTACGAAGTAGTTAATGCAGAGACCAGCTATGGCATGTCTCATCCATATTGTGCTCTCCTTTCCCAGATGTTGTTACCACTGGCATCTCTGTTCACAGTCACATATTATTGAAGAACTCTCACGTGCAGAGAATATCATGCCTTATGTATAGCAAGAAGTTTAGCCAAAGAAATCAAACGCATCAGCAAGATAGACTGCATTCCAAAAGAGTCTTCTCTTGGAAGTTGAACCCTTTCATTGATAAAAATGGCTAAGACATTCAACAGATGAGTCACTGAGACAGTGCTCCTCCTGATGTATAAATATTTGAACATTATGGACCATTGCATGTGTTTAACAATTCTCTGATTGTTTAACATAGTGGTCTCCGATACTAAGCAGGGAGTGTTCTGTCTTTTCAGTATACTTTAAAATATGTATATACATTTCCTTGTTATGCTGTCACTCCATTTTTATTATTATTGCACAACTTGAATTCTCTTATGCTTGATTTTCTTTTGAATGATTCTGAGCTCCTTATTGGATCTTTCCTGTTATGCTTTGATTCCCTGTCTGGTTTTTTTTTTTGCCTGCTGTCATTGATTCCTATTATGCTTTGATTCCTTGTCTGGTTTCTTATGCCTGCTCTCATTGGTTCCTGGCCACTATGAATGCTTGGGACAATGATTTCCTTCAGTTGAAACTGGGCTTTTCTGCAGGCTAGCAGCTCTTCTTTCTTCAATTTCAAGCTATGCAAAGGCATTGCTTTTCACCTTTAACATTCTACAGCTTCTGTCTTAGCTCCAGTTGCCTCCTTTAGATTACTAAGCTTCAGACAGCTGTGACTGTCTTCCTTTTGTGCCGCTACTCTTGATGGCTTCTCATTCCTTGAGTGTTGAACTGTTCTTCATTCAAAGAAATATTGTTTGGTTTTCAAAACTGAGTTTTCTCTGGTGTTTGAAGCTGGGAATAAAATTAAACTGTCTAGGCACTCGAGCTAACAGATCAAGAGTTGAGGACAGTATATTGACTTCAGAGAAGGGTTTCAGTTTACGAAAGTTCTTCATAGCTGCTCCCAACCATATCCATCTAAACAGTGGTAAAATTTATAAATAAAAAAGATACCAACGTAGGTCCAATGGCAGCCTACACCTTCCACTTTTTCCCCCAATTTGGGGGGGGGGGGGGGGGGAGAAAGCAAGATTCTGGGCTTGACCTGGCAGAAAATCACTTCTGAATCTAGATGTCAGGAACTTGATATGCAGACCTTTACTAGAGCTATCACGGTGAGTTATTTACATAGTGCTATAAGTCATATGCAATGTTGTAAAGATACATGCAAAAGACATAAAAAACCCTGTTCTGTGGAGCTTACAATCTAGTCAAAATGGAGACTTTTTTGAACCCAGCATCAGTAGCATGGGCTCTACTTAGTTTTTGGGTAATTGCCAGGTTTTTGTGGCCTGGTTTTGGCCTCTGTTGGAAACAGAATGCTGGGCTCGATGGACCCTTGGTCTGACCCAGCATGGCAATTTCTTATGTTCTTATGTTGAAAAATAAGATTTGTAGCTGCATAACCCAGACAATTATCAAAAACATAGCCTATTTAAGCTATACATTCTTATAGTGAGCAACCGTAACTTTTACTTCCTGTTTATTCCATTCTCATACTACTAATTATTTCTATAGAGCTACAAGATGTATGAAGATGTATGAAGATGTATGAAAGCCAGACTGGACAAAAAAATGTTTGGGGGAGAATGAGAGTTAAGATTTAAAACAATCTAAAAATAAATAAATAAATAAAAAATAGGTGAGTTTATAGATCACAAATAAAACCAGTGCCCTACAAAATCAATAACAAGAAAAGCAGGAAGTAGGGTGCCTGGGCATCCCAGTAAGACAGTGTTTCATATTTCCTACCAAGCATGTACATTTTATGCTAATGTATTTAACTATTCAGACTTTAAAACACCAAACTTAATGCAACTATGAAAATACAAAAGCAAAATGAATCTCCCCCCCCCCCAAGAAATTAGTAATTAGAACTTATCTGGAACAGAAAAGAGGAACCGTTGTTTTTCCTTTATTTCCACCAAAGCAGAGCAGCATGCAGGTATCCCACTGGTACATGTAAAAGTCATATTCAACGTGAAGAACAGAAGTTTGGACTCGGAGAAGGAAATATTTATGAATAAATGGGATACATACACAACTCATAAGCTAATTAGTTTTAACAAAATAAAGCTGTATCCAATTAAAATAACCTAGCAGAGAAAAGATAAAACAGCTGCAAATTAAAGGAAAGCAATATAGAATAGAAATAGGTATGCTGATATTTTGAGCGCTCTGCTATTGCTTTTTTTTTCTTAAGTGTAGTGTATTATATCTTTCTGTTATTAAATATAAGCACACTTCAGTCACTAGACTTAATGCTTTTCATAAAGGCCAGTGTTGTATACAAGCATAAAAAAAAAAGTCTGTATGGAACCTTCATACACTACTGGTCCTAATTGTTTTATCAAAATTCATTTTTAAGTGCTTTTCTTATGCGTATCTAAAAACATAAAGGCACTTAGTTATTCCCTTCACTTACCAGTGAGGATCCATGTTTCGAGTACTGCAACTTTTCATCAGGGGTTACCAAGTTCTTTTCAGTATTGGCCTCTGGCATCTACAGCATTATCGTGCTTCACTTTTCAGACATAAAGATGAAATCTGTGTATGAAGGTTCCTTATAGACTTTTTTGGCTTAGATATGGTACTGGCCTTTATGATAAATTTAGTCTAGGGAGATATATATATATATATTGAATTGTTGTTCTCTCTGTTGGATTGTGTGTTTAACTGTAAACCGGAATGGGAAAAAAGGCATTATTTTCTCCATTGGGTTAGCCTAATCCAAAAATTATGCCCTGAAGATTGTGATGTGTGAACTGTCTCTCCCCTGTGAGCTGTGATTCCCTTGGGTTTTATGATGAGAGTTTCCTCTGCCTCCCCCACCATACTTGGCAGGAGTGTGGGCGCGCCTCAGGGAATCCCGGCCAGGAAACTCTTCTTCCCTGCTGCTGGAAGGGAGAAGTTGTGTTCTCTGATTTTTTTTTTTTTTTTTTTGCAGTGATCATTTCCTTCTGTCCTCCTCTTCCAGATCAAGTTAATTTAGCCACTTTGATTTCAAAGTGAATAGGGTTAATACTGGAAAATAAACAAGCCTATCCATATTTGTTTATACTTTTTGACAGAAATCACCTCCAGTAATTTTGTTTCCCTGCTGCTTTCTCGTTGCTGCCTGTTTGGCTACCTCAGGGACTAGGAAAATGCGGCTTGTTCCCTCGCGCTTAATTGCTTTTAAGAAAAGTCATGGAGGTTTATTGTTGCTGTTACCTGTCTAAACCAATGCATGCTTTTAGGTCAGCTGAATTGAAGTTTTTGTTTAAATTAATAATTTTGTAAAGGTGAATCTGAAAGGATTGCTCAGGCAAGGTGGCTGTGTTCCTCTCAGTGGAATTGAGACGCAAATGCCAATGTCCACAACCCTATCTATGTATTAAGAGTATCTGTGCTCGAAAGCTTGACGTTCTCAGAGCATCCATATTAAAATTCAGAGCAGCAATATTATACATCTTGGGCCCAAGGAGAGCATTCCTGACAGTTTGCTGATGCAATTGTGAAGTATCCTTTCAGCGGAAATATCATTAGAAACTGAGATAGCAGCTCAGCTAGCTGGCAGGATTTCTTGAAAACATAATCATGCTGTGTAATCCCCATTTTTTTTTTTTTTTTTTTGAAAAAGTGCTTGTCGCTTTCGTGCCTAATCCAACTTTTTCTTTCGGAATAACTGTGTGTTAGTGCAAGCATTTAGGTGGAAAGATTTAACAGACTAAAATGTCCCTTAGGAAACATTTAAGTCATAGAAGTGAAATGTGAATGCAAACACTTTTCTTTTCACAGTGCATTTCCTTTACACATTTTACTAGAGTCAAGAATCACTGCATAAAATGTGACTGAATGAAACTAATGACCACTTGCTACACTGTTTACCTAAATTGCCTTATTAGCAAACAGGCTAAGGAAAAGCCATTTTTCCTTTTTTTTTTTGTATAACAGTAATTGACAGTAGATAAAGACCAAAATGGTCAATCCAGGCTGCTCAGCAGTGTGTTTAGCATTGTAACTGCCCGTCTGTGCAGATTACCCCCATGCAGAATGTTACACCAGAAGTTGCCACAGGTTACCCCATTTTTTTTTTCATTTCCAACCTCTAGCCATTTGGGATCCTCTGTACTTATCCCATGCCCTTTTGAATTCCCTAACTGTTCGTGTCTTCACTACCACCACTTCTAGGAGGACATTTCATGTATCCACTATCCTTTCTGGTGTGTAAAATAAAAAAAAAAAAATCCTGATGCTGTTCTTTACCCCCTTGAGCAGTTGCAGAACCCCAGCTGATGTTCCTCTTCCTTGTCAAAGCTTAATGGCATGAAACCATTTAAAGGAAGCTGATAACTGTATAATTATAATTTTTTTTAACACTCTGCCATGCCTGCTTCCCCCTTTAAATGTTAACTTGATCAGCCCCATGATATGCGGAATTAGAGAGAGTCACTCTGCATCATTTTTGAGGCGTGAATACAAGATGTTTACATTAAGCCTCACTGCTTTCAGCTGAGGGACTGGGTGGTTTGGGCAATTGGTACAGGATGAAATGCCTTTTACTTTTAGGTCTTTGGTTCAAATTCAGCTCAGGTCTTCAGTGGCCAAAAATCTTCGTTGGAAAACAGTTTGATGGAAATGCATCCAAATGGTTTGATTTTGTACATAACTTGACAGGAATGAACCCCACTCATAAATCAGGGTTATGTTGAATATGATCTCAGTTTCTGAAATTCACTGCTAATGCCCTTCTTAAAGCTTGTATTGTGCCAAAGAGAGTTGCTTTCTGGAGTTCATAAGGTGTTATATGCACAGGCAATGTGTCTAGACGCTCCTGGAAGTTCTTTTTATTTAGGCCAGTGACTCCTAATAAAATTGGGGCTATTTCTGTATCTTGATGTTGCATTTTCTTGGTCTCTGATTGCATGATTTGATACTTGAGGATCTTCTGTCTCTCCTTCCAATCCAAATAGTCACTTGGGACACTTCTATCAACATCGAGCTTTATCATCTTTGGAAAGGGAATGTCCCATGTGATCACATTTTCTTTATTTTTACAGTTCTCTCAGGATTATGATCCCAGTGCTTTTCTGGTATAGTGATGATATGTTGCCACAATTTCTAAGCTCACTTCTCCTTTGAGTTAGATTTTGATCCACATTGGGTTTCTGAAGCAACTCTTTGTATTTCCCAGTATATTAATACTTTTGCCAATTGTTTTTTTTTTGTCTACTGATCAAATTCTTTAGTTTTTTCTCTTGTTTTGCAAATTCTGTTGCCTCTTTCCCATCATGCTCTGGTAAATTCACTCATTCCTTACACTCACTGAAGTGAATGTCCAAACTTAAAGATGGAGACTGATTTTATTTTTTTACTTTCACACTTGAGCACTGATTATTTGAATATGTTGATACAATTTAGGTATGCTTGAAGGTCTGTAATAGTTCTATTCATATAATCTATTTCTATAAGGCCCATACAGTCTTCAGTTCTTGGAATGTACAATCCTGGCATATACCATTTTTTTAGGTTGCTTGATGTGCATGTAAAGGTTTTCTTGTTCTTATATCCAACCATTCAAGATCTTTATACGGACAGACTACTGTTCCAAAACTATAGAAGGGTTTATGCTTTGCAAGTTGCTCAATAACTTGTATGTTATTTCATGTTAAAGTACTTTTCAAAATCAATTTCAATCTCCTTTCCTGATCTTTCTTAGTAGCTTGTGCTGAATTTGTGAACCTTCATCTACCCCTAGATATTTGTGTATGCTTTCCTGCTTGTGTTATGCTACAATCCTCAGTCAGAGATGTTTTCAGTGTGGCATCCCTACCGGGTCTGGCCACTAGATGCCACTATCTCTCTCCTTATAACACACTTAGAAAGGGAGCTATCCATACCCGTCAGTCCCTCCCACATGGAGATTCTGATTGGATAACTCAGTGCTGTTTAGCCCAGCCATTTAAGACTCAGGGGTTCAGTTAGAGAAAGCAGCAGCAGAGACAACATGAATTTTTTTCCACCATCTGGTAGGGCCTCCTTGCTTTGTCCAAAGGAGTTTTCTTTTAAAAGATATACCTAACCAGAGGGTCCTTTTTATAATTTGCAGTGAGATGGACCTCTAAAGCCTGATACCCTTATGGGGCAAAGGGCTCTCTACATGGGACCAAAGACCTGTGAACCTACTCTACTCACTAGATAGGCAAGCACCATTGATGGATCCTGCTGCAAGAGACAGGGCAGAGAAGCTATCCAGATTGACTTATTTTGGAACTACAGAGTAGTGGGGAGGGTTTTTGGATTCCCCTTCCCCACTGAGATGTCAGCGCAAGAAGAGCCTGGGGCCCTGATTTTTCAACAGAAATTGCCAGAATTAACAGCTAAGGAGTTGGAACAACTGAATCCAAGGAAGAGCAAGAGAAGGAGATCCCATCCAGATTTCCCCCCAAGGAATCAGGACAGGCTGGGTGTCCACGGGAAAGAAGATCTCTAAAAGTAGGATTTTTGCAAAGCAAAGGGGTCCCCCCCTCCAATAAGATTCCCACAGCACAGCCACTGGGAGAGTAAGCGCATTTAAAATCACCATGGGCTCTACCTGGAGGTCTGTAATAAGGACACCTACCTACACAGAAAGAAACCCTGTAACTACAGTCAGATGGTCACTCATTTTGAACAATGGACTTAGTTTACTGTTAAAGTTAAATTAACACCCAGACCTGATCCTGTCTGAGTTCTTACAGCCTCTCACCTCGCAGGAAGCACTTAAAGTATAGCGCACACACTGGCGACTTTTTCTTTGCTTGGGCCATAAGCAAGAGCTTCCCCCATAAATAGATTCCCCCCCCCCCCGCCCTGGGATTAAGAGTCAGTGTGGGAATGAATGATTAGCCGGAGCAGCCCCAGAAAATATAAATAAGATTGTGTGCCCTTGGGACTTAACACACCCCGCTAAGAGTTTCATCAGTTTTGTTTAATTTTCCTTTACAAAAATTTGCCTTTAGCACATTTATCCATGGCAAAATGTCATGCTGATGTCATCTGAGAAACCTTTCACTACTCTTGAGTTGTTCCGCTTAATAACAATCACAGGAGATATAAATCTTGATGTCATTTATAAACAGTAGGCGTGATGGCTGTGGATCATTAGTGTCTCTGGAATTAAGTTGAAAACCATAACCCAAATTGTTTATAAGAAAGCTCAGAGGATTCAGTACTAGGCAAAACAAGAGTGGTGACAAGGAATCTCCCAGAAATATTCCCTGATGGATCTTGATGTTAGGAATAACGCCTTGTCCATCTTCATAATTCAATTGGATTATAGTCTGTCACATTTCAGAAGCATTATAGCACATTTTTGACTCAAGGATCAAGCTGACGTTTAATTGCAGAACAGGACACATTATGCACTCTGGTGTGCAGGATGTGTCCCTGGCAACATGCTTAACCTTCGTCTTCAACAGCAGCCTGAAGTAATCTGTATAATTCTGTCTCTGAAAACTAGCAACAAGCTTTATTTGTTTAAATGCCCTTGCTGTTCGTTTGGAACATCTAAATTAAGGCATGGCAGTCATCTGACAGTAAAACCTGATGTCATCTAACATCGTTATTCTAGGAGATGGGTAGATGACCAAGGCCAGTCTTCCCTAAGTGATTTCAAAATTTTGTGCCCCCCCTCCTCCTCCCCCCCACCACCATCACTGTTAATGATTTCTGTCTCTCCCCACTTCTGATAGTGCTGTCCAACCCTCTTCCTTTGTTTCTTCTCTGACCCTCCTCGTAGTCCTTCCCTTTCCCTTTGTACTTCACTTGTTATTTTGTCTCCCTTGTCCCTCCCTTGTGCCCCTCTCCATTCTTATGCCCCGTTCTACTCCTTGTGCTCTGTGACTTCCCCTGCTTGGTGGGGATATAAGGGGAGGGGCTGGAGCAGGTACAGAGCAGAGGAGCTGCTCTGCTCCCTCATCTATCCCCTACCCTTCTTGACACCCCTCCACCACATGCTCTCTCTTGCTCCAGAGATAGGAGGGAGGGGCTGGAGTAGGTTAGCTTTCCTTGCTCTGCTGTCTTATCCATCTTCTTTACTTCTGCTCCCATGACAATAGGAAGTATGAGTGGGGACATGAGGGGGAGGGCTATAGCAGCCACAGGCCATCGGATTTCAGGGGACAGCCGCCTGCAGAGGGGTGGATGAGGGAGCCATCCAGAGCAGCAGTTAAGCAAGCTGCAATTCAGAGTGACTTATGAAGAGGAAGAAAAGGTGAAGGCTGAGGTGGGTGAATGCGTGAGGGGAAGAGTTTGATTAAAATGAGTAAATATTGGAGAAGTAAGTAGGGGGTTAAATGCTCAAAGAAATATAAGGAAGGAGTAAATGCTGTGGGGGAAGACAAGGAATGATGGGGCAGGAAGATTTTGAGAGAGAGGCAGAGGGATGATGGAGATGGGTTGTGTATGTGTGCCAGATAGGGTGTTGGGGAGGGTATATGAAAGAGAACCTGAGAGGATATCAGGTCAAGGGGATGATTTGGTATGAGAATGAACCAGAGAGAGGGTAATAAGGGATTGCTAAAGGGGAGAATTGGGGTAAGGGAGCCAGAGCAGGAGTAATGGGGTGAAAAAAATCAGATTGGAGAGGATGGAAGTCGTGAAAGAAGGTTTAAGTGAAAAATGGTCGAAAGGGGATAAATGTAAGAAGGGACGTCAGGGGAGAGAGTGTGGGGATGAGGTATGATGGGAGAGCCAGAGATGGGGTGGCCGAGTGAGAAGGGAGCCAGATTACAGGAAGTTGTTTGGCAGCAACCCAGTGAGGGGGTGGTAGAAGGCCAAGAAGGGAATGTAGACCGGGGGGGGGGGGGGGGGAATTGGAAGGGTTAAATGTTGGGACAGGAAACTTGGAAGTTGAGAGATGGTGAATGAAAGAAAAGGGGGTAGGATCGTGGTGTGAGAGAGAGATGATATAAGGAAGAGATTTAGAGGCAGATGACTGAGAAATAGAGGAAAATGAGATAAAAGCGAAAGATCAATGATAGTGACTGAAGTAGGAGAGGTGATGAAGGTAGGAGGGGAAGAAAAATAAAATGGAAAGGAGCCTGATAAAGAAATTAGAAGAGAAGAGGAAAATAGAAAAAAAAGACAGGTACTAGCACAATTAGGAAAAATACCCACCCTGACAACAAAGGTAGAGAACATTTTATTTTCAGTTTAGTGAATTCTAGGAGCTCTTGGCATAAACTGGTTTCTCTGTAGGCTGTGATAAATTTTATTGGCTCGATGTAAGTATTATCCAAAAATGTTGTACATGAGCTATTGAGATCATGTAGGTCCCTTCTTCAGATGTGAATTATGAATCTGAAATGACATCTGAAGAAGGAACTGCTATGGTTTCAAAAGCTCATATACTAATATTTTTAGATAATTTATTTTATTTATTTAAAGCTTTTCTTTACCGACTTTCATGATAAAGATCATATCAAATCGGTTTACAAAGAACAGAAAGGAAAACAACGTTAACCATAACTGGCAGGAGCGAAAGTTACAATAAAACAGGGGGAAATAACTGGGAAGAAGAAAGCAGAAGGGGGGAGAAACTCATGCTTACGCGGATCCAGTAAAAGCTCTGTCTTTTAAGAATTCCATGATTGGAATGTAATTTTCAGTATTAAATTGTGTGTTTTATGTACAAATTATTTTTTTGCTCTATGGCGAGAGATGGTAGAGAGTTAAATAATTTTGTGAAAACAGGGAGTGTCTCACCAAGTAGAAAAGAACTGATGATTTCCCTTGATAAGAAATTGGCAGCACCTCATTGAGGGGCCAATGCAATAAATTGCACCCAGTCTAGTGCACAGGTGTACACATGGTTAGATGCGCTAGACTAACACCCGATGCAATAAGGAGATTAGCGCGTCCAAACAAATGCGTAGCCGATAGCCTCATCTACGTGGAATTTACATGTGATGGGCGCTATTAGCCTCCGATGTAGAAAATCGCTGGGGCCCAGTGAACATTTTTTAACGCATAAAATTTAAAGCCCTGGAGGTGGCATACAGTGAAAATCTGCCAGTGAAGGGCTCCTGAGAAATAAAAAGAATACGGTCCTCTGTGATTCCTTCTACTTAGTATTGTTGTGACACTTACATTTACCGCTTGTGATGCTGAAAAATAAATGTATATTGGCTTGATTTAAAAAAAAAAAAAAAAATCTTCTGGACACACAATTGAGACTCACATAGCAAGGGCACTTAGCCATTGGCATCTTCAGCAAAATCGGCCAGAAGAAGCAGCATAAAAATGGGTGCTTATATTGAGTACCCATTGCAGTTGGGCACCCAATACATTTTAGCGCTAAGGATGCACAACTCTCCCCGGCACATCCTTTTTTTTTTTACACAGCCCCTAATTTAAATACTGCATCGAGCGCCCATTGGATGTGGTTGTGTGCGTGGTAGGAAAATGGGCACTCAGTACGAGCGCCCGTTTTCAGTCTTATTGCTTCGGCCCCTGAGACTGTAAGAGTGAACCTTTATGGCATCTCTATTTAGCTCTTCCACTGTGCTTGCCTGTGTGTTTGGGCAGCAAGATCTTAGCAACACTCATGTCCTGTGTTTTTACAGACTCATTCTTGGGGATGAAACAGGTGCTGACCATGATTGTTGAGTTTAATAATCAACATTTAATGGGAGTGGACATGGGCCCAAGTATTTTAAGTACCTGGTACTGCCTCTGCTATCTTGATCTTAAATCTTGTTTCTTTTTTTCCTGTACGTATCTCTATATATAGTATATCTATCTATATCTATCTTACATTTTCCACTTTTTCTTTAAAAGGCATGCTTTATAAACAGTCATATTTTCCAGTTTTAAACATTTTCTTCCCTCTTCCCAAGGCCACTCCAGTTACTTATGACATATTCTTACCTTCTGACGAAAACTTAAGACTTGGCTTTTCCTCCAAGCCTTCCCCTAATTTCTAAAGTGTTCAATCCAGACTCAGCCCAACTGATGGGACGTTCGCACTAGTCCCAGTATTCTTCATATGTATTTTACCTCTAGTTAATTTTTGTCTTTCTACTTCCTGGCTACTCTAGCCCCCAAGTTCAATCTCCTTGTTATATTTATTTATTTTATTTATTTCTTTTGTATACCGACATTCGATCGAGATATCACATCGGTTTCCAGAAAACAGGTTGAATAGAGCCGGAACTGCCCTATTTTACATTGTAACAAGCGAACAGTTGATTAAACAATAAATATAAGGAACATTGTAACATATGAATAAAATTAAAATTAAATATTAGATGTGGGTATATAGAAATGGCATATAGCCTATATACAATATGTATAATATGACTTGGTAATGAGTAGGGTGGGGGACAGGGAAGAGGGAGGTTACGAGAAGGGTGGGGGACAGGGAAAAGGGAGGAAAGAGAAGGGGGGAGGGGTTATGCGTTGCTTCGGCTCTCTTGTTTGGTTAATTAGTTAATCCCCTAAGTTCCATGTAAACCGGTCCGATATGAATCCCTTCATGAAGACTGGTATAGAAATATGTTAAATAAATAAAATAAATAAATATTCTTTCTGTATGATACTTGGTTTCTAATAAGGACACAATATTTAGAGAGTTGTTGGCTTGGGTTATTGGTGCAGGATTAAAGAGCCTTGCACCTTTAATTGAAGAGTATCTTCTCGATTAAAAGTAAGTAGGAGTGGCAAATCAGGAAAAGCTTTCACAATCTGAACACAAGTATCTTCTTAGGAATAAAATAAAAATCAAAACAAAAATGGAGGATCCTAATTATATGGCTCATTTTAGCTGACAAATGAATAATTAAAAATATATTTTTTGCTAGCACTGTTGCAATAACAATAAAAGTTATATTGAATGAGTGTTTGGAGAGCTATATAAACCATTCAAGCTTCACTTCTGCTTACTTCTATTGCAACACTCATGGCCCCCTTAATTAAAAATATTGTGTGACGTCTCCTAACAGCTACCCATCTGTTACCTTCTTTCTAAGGAAAGGTTTCTAGCTATACCACTTTAAAAATATAAATAGGCTGGACTTAAAAACTTTTTTCTTTGCACTTCATGATATTTCAATCAGGTTAAATTGCCAGCCCATGGGGACTGATGTTTCATAATTTAAGAACTCCCTTGATGAATTTAGTTTGTAAAATACTAGGAAATGTTGACAGAATGGCATCAGTCTGGCCCAGTCCTCTTGTTTCAGGGTCAGAACTGGGCATGTGCAGCGGGGGTCCTCCAGGAAATAACTCTGAGTGCTTCAGTGGTTGCATGCAAGAAATACTTTACTTAGGGAAGCTGGAATGGAGAAAAATTAACATTACATACATGGTTACGTGATACATAGATTGTGCTGGTGTGACCAGAAGCAGGGAGAAAGGGTAGCATTAAGACTGTGATTAATATGGGTTACAAGCTATCTAGGTAACCTTTACAACCCCTCTCCTTCCCTGCAGCCATAACATATTGACCCCGTCCTGTCTGGTTTAGGGGATGATCTTTTACTGTCTCCACTAACAGTCAAAACTTTTGTTGGATAAGAGATGCAGTCTTGTCTTTTTTTTTTGCCTTTATCTTCTTTATACTATCAACCTTGGTTTCCCTTTCCTAGATGGCAAGCCTGGGCGACTCTGAAGACTTGAGGTGCACCCTTCAGCACCACTCAGCTTGCACAACAGGGGCTGGCACATTAGTGGCAGCTGTCTTTCGTCATTGCCCTCAGTAGCTGCCAAACAAGACATTTTTAATGAAAAGAGAATTTGAAAATCCATGAGTATATTTTCAACTAGCTAGTTAAGCCTTGCAAAGCTGTTAGCTTTTCAGCTGTTTCTATATTTCTATTTTTAAACCTTTTTATTGTAAATTTGAAAGTAATAGTAAATGACATTTATCTATACTATCCATTGAGCAGCAGCACAGAGCTTCAGTTGAAGCATCAGAGATTTAGCAGCAGCTCAGCCATAACTACCTGTTTTACCAACTCAGATGGTAGCCTTCTAGTTATCTGAAAATTATCCCTTCTCAGTATATAATATAAAGGAAAATGTTAAATTGAAAAATGCTGAGGATCGTTTTCAGCTGTTGTCAGCATTAAAAATATGCAAATTGAATTAAGAATGGCCCATACTGCCATTGTATAGAGGGCATGGTAAATGGAGAATCGGTGCTTATTTTGATCTAATATGTTAACAGCTGAGGTGAAGGTAATGGACCCTGAAAAAGTTTGAAAAGCAGTGTTAGGATTCACTGTTTACGAGTAGGCCCTGCAAGCCACGGTATTCACCCCAGGATATTGACAAGTTTGTTGCGGCTTGCATGCTGCTGCCGGTTCCCACGCAGAAGAGACGCTTCCAGCAGCAAGGCCCAGGATGCAGCTCCACACGGCACTGGTCACCACTGACCTCTGCTTATCCCAGCCTCCCATAGGCACACACACACGCCTGGCAGCCCCACACTTAAAGGGCCCATGGCAGGAACTTGGCTGCGGTGCCCTCTGTTGATATCATGGCTTCCTCGCCATATAAGACTCCTCTGGAGGAGCATCAACAATGGGTCTCCTGCTTGCAGTTTGTGTTGCTACTCCCTGTGTTCCTGGTTCTTGCCATCCAGCCTTACCCTCATCCAGGCAAGCCTTCCAGTCTTGCCTTGTCCAGCCTTGCCTTCCAGCCACTCCTTTTTTCCCTTACTCATCTCATTCAGTATCTTCATCCACACTTGATTTCCTTCTCCAGATCTTGACCTTTTGATTGGACCTAACCACGTTTGCCTGCCGCCTGGATCTGACCCCTTGCCTGGCCCTGACTATTCTTGCTAACAGCCTGCATCGTCCTTGGCTCATCTCTGACTCTGTTAGCCTGCTGCCTGCCCTGATCCCCGGGCTGATCCCCTGCTGCCTGCCCTGAATCTGCCTCTCGCCACTGCCCTAGGGACCCGCCTAAGGCCACCAGAACCCAAGGGCTCAACTTGCGGGGGAGGCTGCTGGTAAAGGTGAAGCTCAAGACTGTCTCGCTACAGGGTGTGTTCACCAGCTGCCAGCGAAGGCCTCTGGGGGGGTTCGCCCTCAAAGCTGCGTCAACTACTCCTCAGCACTAAGGGTGCACACACCCACTATCCTTCACAAGCCAGAAGCAAGCTGAGGAATGTATCTAAACAAAAGATTATTGAACCTCTTAAGTGACTGCAGAGTGACCCAGACTGAAGTCCATCTGGAGGGGAGGAGAAGGAGTACAAGCCGAGTGCTGGCAGAGATTAAAACAGTGAGCAACCAAAATGGAGCTGGAAATAGGGATTCCAGAGCAAGTCCAAACAGAACTGTTATACCAAGAACATAAGAAATGCCATGCTGGGTGAGTTGAAGAGCCATTGAGCTTATCATCCTATTTTTAGAATGGTCAGTTTGGGTCACAAGTTTGGGTCACAATGATGGCTTTTCATAGTCTACCTGGCTATTAATGTGTATGGACTTTTCCTCCAGGAATTGTCCAAACCTTACTTAAATGCCGCCATGCTAGTCATCTTGACCACATCCTCTGGCAACAGATTCCATAACTTGATTCCTACTAATAGAAAGCAAAGTTCAATCAAGAAGCAGTTTAGTATAGCCAATTCTGGACCTTTACATTGGCAAAAGTAGATTTGGTGCAACTCCTTAGACCTTATTGGAAGGCATCCAGCTCAATGTGGATAAATGACTCACCAAATTAAAGCACAAGGCTAAAAAGCTTTGTAGGGTGCTAGCTCAAGGCTAGCCAGCCTTGACTTTGGCTTTGGCTTTTGAAATGTCAGCTAATAGGTGGCTTGTTTTTTAATGAGGAAAATGAGGAGCAGTGTGAAAGAGAATCTGGGCCTATTGGCCATTTTTTCAATTCCTAGTTAATTGCACATGAAGCTACATTTTTTTCTGTATCTGGGACTGTTTTAAAGAATAATGCCCTGGAAGTTCTTCATATTTTAAAGGCTGTCGTCCTGTTTCTGGCAGATTTAAATATTGCTGCTAGTAAGAGATACTACTGTTGTAAATGGAAAAGGGGCCACATTTCTGAGCAGTGTCACTTTCAGCAATAAATTAAATTACCCTCTACTTTTCTTCTTACTAAAGTTTGCCCAAGTGGATGTCAGACCCCCATGGGACTTTAAACAAATGAAGGGGGGAGGAGCTGCTATCAGAGATGGATTCTCTTTGAGGCTACCAGTAAGCCCTGAGTTCTCAGGTGTCAGCTAAGTTTATTACAGGATGGTTGATGAGGAAGGGCCCATTCAAATGCAGCCTCTCCCTGTGAAGGCTGGAATGGCTGTCCCTCTAGTTATCAGTGATCTGGCTAGAGCTTGGGGTGCAGTCCCTTTTGGTTTGCACAAGCTTAGGAGGTAGTTAGGAGTTTAGATTCAGTGGTCTTTCAGGTCAGAGGAGCCAGGCAAGCCCTCCAGGGTCAGGAGGGGTTTGGATTTTCCTTCTGGGTAAATTTTTTGGATTTACTATTTTAAGTGGAAGGAGCCCTGTGAGAGCCTGTACACCACTTGGGTCCAGGGAATGGGGAAAGCCTGTGTCTGGAGCTGTGAGGGTTAGGGAAGACTTGCCCGCCATACCCTCCATGAGGAAGGGGGGTGCCAGTGACCTGCAGCAAGGATACACTCCGGTGTTATCTTCAGTTATTGGAAAAGATTTGGTTTCAAGCTCCAGGAGGACATTTTGGCTGCCCTTCCTTCCTGACTTGAAGCAAAGAGAACTGTCTGCTTCAGGGGATCCCTCCTATCAGGGATTAACACAAAAGAGATAAAAGAATTGTATCAGAAACAAAGTAGTTCAGGAAATCATCTAACTGTGAGTAAAGGCAAAGCCTAGCATCCTTGACGACATCCATCCAGTGCTTTCAAACCCCTGGGGGGGGGATAGAGTTTATCTCTCTGTGCAGAGACAGTTACTTGGTATTTTTGACAGTTGAAAGGGTGTTCTGTCCATCCATAGGACCCCCTACCCACCTGGGGACTCCATTTTTCCAAGCCCTGGAGGGTAGAAGTTGCTCTGGTGTCAGACATTCCTGCACAGATTGAGGAGGAGATTGTAAAAAGGATAGATTCTGTGGTGCTGTGGATTAATTTATTGTGCCATCTTGGTTCTTTTGCAGTAGTAAAGATTTTATTTGGACACTAACACAGTGGCTCCAGTGACTTTATTTTGCACATTCAGCCCATAATGGGACATACAAATACCCCTCTCCCAAGGACAAGAGCAAGGACACGAAGGGTCCACCCCTAGCACTCAGGGCCTTGGGATTAAACACACTCTCTGGCACCCTCTCTCGCACTCTCCAGGTCCTGAAAGGAAGAGACTGTGTAAAGGTAACCTGGGAAGGTTCCAGGCCTGTAAAGTAAATCAAATACTTTTATGGCCCCACCCGTGCAGGACAAGCACACCGGGGTGGGGTTACATTTATAGATGCATGGTTTGCAAAAGGTTTTTCCTGGAGGAACCAAATGGGTTCTCCGTCAACAAGCAGTCATGAATTAGCCATTAAGTGTAGGTGATGTCATACAGTGGCGCCAACATGGACCCAGCTCTCAAAACTTAGTAAAGCTTTATTAAGCATGCATGGGAGTTCCCATGTGCACGCACTGCCTCGTGAGCCCCTTAATCTGTAAAGACATGTCCCAGTCTCTCTCAAAATGTTTTCTAACTTTTTGGGGCTTTGTGCCTCTATTCCGCTTAATCGCTTAAAATTGTTTTTAACGCTTCCTCAGCCCCTTCGACAGAACTTAAGTTCTAAGAAGAAAAAAAAAAAAAAGGAAGGAATCTTGAAATCTGAGAAGACCAAAATGAGCAGATTTAAAGCCTGCATCTGTGGGGGCACACTATGTCCATCACGGACACCCTGTGTCTGTCTGCTGTCAGTGTTTGGGCCCGGACCACAGCTCATTGAAATGCTACAGCTGGAGGTCCTTCAGAAGACATGGGGGGGACGTGGATAAGAGCACTAAGTCTCAGCTTAAGGCTGAGCAGCAGAGCCACTCTTCATCTAAGGAGCAGAGCATCTGTGGGCTCCCAGTGTAAGGAATCAAACCGGGAAGTTTCCCCTTCTCGTTTCAGCAAGCACAGAAAGGTTCTTCCCCTCTCCCCCCGTGCAGATCCGTCTCAGGTCAGGGATTGAGCATAGCACAGAAGCTATCTGTGCTAGAAGAGGTACACAGGAAGGGGCATCTAAGTGGCCATCCCAGTCACCCCCATCAGAGCCAAAGAGAAGATCAGCACTACTGATGCGCTGCTGGAATGGATGATGCCGAAGCAGGATGTAGCCTCATTTGCACAGGTGCCATCTTCATTCTTGGTAAGAAAGAACCCTCTCCCCTCCCCTTTCCTTTGCTCTATCTCCTCCACCGCCTTCCTTTTCCTACACTCCCACCCTCATAGTCTTGTACACCCCTCTCCTCCTGCGCCATTTGCCCTCCTTTACATTCATCTGACTCAGACGCCACACTCCTATCCATCCTGTACCCACTTTGCCCGCCTGTCGCACTCACCCTCGCCCTCAGACACCCTTCCCCCCCCCCCCATTTCACGCTGCATTCTCAGAGCAGTCACAGACTCACTCCGCTCTTTCTAACCTAGAGGATGAAAACACAAAAAGACAAAAACACAGTAATGCACCGACAACCTCCACTCACAGATGAGAAACGAAGAAAAGAGTAAACAAGTAAAGAATTAGCACAAAAAAAAAACTGCACTCAATAATCATGAGAATAAGCTCCTAAACTACCATTAGCCTCTAATCGCTTCTTCCTGCTCCAATCAACTCCTGACACCACCCACACTAGTCTACTGTAATGATCTGTTTTTTTTAGCTTGAAAGGGGAGGGTCCTGTAATTGACACCTGTACAGCAATCACACATCTCTGTAGTTCATGGCACTGCATACAATCAATGGAACATGTGCTGCATTTCCCATGCTTACTGATACGGCCGAAACAAAATCTGCTACTTTTCCCCCTCTAACCTACACCTGCTGTTACAGCTGCCACGAGGTTTTTAGTTAACACCCAGTAATTAAAAACATGGGTCTGCGGACATTCCATCATATTTCTGGATCACTAAAATCATCCCAAAAGTCGACCCGAGATGCACTCGCTATTCACCATTTTTGCGCGGATTTAAGCCCAGCTTGTTACGTGAGCTCCAGTGCATTTGTGCATGGTTATTTCATTTCTGCATGGATTTCTCTGCGCAAACCATTTGCATTAATTTTTCTTCTTGCGTCCCACGGAGGCGCCAGCTTTTGCCATGCGCGCTCAACAAAACCCGCACAGACAACTAGCTCCTGTTTCACCTCAGATCTTATTACATAGGCCACTTTGAGACTGAGGTGCTCACTATGCAGTGCATGCACGTGGGAACTCTCACATGGTCAGTATAGTCTTTACTGAGCTTTGAGAAGTGTGTCTGCCAGCGCCCTTGGATGTCATGGCCACACATAATAGCTAATGAATCCTGCCATCTATAGAGGACCTTATTTACAGGTAAGCAAACTTTCTGCCTCAGTTTCACAGCGTGTTAACACTTAGCTGCAGAGTGCAGTATAGTTGTCAGACTTGCTGGTGTGAAGATCTTTCTCCACTTTCGTGTCTGTGGGGAAATAATGCTTAGAGCACCAGGCTATGTGTAACTCTTTGCTATGTGAAGCCGTTCACAATGTTTTATTTTGTGCAGCTCTTCTTAACCCTTATTGATGATTTAAGAAAAGTCCATAAATGATTTGCAGAAAAGCTGCAGGTAATTGGAAAAGTATGAATTTTGTACTTTTGCACTAAGTAAGGGGGTTAGGGGAAAAATGTTTTTAATAGTAAAACGAGGAAGAGAGAAGCTTCCAGGAATTCTCTGAAAGCCTCCAGCAGTTTGTACTTAGTTGTGTAAGTTTTAATGGTTCTGCAGCAGCAGCAGTTTGTTTAAAAACCTGCTGGGGAAGAGTTTGACTCTGTGAGGCCTGAATCTGTCCTCGTCCTGTGTACTTCCCTGGTCCTCAAGGATCACAAATATCCGTTTTCCAGGTCACCAGTTTTGTAAATACATTTTGTACATGCAAATATACCTGATAAATATATTAATTATGGGTTTCCAAAAAGGCCAGGCCTATTTGAGCTTCTCGAGGACCAAAACTTCACCTCTGCTGTAGAACAGTTTTTCATAGTAACTGCCAGTTGAAGGAGCCTCATTTTTGAGTCCATCCTTTGCAGTGCATTGAACCACCTTTTGCTGAAAATACTAAAGCAGCTGAAAATTTTGATTTCTGGAGAACATAAGAAAATGATTTATACAGTATTTAGACATGATTCGCTGCCTTGTCAAAGAACCTGCAAGACTGTTATAATTTTTATGCATAAATTACAGAAGAGGAAAAAAAATGCATTTTCAGCCCAGCCTCCCACGTAACCCTCCCTTATACTCAAGAGTAAAAGTGTTTAAAATTGAGTGAATTGAAACACCACAGTGATATAAAGGATTTGAAAATTCAGTATGCGGAAGTCAGAGCTTTGCACTGTAAAGTCAATTTTATTGTAGCGGTTTTGGTTGATCAGATAAGTGCAGTTTTCACATATAGTAAACGTATTGAGTTACATGACACGGGATGGTTTTTAGAGTTTATTCCATGTTTAGATTCTCTCCATGGCAAAGCTGCATTTGGAAGGAAATTGTGAGATATTTCATGTTTGCAATTTTTTTTTAAACTGAAACAATGGCAGTATGGTGGAAATGTAAAAGTACAGCCTAGAATAAGATTTGGCCCCTGGGTTTTTTCTTTTCTTTTTTGTTCAACTAGACTTGTTTGTAATCATATAGAGAAATGAAAATTCTAGGTCTGGAGCAGAAGTGGCTTTGTAAGAGGTAACTCATTAGATGCCACCAGGTCACTAGTCAATTGCACTGTTAGAGTTCTTTTGTTCCAGTCAACTAACTTCTTTAATTAAATAGTAACGTTTCTCAGGTACTGATTCCCAGCAGCACAGGCAGGTTAGGTGCTCAGTTTTGCTCTGGGAAGCTTTAATTCTGTTAAGGAAATGTGACTCTTGCCTGCTCCATAAATCATCTCCCCAGTATGGACAGTACTTAATGTGTGAAGCTGGTGGCCTTTTATTTCTAAGAATTTTTGTATGATGATAAATATAATACAGTCCGGTTTTAGTTCCTGTAGGGACACTCTAATTTTGTCTAGACAGGCTGAGGATTCTGAATGATGTCATAATTAAATGACTTCCATCATATTCATTAGATGCAAATCTTAAGCAAGTTTATTTCCCACCCTTTACTCACCCCACAAAATAAAGAAGCAATGTGGGAGAGAGGTACTGAACTCTATTTAGCAGAGCAGTCCAGCTTAATGTAGCTGATAAGAATGGAAGAAAAAATTAATATATAATGTATCATAAATCTATGGTTCCCAGGTAGAGTTTTGACATTTTCTGTATTCTAAGAACTGTTGCTTTCCATGGAGACCCTAATAGTTGGATCGCAAGTTTTCAAGCAAAAATAATTTTTTTCAAGTGGCATGAATGGCATCAGGTTGCAAGCTTTAATTATTACAATTTTGATTTTCGTCTGTATCTAGGATGCCTTACAAAAACAAGGTTGCGTATATGGTAAAGGCTGTACAAATACTGATTGTGAAAGTCAGATAAGAGGTTTTTAGTTTAGATTTAAAGGATGGAAAGAGATAAGGAATCTTGAATGTCTAATGGAAGCTGATTTTTAAGGGAGGCCTAGGAGCGAGAAGCCCTGAAAGCGGTAGAGCAAGAAGGTTGTGGCTATTGGAGCAGCCTTCATGAAAATGGATATTAAAGGACAAATGCATTAGGACTGAACCATGAATATGTTTGAATTTTAACAGTAGGATATTTTTAATAGAAGAAGAATCTAACGTTCAGCCAGTGGACAACATGAAGGAGATGGTGGCATGAGTAGCAAGAAGATGGATATACAAGGCAGATAGCATCTTTCTGAAGGAATGGAAGGGAGGAATGGAACAAGACAGGTCAGTCAGTATTACAGGGTGAGAAAGGATGAGACACTGAATGAGAAGGTGGAAACAGTCCACAGACAGGTGGATTTTCTTGATATTGCAGAGCTAACAAATCGAGGGAATAAAGGACAAATATGAGAAGAGCAATAATCAGGGATCAATAAGTACACCAAGATTTGTAGCAGATAGGGAAAAGGAGGGTGGGATAGAACAAGAGTGCTCACACAACGAGGACTTGTGAACAAGTCCCGTGGGATTAGAGAGGATATACATGAGCTCTTTTTTATCTGGATGGCTGAGGTACCCATTTTTCATCTAGATGGTGCCAGAGCAATATGGAGAGAAAGTCATGAGAAATAACGTAAATCTGCATGTTGATATGACACTGGTGAGATCAGTTGACAGAAGAGATGAGAGAACCAAGTCCAGTGAGGTAACTAGTAAAGAAAACAGGATTCAGTTGTCTGAAGTGATTTAAGCTCTGATACAAGTCCCTCCTTACGCAGCATATGCGAAACACGATCTGTGTCAAGGGCCCACCAGCATTGTATCTTGCATTTTGAACAAGCTTGTCTGTGCTTCTTCTGAAATAAAAATGTTGTACTAACAGGATTAGAGTTTTTTTGTCAAGTAAAAATTTTGCATCACATCTCCTTTTTTTGACTTCTTGATGTGTGGTTGAGCATCTTTTTGCTTTTACCCCACATGTTTAGTACATTATGGTATCTATCCCTCAGACAAAATGTAATGAGCTCCACGGGATTGACTCTGTGTGTCCCTGAACAACACTGAGCTACATGGTTACTCTAAATAATGGATAGAGGAGAGGTGGGATATGAAACAGATATTCAAATCCCTGCAGCATAAATGATGCATGAGGGTAAGTATTGTTTGGTAGGAAAAAAATTACTGCAAAAGAATTGCATGTGTGTAATTAAACATTTTTAACAGTTGTTATCCTGCACATCCATAAGTTGTAATGAGTCGGCCTTCATTGAAGTTTAATTGACTTTTATCAAGTTCCATTCAGCGAATGATGCTGAGTAGGTAACGCTAGTATACAGATTTTTAGAATTCGTCTGCTTCGGCGATAAAATGTCCTGTATTATTGATGTTGATGTGCTGAATTCAAATATGGCAATTAAACCAGCTGATTGGCTACTGTTTCCATGATAGTTTAAGTTTTTACATTTTACATCTGTCAATTGTGTACATAATGCATAGATAGAGTTTTAATCATAAATTGTAAACTTAGGTCTTTTTTTGTATTTATAGTTGCATATTGCACCTGTCCTGTGTATATAGCACTTTAAAAATTAAAGCCTGGATTTTAAAAGGGCTACGTGCATAAATTTAGGGGTTTACGTGCGTGGCTGGGCCTTGTGCGCGCCATGCGCATTTTATAAGGTGCCCAGCCATGTGCGTAAACCCCAGTATTTGCAGAACTGCCAGCCGAGGGAAAAGGGGTGGCTCGGGGGCATGTCTGGGCGGGGAGGGGCAGGGGGCAGGTCGGGACAGCGCCATTAGCCGTTCTTCTGGGGAAGCACACATCGACAGCCAGCCAGTGCCCGCAGATTACTTCTGCTCCAGAGGAGCAGTAAGTATTAAAATAAAAAAAATCAGGGATAGTTAGGATAGGTTTAGGAGACGGGGAAGAGGGAGGGAAAGATAGGTGTAGAAAAGTTCCTTCCCAGTACACTCCTTAATTGGTGTGGACTGGAAGGGAAGTGGGGGAGGGCCTGATTGCGTCGCCATGCGATGCTTTGTAAAATTCCCCCCCCTTATGCGTGCGAGTCACAGGCCGCATGCACATGCAAATTTTAGGCCATTGCATATTGTAATATGCACGCGCTGGCGCACTCATGTTATAAAATCAGCGAGTCCATGTGTGTGCACCGGGAGCCATGCGCACACGCTCCTTTTAAAATTGACCCCTTAATTAGCAAAAGAATTATAGAAATAAAATTTACTGTGAAACAAAAGGCCAGACATTATTATGTGTATATACATACAGAACATAGTTTAGTCCTTATTCAGTGGCTACTTAGCTCTTCTTGGCTTCTCTTGTATTCATTTAATGGAGCATCTCTTGTCACTGTCCAGCAATAGTCTGCAAGCATTGATGGGCTTCCTTTGCCCTGATACCTTTCTTTTCCATTGCTGTAATGTCCTGGTGAAATCACTCGCCATGCTCATTGTGCCATATTGATTCAGTCTTTAGCATGCATTCCTACCACTCCTTCTTCTCTATCTCCTTTAGGCACTGTAGGGTTCTGAATTACTGAGATCCTTGTGAGCTATCTTCCTCCATCTAGGGTGATCCTGGAAAATAATCTCCCACAAATTGAGGTCAATGCTGCACTTCTTTTTACTGGTCTTGAGCACATCCTTGAAACACTTTTTCTGCCCTTCTCTTGAGCCCATAACACTGGATATAATTCTACTGCGTCCTTAGGCTCTCATTCCGAACTAATGTTTCATTGAGCCCTGCTGTTCTTATGTCTTTTGGGGCTTGGATCTTGGTTTTCTCACATATGGGAAAGTGGAGTTGGGGTTGGGTGGTGGGTGCGGGAGCCTTTAGCATTTTTAGTGATCATGATGGGGGGGGGGGGGAGGTTATTGTGCTCCATTGAGTGAGGGGGTGGGTCGAGGGAGGGACATGGGGAAAGGAGGACAGGAGGGGTGGTGGGGAAGGGGGGGGGGTATCCGAGTGGGGGTCCGGTTATTGGGGAAATTTGGAGTGGGCTCTGTATCTCTAATTCCTCTGTTCTTTGTTCACGAGCAATTGGTGATCGAGTGCTGGGGAGGTGGTCCTTGCTGGGACGACCATCTCTCCTTCTAAAGTGGAAATGTCTTGATCTATTACTTTTATTTATCTATGATAATGGTTAATCTGGGACCTGTTTTGGTGTCATGGAATATATATGGTATTAATTCCTCCATTAAAAGATCAAAGATCCTGCAGGCCCTGAACCGGAAATCGGCTGACCTGGCTTTCCTTAAAGAAATGCAGTTGACCGATGCGAAGCATGCCAAATTATGCCAGGGCTGGGTGGGAGCAGTTCATTTTGTGTCTGCCAGTTCTAAGTCCATGGGGGTGGCCATCTTAATTTGAAAGAATCTTTCCTTCAAGGTCCTCAATGAAATTAAAGATCCCAATAGTTGCTATTTGCTCTTGGACGCGGAATTCAATCAAGTCCCTATGGTATTATGCTGCGTCTATGCACCCAATGCGCATCAAGCCCCCTTTTTTCAAGTGCTACATAAGTTGCTTCTCCCATATATAGACAGAGTATTAGTGGCTGGAGGGGACTTTAATGCCCTACGAGACCCAGCGTGGGATCGGTTTTCAGCAGCCGCCACCCTGAGTCAGCCTAGTAAGGGAATCTGTCTTTTGGAAAACACCTTGGATTTGGTTGACTCCTGGAGGACGCTTCATCCCTTTGAAAAAGACTTTACCCATCTCTCCAGGGCACATGCGACTCAATCTATTATTTTTTCTATTTTTTAGTCAGTACAAATTATTTTTCTAAAGTCTCTTCTACTGGGATTGGTGATATTATTATCTCCGAACATGCACCGATATGGCTGGAATTGATGGAAACCCCGGCCAGCCCCTCTGTGAGACATTGGCGATATCCCTATTTTTTGGCAGAGGATACCTCCTTCTAAGCATTTTTGCAGGAGAGGTGGGCGGATTTTGCAGCACTGAACGCGCAACATAGTGGAGATCCTGTTTTGTTTTGGCATACTGCAAAAGTGATATTAAGGGGAGATATCATTTCTTATTTGGCCCACTGGAGAAAATCCTTGGATAAAAGCCTTTTGTTTCTTAGTACGCAGCTCCAAAAGAGATTTATTAGCTTTGCAGTATCCCTCTCATCGCGCAGCCTACGTCTCTTTGCAAACGACAATTAATTCCCTTCTACATCAGCAGGCGAAAGAGAGTGTCATAAATTACCAATTTCAACTGTATAAGTTTGGGAATAAGTCAGGAAAAATGTTGGCCAATTTGGTCAAGTCGGCCAGGGGTTCTCGCCATATTCCAGCTCTTAGGACGCCTGGAGGTCAAATAGTCAATATTACTCAGACATCTTGACCACTTTTCAGGAATACTACTCTTCCCTCTATCAGTCTGAAGGGTGGAACTCTGAGAACTGGGATGCGTTCTCTGCCCATTTCAATCTTCTCTCCATTACTTTGGCGCAGCAGTGCAGTTTGAATGAACCCATCACGGCTGAGGAAGTGTGCCTGGCGATTCATAAGGCCAAAAAGCTAAAGGCTCTGGGGCCCGATGGTTTTAGTTCAGAGATTTACAAATGCCTAATGGACCCCCTTACAATCCTCCTCCCATTGGTGTTTCAAGCTTTGATAGACCAGGGCTCTTTTCCCCCTCAGGGTAATATGGCCCATGTGACTCTTATCTCAAAGCCTGGGAAGGACCCGCTGCAACCGGTCGCATACCGTCCCATCTCATTGCTAAATGTAGACCATAAACTTCTGGCCAAAATTTTGGCGGATTGTTTGGGAGACATACTACACAATTTAATTCAGCCGGGACAGGTGGGTTTTGTCAGACAGCTCTACGCTCTCACTAATATACAGCGAGTTGCCGCAGCCATGGCACTTTGTTGGCGTTCGAATATCCCATTCCTTATGGTCAGTCTGGACGCCGAAAAAGCTTTTGACCGAGTGGAGTGGAGCTATATGTTTCAGCTGCTTGATTCAATGGGGTTTAGTGGGTTCTTTCTCAAAGCTATACGGCTACTCTGTCATTACCCAGTTGCCTCGATTTTGGTAAATGGAATGTTGTCCTCCCCCTTTCGAGTGCTACGAGGTACACGTCAGGGCTGTCCGTTATCCCCCCTGCTATTTTTATTTACAACAGAACCTTTATTGGCAATCCAGACTTCCCCAACTATCTGGGGTGTGCAGTTTTATTCACGGACACAGAAGGAGATTTTCAAATACTCTGCTTTTGCAAACGATGTTTTAGTTTTCCTCACCTCCCTACAATGTTCGCTAACAGCCCTCTTGGAACTGTTTCAAGCCTTTGGCACATTTTCAGATCTGAGAATAAATTGGAATAAGTTGGAGGCCTTGGTCTACCCAACTGCTCTTAAGGAGCCTTGGAGCAGGCAATTCCCTTTACAATGGGCAGCAGATTCCATTAAATACCTGGGGGTTCATCTCTCCCTTGATTTAACGGCCATTTATTCTCTTAACATCTCGGGCTTACTAAACTTGACGGGGGACAAATTGTTTCAATGGTGAGAACTCCCTATATCTCTCGGGGGGGGGGGGGCATATTAATTTGTTTAAATTGATTATTTTGCCCAAATGGCTCTATATATTGCAGAATTTCCTGCTTTCTCTTAAAAGCAGCGACCTGGGGACTCTTGATAAACTGATGCGCAGTTTTCTGTGGAAGGGAAAGAAGGCTCAAATTCCACTGAAGTGGCTTAAGCTGAAATGGAGATTTGGTGGGATGAGTGCGCCGGACTTACTACACAACAGTATTGCAGCTAATCTACGTGTGGTCCACAACTGGATATCTGGGGACTCTACCTTTGTGGCTGTCTTGGCGGAGCACACTTTGGTGGCCCCGTTGGATTTAAACTTTGTGCTTATGTGTCCCAGGCAGGCTCTCTCCAGCACATTGCTGCAAGACCCGTTAATAGAGCCGATTAGGAAGGCATGGCGATTTCATAACTAAGCAGCTTGGAATCCCTGCATTTTGCGCATTTTTGTCACCCATAATGGGTAATCCTGATTTCACCCCAGGCTCCCAGTCCTTAGTATTCAGAGACTGGCGATCGAAGGGACTTACCCTATTAGGTTATATTAGATGCCATGGGTAAGATGTTCTCCTTTGAGCTTTGGGGTCTCTGAGTTATTGGGTGGTCACACGTTTGGGTACTTACAAATCCGTCATTACATAACCTCTCCCCCATCCTCTGGTAGGCTGCTCTCCCACTTTCAGGCCCTTGAACATTTCTTCCTGCTTGTAAGCTCACGCGCGCCCCCCCTATCAGCATATTATCAGGGGCTGCTTTGAGGTCTAGCTAATGACTCATCAAATATCAGTGGAATGCTGGAGCCGAGATGGAGTATTTACGGTGCCTGTAGCGGTCTTTGCGGCCTGCATGAAAACTTTGACCAAGGTTAGTAGCAGTATGTATTACAGGGAAATGCAATTCATAGTCTTATGGAGAGCATATTTAGACCGCAAATAGCCTTTCATGGTAAATTGACACCAACCGTGACATATCCACAATGTCGTCTATCCACAGGGACCCTATCCCACATCTTTTGGGTGTGCCTTGGTATTCAAGTATATTGGGGGAAGATTGTGGGATATTTGCGGCGATGTTTGGATGTCAATCTTCCAGTCTCCCTGTATATGATTTTATTTGATTGCATTCCTCGGCCACTTGTTCGGGGTCAAGGCACACATTGGTTTCTTAAAAAAAAAAGCTTTTATGGTAGGGAAAAAGGTTATCTTACTTACTTGGAGGGAACCTGACTCCCCTTCCTTTTGGATGTGGCGCATTCATTTACATCGCATGATGCAAATGGACAATTTGGCTTCGAAAACATGTCCACAGCAGCGTCGTCGATTTCTCCAAATCTGGGAGACATATTCAGGCAATACCACACCGTGCACGAAGTCTGATACTTAATGACTGATTAGAGTTTGGTGCCTCGTGAACTTCCTGCTCATGGACTATTTGCTCGACTCTCTGCACTACTGTTGATAGAGGATGTGTTTGGGGTGGTTGTGGGGAGGGGGATAACTTTTTGGATGGGAGGGGTAGCTTTGAGGGGAGGGGGTTCATCTGGAGCAAGGGGAGGGGGGAGAAGTTGTGCACTCCCGAATCCTGTTCGATGATCGGGGATGTACAAGAAGTAATGTCTCTGATCTATTTTCTGTTTACTCAACTGTTTCGGTTTAATAAAAATGTTTTACAGTAAACCAGTTGTAAAATCTCTTTTCAATTGTTGTACAAGGGGGAAGTTTGTCCACTTTTGTTTACTTCTGTTAGAAAACCGCTTTGTTTCATTCTCCTTCCTGGATTATTATTACAGTGTTGTAATATCAGATATTATGTTTCAAGTAATTATTTGTCAGTAATATTACAATTATCTGTATTCTTTATTAAATTACTTTTTTTATTTGAAAATGCTTAAAAAAATGTAAAAAAAAAAAGACATGTTACAGTTCAAGCCCATGTGGGAATATACGAGGAGATAAAACCAGAAAATTCCTCCTGCATTGAAAGAACTACCTCTAAATATTATCAAATAAGACATTATTCTATATCTTAAGGACTCTCATACCAAGGAGCAATAGCATACAAATGCTCATTTAGCATCTCAGTTAACTCTGTTGTCCAAGACATAATTGGTCCTTATAACTAGACATTTTTTGATACTTTTACTTGCACATAAAAAAATGTAGTATAACTTAGCTTTAAATAGGTCCCTGACATGGATCCTTGTTTCAAAACCTTGTACATTTCTGCTTCAGGGGATATCTCAGCTTCTCTCTAGAGATAGTGTGGCATTTAAACAATCAAGTGTGACAAGAACTCCAATTGCTTTCTTCCACATGGCACAACATAAATGAACCATGTTGCATCACTTCTTAGAAGGGAACCCAAGATATAATTCTCTCGCTGGCACTTCTATCAGGCTAAACAGGAATATTATATTAGGGAATACCACTCAAGCCTTCCATTCAGTTCCTGTGATTGTGTGTATGCAACATGAACACGATAGACAAAGAAAAGGTCCTGTAGGTCATGCTTCCCGATGCTCCTCCAAAATCGGTAATTTTGTTTTAGTCACGTATTCCTTGATATTGTGCCTCTTGTGTATGCAAAACAGGACATCTCTTCAAACACTGAATGCCACGTCAGTATGTACCAATATTTAATGATCGAGGCCATTGCCATGGACTTCTGAATGCTTCAATATACACTTAAGGCACAGTGTTTCCTGTAACTATTTATATGTCAGTAACAGTTCCCTATTTACAATCCATTCCCTCTTATGAGCACTTTTAACTGCTGCCATGCAATATCTTCTATCAATAATTCTCACAGGACAAGCAGGATGGTTGTCCTCACAAATGGGTGACATCGAGGATGGAGCCCACCACGGAAAACTTCTGTCAAAGTTTAAACAGAACTTTGACTGGCCCCTACTGGGCATGCCCAGCAAGGCACTGACCCTGCAGCCAGGAGGGGTCTCCCTTCAGTCTTCTTTTTTCCGCGCAGCAGTTGCCACGCGGTGAAAGGAGCTCTCTAACCACGTTCCTGACAGGAATTTGGAAATTAATTTCCTAAGAAAATTTGCCCCTCAGGGGTCTCCCTTCGACAAATTTTTAGTCATCTTACGGAACCCGGTAAGTTTTTTGCCTTTTTCCATCGACTACCGTCGAATTTGGCCCTTGAGGCCTGTTGGCACTTACCGATCCCCAGCCTAAATTTTGGCTTCAGGCCATGGCAACGGGGTTCCGCCGTTGTCCGGATTGCCTGACTTGCACCACATGTGCCTTAATGACACCCAAGGGTCGCAAAGCCAGGATGGAGAAGATGGGGCTCCTCTTCCATGCACCCACCCCAACACCATCGATAGCATCGACGTCATCGGAACCGGCACCGTCAAAGTTGTACCATCATCGTCAACCCTCCGGTGACCGTCCGCCATCGATCGCTTCTCGGCCGTCGACTCCCGTCCCTTCCCCGGATGGGCGAGGGGATCGGAAGGAAAAGCACCGCTATCGACGGCACAAATCTCGGCCTGTCGAGGATCCACAGCCATCGACCTCTGCTCAAGCCGAGCCACCGACAAAGAAGCCGCGAACAGACCGGACACCCTCCACGTCTCGTTCGCAGGCATCGAGGAAACCCTCACCCTCCCGGGGTGCGGGGGCCGTGATCCCACCGGTTACGGTGGTCCCTCCGGCCCTGCCTCAGCCTCCCTCTCCCGTCGAGCCGGGTATGGTTACCCCTGGTCTCCGGGCAGAACTGGACCGGCTGGTCCAGGAGGCCATCGAGAAGGCGATGAAGAAATTGCAACCTCATCGGCACCGTCTCCGGCACCGGTTCCAGTGCCGCCCCCGGCACCGACACCGGCACCGGCTTCGCCACCGAGGAGGGAACCGACCACCGAGCCGTTGATACAAGCGCTAGCACCGCTACTGAGCCGCATGGAGGCGCTCATGACGGCCCTTCCATCGGTGATTCCAGTGCCTTCGACAACACCACCGTCTCCGACTGGATTTTCATCGGCAGGAGAAACACCGTTCCGGATTCCTCCTTCCGGGGTGGTTCCATCGGTGCCTTCTGGTATATCTCCACCGATATATCCTTTGGTTCCATCCATTCCACGCCAGGCACCGATTCCATCGACAGCACCGAAGCCATCGATGCCATTTCTGGTTCCACCTACGGCACCGATTCCACCTCGGTTTCCATCGATGCCTTCAGAGCCTCAGCCAGGTCCATCAGGGCTACAAGCCCCACATGATCCCTACGATACCTGGGGTGATGATGATGATACCTCTTCTGACACAGATTTGCCTTCGCCACCATCTCCTACAGAGAGTAGAAAAAGATCTCCTCCTGAGGATCTCTCTTTCATTAATTTTGTGAAAGAGATGTCAGAAGTTGTACCTTTTCAACTACAATCTGAAGCTGATGACAGACAACCAGATGATGGAACTCCTTCAATTTCTGGATGCTCCAAAAATCATTGCTTCCATCCCTATACACCAGGTGTTTTTGGATCTGCTCAAGAAAAAACTGGGAATCTCCTTCATCAGTGTCCCCAGTTAACAAAAAAGCTGACTCCACCTACCTTGTCCAGTCAGCACCAGGTTTCCAAAAACCTCAACTGGATCATCGCTCTGTTGTGGTTGAGTCCGCGCAGAAGAAGGCCAAGCGTCTTAAGCCACACTCTTCTACCCCCGCCTACCAGGGACAACAAGTTCCTAGATAGTGTTGGACGGAAAGTCTATCATGGAGCTATGTTGATTTCACGCATAGCTTCATATCAACTTTATATGACTCAGTACAACAGAGCCATCCTTAAGCAGATGCAAGACTATGCTGACACGTTACCAGACCAATACCAACCGCAGCTTCAAGCCCTTCTTCACAAGGGATTTGAGGCAGGGAAGCACGAGATTAGGACTGCCTACGACATATTCGATGCTTCCACAAAAGTTTCAGCCACAGCCATCTCAGCCAGACCGTTGGGCTTGGTTAAAATCATCCAACCTTCGCCCAGAGGTTCAGGATCGTCTTGCTGATTTACCCTGCTTAGGCGATAATTTGTTTGGAGAGCAAATTCAGCAGATTGTGGCGGAATTGAAAGACCACCATGAGACGTTGAAACAACTCTCATCTGTCCCACCTGAGCTGACCTCCAAGCAACCGCAAAAGAAAGACTCTAAGAAGTCATTCTTTCGACCACGCCGTTATTATCCTCCATCGGCCAGGCCTCGTCCAGCTCGATCCTCTACTAGGCCTCAGCCGCGTCAGCCTAGGAAACAAAGGCCTACTGTAGCCCCTCCTCCTGGGCCTGCGGCTGGACTTTGACTCCCCTGTAGGGAACACATGCCAAACCCCTCTTCCGGACATCCCTGTAGGAGGTCGACTGTACCATTTTTTACAACCTTGGTTGCAGATCACCTCAGATCAGTGGGTGCTAACAATTATCGCACAGGGTTACCACCTCAACTTCATATCTTCCTTCCGGCAGACTCCCCGCCTCTTCAAGCGTGGAGTCTATCCACCCATTTGGCTCAATTACAACAGGAAGTATCCCTTCTTCTGCAATTAAATGCTATAGAACCCGTTCCTCCCTCTCAACGAGGCACGGGATTCTATTCCAGATACTTCCTAATACCAAAGAAATCAGGGGGACTACGTCCCATTTGGACCTTCGAGCCCTCAACAAATACCTTCAAAAAGAGAAATTCAAAATGGTAACCCTAGGCGCGCTGCTCCCTCTGCTACAAAGAGGGGATTGGCTGTGCTCTCTCGACCTCAAGGACGCTTATAACCCACATTGCGATCACAACAATCCCATCGCAAATATCTGCGGTTTCTAGTAGGCCACGACCATTATCAATACCGTGTCCTACCTTTCGGTCTAGCTTCTGCCCCACGAGTCTTTACCAATGTCTCGTAGTGGTAGCAGCATTCCTAAGGAAGGAAGGTGTCCACGTCTACCCATACCTGGACGATTGGCTAATCAGGGCCTCCACCCAGCAGATAGCTCAATCCTCCCTAAAATTGACAATTCAAACACTCTTTCCTTAGGGTTTCTCGTCAATTACGAGAAATCTTGCTTAGTCCCGTCTCAAACCTTATCCTTCATTGGGGCAGACTTGGACACCTTACAGGCAAATGCTTACCTTCCTCTTCAGAGGTCCACACCCTAATGTCCCTGGGCTCGCCAGCTCCAGTCTCAGAACACTGCCACGGCTCGCCATTCCTCATTCTCCTAGGGCACATGGCATCCTCGGTTCAAGTCACTCCCATGACCCGACTAGCCATGAGAGTAACACAATGGACTCTACGACACCAATGGATTCAAGCTTTTCAGCCTCTGTCCTCCATAGTCACAGTCACACAAGCGCTGCGCCTATCCTTAACCTGGTGGACGACTCAGGTCAACCTCCTTCAGGGCTTACCCTTTCTTCCACCGGAACCGCAAGTAAATCCTAACCACCGACGCTTCTCACATCGGTTGGGGAGCCCATGTGGACGACTTCAAACCCAAGGGTTATGGTCCAAAGAGGAAGCCGAACACCAGATCAATTTCCTGGAACTTCGAGCAATCCGCTATGCGCTCCGCACTTTCAAAGATCATCTCTTTCATCAGATAATCTTAATCCAGACGGACAACCAAGGTGGCCATGTGGGTACATAAACAAGCAGGGAGGCACAGGCTCCTTCCTTCTGTGTCAGGAAGCTGGCGCAGATCTGGCGGAAGCCCTCCTCCCACTCCATGTACCTCAGGGCCACTGACCTGCCGGGAGTAGACAATGTATTGGCAGACCAGCTGAGGCCGGTCTTCCAACCACACGAGTGGGTCACTCGATCCTCTGGTAACGACCTCTCTGTTTCACAAGTGGGTGTTCTCCCCGCATAGACCCTCTTTGCGTCCCCTCAGAAACCACAAAGTGGACGATTACTGCTCTCTCATTCGGAGCCAGCACTCTCGCCGAGGGATGCATTCTCCCTCAAGTGGACAACCCGGTCTGCTCTATGCATTCCCTCCACTTTCCTCTTGTGGTCAAAGACTCTCGTGAAGCTACGCCACGACGGGGGAACCATGATCCTAATAGCACCCTACTGGCCCACGCCGAGTATGGTTTCCAATACTCCAGGATCCTCTCCATCCGCATGCACATTCCTCTGGAAGGACCCGCCGCATCTACTCACTCAAAACGACGGATGCCTCCTCCATCCCAACCTCCAAGCCTTGTCCCTGACGGCATGGATGTTTGAAAGGTTAGTCCTTCAGCCTTTCAACCTTTCAGATTCCGTTTCTCGGGTCCTGATAGCTTCACGAAAGCCTTCCACAAGAAAGTCTTACTCATACAAATGGAAAAGGTACACATCATGGTGCACTTCTCAGTCCCTTGATCCCCTTTCCTGTCCAATCTCCAAATTCTTGGACTATTTATGGCATCTCTCTGAATCAGGTCTTAAACCTCTTCTATCAGAATGCATGTCCAGTGCGGTAGCCGCCTTCCATAAAGGTGTACAGGGTGTCCCTATTTCAGTAACAACCCCTAGTAACCCGTTTTCTTAAAGGCTTGCTCCATCGGAAGCCACCCTTACGTCCTCCGGCCCCATCTTGGGACCTTAACCTGGTTCTTGGTTGTCTAATGAAACCTCCTTTCGAACCTCTGCACTCCTGTGAGTTAAAGTATCTCACATGGAAAGTGTTATTCCTCTTGGCTATCACTTCAGCTCGCAGGGTTAGTGAATTGCAGGCCCTAGTTACCTATCCGCCTTACACTAAGCTCCTGCAGGACCGGGCGGTACTCCGCACTCATCCTAAATTTTTACCTAAGGTAGTTTCTGAGTTTCATATCAATCAATCCATCATACTACCTATCTTTTTTCCCAGGCCCCACTCCAACTCTGGAGAGCAGACCCTGCATACCCTAGACTGTAAACGAGCTCTAGCTTTTACCTAGACCGTACAGTTTCCCATAGGAAGAGCACTCAATTATTCGTCTCTTTCCATCCTAATAAGCTGGGACAAACCTGTGGGTAAGCAGGCTCTTTCTTCCTGGTTGGCGGACTGCATTTCTTTTTGCTATCAGCAAGCTGGCATTCCTTTCAAGACCGTGTTAAAGCACACTCTGTGAGGGGCCATGGGCGACGTCAGTGGCACACCTTCGATCGGTGCCGCTTCCTGACATCTGCAAAGCTGCAACCTGGAGTTCTCTCCATACCTTTGCAGCCCATTATTGTTTGGACAAAGCTGGAAGACAGGACTCCATCTTCGGCCAGTCTGTCTTGCGTAACCTTTTTCCAACCTGATGTACCAACACCCTTCCACCTACCCGGTTGGGTGCGGATGCCCTTTCCCAAATTCTCCTCACTTATTGTGCTTGCTGCACACCGTTGGGTACATTTGGTGCAAGTCGGGACATCCTCAGCTCGGTACTCACCCATTTGTGAGGACAACCATCCTGCTTGTCCTGTGAGAAAGCAAAATGTTGCTTACCTGATGTACAGGTGTTCTCACAGGACAGCAGGATGTTAGTCCTCACGAAACCCGCCCCTCCTCCCCGCGGTGTTGGGTTCGTTTTATTTTTACTTTCTAGGCACTGCCTGTAGCTTTGAAAATCAGACTGAAGGGAGACCCCTGCTGCTGCAGGGTCAGTGCCTTGCTGGGCATGCCCAGTAGGGGCCAGTCAAAGTTCTGTTTAAACTTTGACAGAAGTTTTCCGTGGTGGGCTCCATCCTCGATGTCACCATTTGTGAGGACTAACATCCTGCTGTCCTGTGAGAACACCTGTTACATCAGGTAAGCAACATTTGCTATCTCTCTGCCACTATGTGCGCTTGTACCATTAAATTCCTATATATTTGGACTGTCTAATTCTCAAAAAATGACTAATTGGTAAACTCCAATGACAATGCACGCAGTTAGAAAAAAAAATGAAAAAATAAAGCCATATAGCATTAGAAATATCACCATGTTGATATTCACAATGATAATGGCATTGCCGTGGAACTAAATAGAAACATTAATGGTGAGGCCAGAAATCATGTACGGTATAAAACCAGCTCTTGTTTCTTTAGTAGTTGAAGAGCTGAGGTGAAACCAGACATTTTTAAAAATGGAGGCCTTTGAAAGAGTGAGAGAGAGCAATCAGCTTATAGTCTTTCCTAACCCAACACCTGAATGCAGGAATCTGCAGCTCCTTTACTGCACTTATAGTTTACCTTGAGATCGTCAGCTTTTTAATCTGGCAGCCAGCAGAGTGTGTACTCTTAATCTGTGACAGCTCCAATATCACATTGGTCATCTCAAGTGCATTATATCAGTAGGCAGCACCTTGCAGATGAGAGAGACTTTACCTGCCAGTGTTTAATTTACTCTCTTAATAACAGCAGACATGTTACTGAACGTTGCTAATAACTGTTCTTAGTGGCTCATTATTCTGCCACGGCACTCATATAATTGCTATTAACTCATTCTTTTTTTTTTTTTTTTACATCCTTAGAAGTTGTAGGCGACTTGATGCAGAAAGGTAAAGTATGCAAACGAAAGGAGAGAGGATCAAGAGATTTTGATTGATCTAGTTTTGAAGGAATAAATGATAATCATTAATTGAAAGTTAATTGAGTAACATCAGGAAAGTTTATCTGGTATATTGGGATTGCATGCTTGAGCTGCTGCCTTAGAGTACTTCTGGGAATTTTGGTTACACCACACCTCTGGGTCTGATCATGCGTTGTTATGAAGAATATTAATAAAACTGCAGAACAATTACTTGTTCATTTACCATCTGATTAAAATTCATGCATAATTTATCAAAAACGAGAAGAGACTTTATAAATAAATCTCCTTGTCCTCAGGAGCCTAGAACAAAACACATATGCTAATGTAAAAGTACACTTTACCTCAATGAAAAATTTTTAATATGCAGTGGTACATTGGTCTCATTAATGCAAACTTCCAGTTGTTGTTGTCATGCTATTAATCAAAGTCTTTACTTTCCCAGCAGAATTTAATATTTTTTAAAATGAATTCCAAATTGGTGGTAAAGATGGTAATGCTCAGTTCTTTATCTGTTAGCTTAGCCTTGAAAAAAAAAATTATCATTTTGTTGCGTTATATACCTGCCAGGTAGTGTGCTGCAATGGGACCTGTCCACCATCCTTGCCGGCCTGATGAGTGGTGTGAATGGTAGCATCAGATTAAAACCAAAAGAATCTGTGGTGTGATTTTGTGTGTGTGTATCTGCTGACAAAGTCATTACTAAGCCAAGCAAATAAATTACTTGGTGCCCTGGAGTGAACATTGCCATGTACAGTGGTGGGAACAAGGTGATTTTCAGAGTGTCCATCTGTGGCCCTAGCTATCAGCATATGCATGATGCTGATTTAAAGCTGGAGGTTTATTTGATTTATATTCTACTTTTCAGTACTTTTAAAGTAGATTATATTCAGATACTGTAGGTAGCTCCCTATCTCCAGGTGGCTTACAATCTGTACCCGAGGCAATGGAGGATAAAGTGGCTTGCCCAAGGTCACTCAGAATAGCTGGAATATTTAATAGTTTGGTCAGTGCTTCCTTTCAATAAAAGAACTTTATATGCCTATTATTGGACCTGCAGAATTTTGCCTTTAGAAAAACATTTTATCTTAAATTCAAGTAGTGTGAATTCAAGATAAAACAAATAAAAAATGTATTATGTATAGCTTAACACATAAAATTGTAATATTTATAAATGCATGAAATCTAAAATTTAAATTCCTTAGATAATTTCTGCTTGAATAAAATTAACATTAAGGCATTTACAAATAATTATTTGCTGTTAAAGTTGGAGCTGCAAACTGCTGCACCATGAGGAACCCCTAAATATATCTTACGAAGTAGGATATAAATGAAAGTTGAAAACAGAAAATATCAACATTTAGTAAACAAAAAGAAGTTTGTTTGAAGTTTCCTTCATGTAGACAGCATGCTCCAGAAACAGGAAACAATCATATTTTTAGGAATAAAACTCATGGGGAAAAAATGTTCTAAATCTGGAGTACGATTGCCAACTTTCTGAAGGAGAAAACCCAGCACCTGTCTCACCCCTATTTCCTCCCTCTGCAACCAATAATTTCCAGCCCCCCCCCCCCCCCAAAACATATGATCCATGCCTCTAGGAGACATGGATCATATCTCTTAATCAAGAGCATGAAACAATGTGATAGAGCAGTAGCTAGAGCCAGAAGGATGATGGAATGCATAGGGAGAGGCCAGAGGTGGATTGCAGGAAAATATCAGCCCGTGGGATTTATTTCCAAAACCGGCCCATGGGGCATCTGTAACGCACTTGTGCATTGTTTGGCACAAAGGTTAACAGCTGCCAAAAGCACACCGAGCTAATCATTGAGAGGTATATCATGTAACCTGCAGAATTGAGGAAAAACAATCTCCAACAAATTTCACGTTTTTCCTAACAAATTAAAAGGCCAATGCAATAAGGTGCATCCAGCCTAGCACACAAGTTTACTTGCTGCTAGGCATGCATTTCAGGTGTGCAACAAATAGATTACTGCATCTAAAATACATGCCCTAACCAGAGCATATTGGATAGCACCCATGGCATTTAAATTCCATGTAAATGAAGACATTAGCTATTACTGCCCGATGCGGGAAAGTGCACTGATTAGGCGCCAACGCACAATTTTTTACGATGAAAAATTAACTTCAGCTCTGGAGGTGGAGTAAAGTTTACTCACAGTCAGGGACTCATGAGAAATATATAAAACACACACACACACAAAATTTGGTCGTCTGTGTTGTGATAAATGTCCCCATTGTGAGTTAGGATTGTTTAGAGAGATTAGTATAAGAATTAGTTATTTGGGGTTAAAACAAACAAAAAAATAAATAAATAAATTGTATATAGGGAGTAGTGGAGTGAAGTATGATGAATAGCTAAAGGACATCTTAAAAAAATTGTGGGTGATTGCTTTCCTTTTGGTAAACATGTATTGCTATAATTTCAATGTAAGCAATTCTCTTTTGCTAGGATTGCACAATTTAGATGTCTTTATGCCCGATGCAATAAACTTTGAGCGCCAGAAACATGCATTTCTCCTTAGTGTACTTTTGTATACTGTTCCACTTTCTCATTTAAATATTGCATCAAATGCACAGGGGAATGTGGATGCACATGCCTTAGGAAAACTGGCCCTCTCAGAGCTCAGCTAGCCGCTTCAGACAGAAGTCTCACCCCCTTCCTTTCTATGATAGTAGCTTGCTTTCACTTTTCAGGGCCTCCCCCTCTCCAGCACATGCTCATTGACTTTATGCTACATAGTCTACTGCTTTTATGGTTCCCTAGGCTCTACTTTGCCTTCTTACTCTTGGTGAGGGGTGATCAGAAGTAATCCCTACTGCCTGTTTCCTCCAGGGTTTAAGAAAAAGAAAATTGTCATGGCCAAGACTATATGCATCATAGTTGCAGCCAAGACTGGGGAGAGTGTGGCCCTTAATAGCACAGCTCCATATGGAATTCTGCTTTTCTACATGGAGCCAGTGCAACCACAATAAAACATAACTATAATACTATGTGTAATAAAACTACCGGTGTAAGTACCTTGGTACAGTTGGTCATGAACTACTTCGCTAAATGACTATGTCTAATGATATATTGTAACCGAACCTTTGACGCATCTGTTAAAATGTACTATAGTAACACTTTTACCTACATTAAATATGTGCCTACATGTGAACCGTTGCGACGGTATTTAACTTAGCAACGGTATAGAAAAGTTTTTAAATAAAATGTTTAAAAAATAAATTAGTTATACTAGGCAAACCTTACAACTTTGCAACCCTAGTCAACCCTCCCCTGCCCACATTAAAATTAATGAAATTTGAAATAAGATTTTGCATGAAAAAGCATTAAAAGTACAGTCCTTAATGAATTAAATATATCACAGCAGTTATACTATCTTACATGTACTGCTGTGGTGCTACCAGAAAATCCCTGCAAAACCATTAAAGATTGAAACTCGTATGGTATTAGGGATATTGTGATATGTGTCGGGTGTGGGCTTGGCCCTCAGAAAGCCATAAGTAAACTAAATTACAATTACAATATAATAAACCTTACATACCAAAAGCGCATTAACTGCCAACACTAAAAAAAAAAAAAATAGCAACCATACTCATGAAAAGGTAATACTGCAAATATACCCAAGCCCTAAAAACATCAATACTCGTAAAAGGAAAATGCACAAGCCAAGCTGATTATATATACATACATATATACACGTATATACACATACACGTATGTATGTACGCATTAGAGAGAGATATATACAGATCTCTCTCTCCTCTCTCTCTATATATATCTTATCACTATCTATCTCTATATATCTATATATATCCCTGCACAGAAACTATACTCTAACTCACCTCGGTCCTGAAACGGGCAGAGCACAGTCAAATACAGAATAGCTAGGACCATATTAAGAGATGCACATTCCAAAGCTGACTTCTCTAGTCACTAAAGTGAAGAAAAAATACTTTTCTCTAGCTTTAGTTTTTTTATTTTTCTAAACATGTTGGTCCTATTCTCTTCTTCTGTTTTCCTCTTGTTGATTTTCTAATTACTTTTCCAGGGTCTCCTTACAATTTGTTTTTCTTCTTTCTCCCATTGTCATCTTCACTTCCTCCCCTACATCTGTCTGACATTGATCTTTCACTTCTCATCTCATTTTGCTCCATATATCTCTTCTCTGCCTTTCTCTTATTCTCCTCCCCTTCTTCACCCTCCAGTAATCCCCTCCATTGCCCCTTTTCAATTTTCCATCTCCCCTTCACTGTTGATTCACCCAGCCACATCCCCCCCCCACCACCACAACCCCTTCCGAGCATCTCTGCTCCCCTTTCCAATATCTCCTTCCCTTACCTCTCCCACTCTCCTCTTCCCATCATTTTTTGTTGCTTTTTTTCCCCACCCCCTCTCCCAGCATTCCCCTTCTATGTCCTTGCCATCCCTCTACTGGGCTCCTTCACTACTACAGTACAATGCAGCCACTGTCTATCTTCATCAAGAACGCTGCTGCCTCCCTCACACTTCTGGTCTCGGCCAGAAGCCACTTCCTCTCTCCTTTTGCCCTGCAAGACTTGATGCTACACACCCGCCTTCCTTTTCTAGTCACGCTTGCAAGGATCACCACACCACTACCTCCCTCTTCTTGTGCCTGGTGCGGACCGACATTGCTTCTAGCCTTGAAAGGGGTCCACACTACTGCTTTCCTCTTGCGCTTGGTCCATTGCACAGTCCAGTGCTACTGTTGCTGTCTTCCTCCTTCAATGTAGAAGGTCCTGGCCAGTCTGGAGGGCTGGCAGTCAGCAGAAATCTGACTCCTTACATAGGCTGGTTTTCTGGTTGCCAGCCACTGGCCCCCATTTAAAAAGAATACTGGACTGGCTGGCCAAATACTAGAAGGGTGGCAATCCTAGGCTGGGGAGACCCGGGGTTTTTTTTCACAGTTTAAAGTGGTTGAGAGAAGCCTTTCTTCCCAGAGGAAATCCACCTGTAAAGAATGCCCTGTGTCATTCTCTTGTGAAGATGACTGCAACCCTCAAGACAAAAATAAATGCATCTTGGATTTGATAGTTGCACATGTCTAGTGTATACAGGTATTGTGATTTATTAATACTGTAGATTCTTACATAAAACATGTTTATGGTTATTAGAAATCATCTTGAAGGCATCAATACTATCTGTTCCAGTATTTGAAATCCTTATCAAGACTTTCATCATTCTAAAATAAACTATTAAATGAGAGCATTTTTCGAATTTCTGAAATCTGTTTTCCACTAGTGTAAAAAAGAAAAAAAAAGTGGAATGTTCACAGGAATGTTTCAATTTTTTCTGGGTCTTCAGATCTCTGTCAGTGGTTGAAGTCTCCAAGGGGCATGTGCAGGAGCCAGACTGGTGGCATAATGGAGGACCTGGATTTGATTCCTGGGTCAAGTCTTCTGTTTCTTGGGCCAGGTCAGGGCTAGGGATGCTGGGGAAGCAGCGTTTACAGCTCTTGAGGGAAGGGAGTCCCGTTCATGACCAATGGCGACACCTATTATCTGGATTTATGGCCCATTATTGCTAAGATCCGGAAGGAGTTTTGGGTCACGGCCACACGCCTGAGGACTGTTGCTTGCAGTAATTAGGCTGAGTGACTTGGGAGTGGATATGAAATAGGAGGGAAAAATCTCTAAGTGCTTTTGCGTGAAGGCTACTGATGACGGATCCCAGCACGGTTTCCAGTTGAAATTGCCACCCCCTCAAAAAAATAAATAAAAGCTCAGAAGAAACAAACCGCTTCATTTCAAAACAGTATTACTGGGAAACATTTTTGTTAGGTGTGTGTAATGCAGTTGGAAGTCAGCACATAAAACATTTAAGATCCCTCTTTTTTCACTGTGCATTTTATTTAATTCCTGAGCAAATAGTGTAGCTCCTGCCTCAGTTCCTCCTGGGCAAGGGCTCATGTGGTTGTTCATGGACCATTTAACTTTGTGCGCCGCTGGGTGTCTTCCTGCACGGAGAAAGAAATAAGGTTTTTTTCTGTAGGTTTCTGCAGCAGTCCAGTAAAATAAACACACTGTTAAGTGTTGCAAAATAAATCCTTTATTGGTAAATCATTGAGTGCAGGTGAAAAGTCAAAGTGGGTATGTTTTTGTTTAGTGCACTTTATGTATAGAAAACGTTCCAAGAAATCATGGTCTCAGTCATTAGCAAATCTGCATACCCCGGAGTAGGTAATTTTTGGTTAGGAAAGCTCTCCCTGGGCACTTCTCCATAGTATCTGCAAATCTGGATGCAGCTCTCTGGAATTCAGTGAAATTAGAACTGTACTATCATCTTTACAGAAACACAGATGCACCTCTAAGTGATGCTTTCCTGAGACTGCAATTCTAGAATAGTTTTTTCCCATGTTGGTGATCTTCCTTATAACTCCAACTAGGAAACTCCACCATTTACCTCCATTGAAACAATATCCATGGACAGTGGAGAAGTAGAGAAATACCCTTCTCTTCCTTGAGGGCCACCTCTGGGTTTTTGTTTTTTTTTCCAGTAAGTCTGCCATCCCCTTTGACACCAAGACTGAAAAAGCTCCCAAGTGCTGAAGGGCTGGGCATCTTAACCTTGAGCTCCAGTCACCTTCCCTTGATATGAGACAGGACAGAATAGTAACATGACAGCAGAAAAAAACTGCATGGCCCATCCAATCTGCTCATCTGTCCAACCAATTTAGCTTCAGAATTCCCATCATTCTTAGCGATCCCATGTATTTATCCCAAGCTTCTTGAATCAGATGCTGTTTTTATCTCAACCACCCCCACTGGGAGGCTGTTCCATGCATCCACATCCTCTCTGTAAAGAAATATTTTCTAAGATTATTCCAGAGTCTGTTCCCTTTCCATCCTCATCTCATTACCATCGATCTAGAGCCTCCTTTCTACTGAAAGAGGTTCATCTTCTGTGCCTGGAAACGTTTGCGATATCTAAATGTCCCTATCATATCTCCTTTATCTTGCCTTTCCTCTAGGGATGTACATGCTTAGATCTTTAAATCTATCCCCATATGCTTTAGAACAAAGACCACTGACCATTTTAGTAACCACCTTCTTGACCAACTCCATCCTGTATATTTTTTTGAACATGCGGTCTCCAGATTGTACACAGTATTGCAAATGTATCACTGGGGACCTATGTAGGGAGCAATATCACTTCACTTTTTCTGCTGACCATTCCTCTCCCTATATACCCAAGCGTCTTACTGGCTTCTGCTGTTGCTTTATCCAATGCTTTTATCATCAGATACATTTACCATATCCTGCTCTTTTGTGTTTTAGAAAATTTTCACTTCCAGTACTGTATCTCTCCCTTGGGTTTTTGCAACCTAAATGCATTGCTCTGCATTTTTTAGCATTAAATCTTAGTTGCCAGACCCTAGGCCTTTTCTCGAGCTTCACTTGATCCCTTCTCATGTTTTCCACTCCTTCCTGGCTGTCCACCTATTGCAGATTTTGGTATCAGCAATATTACAACCCTTTCCCGATGGTCCTTCTGCTATGTTGTTTATGAAAAGTTGAAAAATACTGGTCCAAAGATCCCAATCCTTGAAGCACACCACTGACTCCCCCCTCCTCAGCGAAAATTAAGTGGTATTGCCCCAGGGTTTGATCTTTGCACCGGTTCTTTTCAACATTTCAACCTCTTTCTTGAACTCTCAACCACGAAGGTGCAGTAGTTTTATTAAACTCAAAATAACTTCCACCTTTACTATTTCTGCTGTCTCATCTGGGGTTTGTTGACACTGTGAGGCCTACTAGTAAGCGGCATTTTTGTGGAAACCCCCCCCCCCCCCCATAATTTAGACTCTTGAAAAAAATAATCCTGCCTGCTAACCTCTAGCATTTTGAATCAACGTAAATCAGGGAGCAGCTGTTGATCCTCATCAGAACCTCGATGCAGATATTACACTTATATGTATGCAAAACAAATTTAATATTAATAACTAAAGAATTGACTCTGGGTGAAAGGGATGGGTTATTTTTGGGATTTTTGACCCAGCAGTTTTTTTTTCCTAGTTTTGGGCTTTATATTCAATCAGAACAGCCTCCATTGGGGTACAGTGCCATGAGCCTACATTTGCAACTAGCAGGGGTTTTCCCTATTTTTAAAGTAAAGGAGATGGTTTAAAATGTTATACCATTGAGGAAAAAATAGAACCGGCCTAGTAACATTCAGAAGATCTCATTAGATTCTTGGGTCAAGTTTTCCATACCCTAACCCAGCTGGGGTTGGGGATGCTATAAGGCAGTGGAGGGGTGGGAGAGGAAGGGAGGGAGTTGAGTGGTCATGAGTAAGGGTGATATCCGTTGGTCAGATTTAGAGCCCATGATATAGGATTCCAGAAGGAACCCGGGCGCATGGCTGCCAGCCTCAGAAACATTGCTGCAGTGACCAGACTAGGAATAATGAGAGGTTGGGTCTATTAAAATAGGGGTAACATTTACGAGTACTCGAGAATGAAGGCTTATGATAGGATCCCAGCTCAGGTTCAAACTGAACTGGAAGAATAAGGAGAAATGAGGAACTACAAGGCTAAAAAAAATAAAGATTATACTAGGACAAAAAAAACAAAAGAGAAAGCAATAGATGATAAAAGTTGATATTTTGGAAGATCTACCTCGGGAACAAAATCAAAATGGGACACACTCTATTTCCTTTTCTGGCCCTCCACTCTCATATTTCTTTCTTTCCTCTTCCCTCCAACTCCTCTTCAGTTGTTTTCCCCCATCTTACCTTCAACTTTCTCTTACCCTTCTTTTCTACCTTCCTCTCCTCTGCCTCTTTTACCCCAGTGTCCCTCTCTCTTACCACTTTTCCACTCTTTAAGGTTGTTCTTCCTCTCTTTCCACCCCCGATTTCAGGTTCCTCTTATCTCCTTTGCCCTTTCCTTGAGATTTTTCTCCTTCCCTTTCGCCTTCCCCTCTTCATTCCCCAGGCTCCATAGGTATCCCCCTCCCTTTTGAACACCCAGATTCCTTTTTACCCATCCCTCTTCATCCCAGATTCTTCCTCTGTTTCTTACCGTGCCGCTATGTTCGCATGTTCCTCCCCTAAACAGAGTGAACTGGAAGCCACCAGAGATGCAAGGAACATGTACCGTCAGGCCCTGCTACTGCACCTCACCCAACCCAACCCACATGCTTCCTCTCTATGCAGGAGGTGGATGGTGATGGGGGAAGTACCTGCAGTGGAGACTGGGAGTTTATACTCCTTGATGCCCCATGTTGGTGCTGATGCTGTTGAAGTAGGGGAGAGAAGAGAAAGTGTCTGTGCCAAGAGTGGGGATGTAGGGTTTGAGCAGGCCTGCTGGTATGACTGGTAGGAGAGAGGGAAGAGTAGGGCTTAAAACTAATATCGTTATGGAAGAGCCTCAACTTTCATTGTTACTGGTTTACATTGTAGAGTGCTTTGCACTTATCACCGTTCAGTTCATAACCATGACTGTTTATTTTAAGAGCTTGTTAGTGTGCCATTAAGATCAGAATTCAGATTTAATTTGTTTTGCCTTTCTCATTTTTACACGATATCAAACCTCCAAACAACCCTGCTTCCCTTCTTCCTAGTTTCTGTGGTGGGTTCATGTTAACCTTCGCATAATCTAGACCCGCCATAAACAATCAAAGGCCAAAAATGTGCTCCCTGCATATGTAGCATTTGGGGGAGGGGGAGAGGTTTGAAAAGATTATGAAGAAGGGCTGGAATTATAGTGTAATCTGGGAACTTCCCTTCTTGCTTCCCTTATTAGGTATTGCAGGAGTTTTGTGAAGTATCCATCTAACCAACCAAAATCAATAGTTCACATAAAGCAAAGAAGGTGGATCGGTTATCTGTTAAATGTTTTCCGAGCTGAAAGTGCACTCTTCTCAGGCAAGCACAGCTCAAGGATTGTTGAGAAGATAGGACAGTCATTAAGTAATGTCTGAACAAGCACTGCTGAGTTAACAGAGCAAGCAGAACAATTTTCTTCCACTCCACGACAGGACATATTTCAAGACCTGTCTTGAATGCCAAAAGTTGGCGTGGAGGATAAAACTTTATATTGGCTGATTCTCATGTTCCTTATACAGGTTCATCCCAACATAAGAGACTCAGATTTGAAGGATACTATTGTGGGAGTCAGGCTCAGTGGGTTTTCACCTGGCTAACCTTAAAAGGTGTAATGCATCTGCTGTGGCATGTTTAAATATTAAGCTGCCTGGATGGTAAAATAAACATTTTTTTTTTTAAAATTCCTGAAAACACTGAAGAGTTGCTTGAGCCAATTGACCTTTTTTTTTTTGTTTTGTTTTGTTTGTTTTGCCTTTTTATTTTGTTTGTTTTTTGGGGGGTTTTTTTGTTGTTTTTTTTTAAAGCTTGTGAACTGTTCAGTTTTGGATAAATTGGTCAAGTTCTTGCATTTTTTTGAAATGCGTTTTTACCACTTGGTACTTACTCGGATTAAGTGTTCACAGAACAGCAGAGCTATAGAAATATGTGCCATAGTAAAACCCTCACACACTACCGCCCGTATCAAAATTTATCTTTGCCATTTTGTGTTGGTGTCCTTAATTAAGCCATTCTCAAGTTTTTATTCTGTGTGTGTGTGTAGCATATTAACAGCTGGTTGCTTCTTCGAGGTTTAACTTTATTCTTAGATTGAATGAGAGAAAATAATATATCTGTACTTCTCTTGAAATATTCTGAATGCTGAGTGCTCCAAAACTGCCAGGCTGTGTGACGATGAATTTAGCATTGTTGCCTAATTAACTGAAACAGATTAGTCTAAATACGAGCCATCTGGAATGGAAATGCACCGTTCGTGTTTGTTAGTGGATTTATTTTATTAGGAGAATGTGCCGCTTTGGTTGTTCTTAAACTGTGGCACTTCTACGTGGCTGGATGATATCTTGCTCGAAGGCAGGAGTTTAAAGAGCTTTGGCTCGGTCCTTGCTAGCGCAAGGTGCTTTATTTTATTTTTCACTCTGTTTATCCACTTCAGCTTGGCCTCTCACCCCACTCCCTTCCCATCCATCTCGTTTGAGGGGGAGTCATTGCACTCTGTGTTTTATCAGTCATCTCCCACGCGTCCTCCTGTGTATACATAGACAAAGAACTGCAGCGACCTCCTGTGGCTCAGAAACCAGAATGCTATATATATTTCTTTTTCTTTTTGTCTGACTTTTCATGATGATGTGACCCATCCCTGGCTGACTTGAGGGTCCAAGTTATTCTAAAAATTGTTTTAACATTTTAAATACCCTATAATGTGTGTCAGTCTAGGGGTATCCTGGCTTCTAATGTGCTTTGGGATTTTCCCTTTTAAAACCACTGTAACCTTAATTGGCCCTGTTTTTATCCATGTCCTTCCTATGTCTGTAGTTCCTGCTCTCCCCATCTGTCTCTTAGACAGTCTCTCTTGATACCAGATACTCTGAACTCTGCTGCTACTGCTGCGGCTGTGTTTTACGTGGTTCGTCTGATCTTTATTCATTTACTTTTCAGAAAAGAGAGCTCCCTCTTCCCCAAACAGCTCCCGTCTTTAAATCACCTATGTAGGATGTTAAAGAAGAGGGCAAGATGGGGTAAAAACGATATAAGAGAAAAATAAAGATCATAGCTTATTCAGCAGAGGATGCAAAAGCACATTAAAGGCCAGAAAATATTTGTATGATTGACTTTGAAAGCAGGTTGCCTTGAGCCAATGTCTGCATCTGTGTTTGCACAGAATTTATGGAGGAGAATGTTTCTTGTATGCCTGCTTATATATGTCTCTTATGAGCATGGGATAAATCTGTTTCTACTGGGTAATCAGTTGAATGCCTTTTTTTTCCCCCGTCACAGTCATACTGGAATGACAAGTCTTCCATTGGCACACTGATTTAATGAGAGATCTCAATAATGCATATGGACTAGAATTGCAGTAGGGAACTTCTGACGCTCACAGGGGAGATGATATTTCACAGCTCTTCCTCATTAATGAAACTCCTGTCCTTCATGCTTTTCTCCTCTCTCCCCCAGACCCCCTTTCGTGGCAGTTAAAGGGGAAGTGGGGTCCGAAGCTGTTATCGAGAGGTCAAGCCTGCACAAGATCTGTTAGACTGGGAAAAGCGAATTGGAGGTCTCATTGTCTATGAAGGGAAGGGGGGGGGGGGAAGTCTGCAGAATTTAGAAAGAGTTGGAAATCTTCAAAGAAAGTGGGCTTTGCACCGCAGGCAGTATGTCTGGCTAAGAACCAGCCGGTGAGCAAATAGTGCACCGTCCTGACATTGAGAGGAAGTCCTCTGATGTGATGGTGATCGCTTGAACCTGTGTATATAAATTAAACTTGCAATATGTTACTGGTTGTGTTCGCACTATTACTACGATGGCTGCCCTTTATTACTTGCTATGTGAACTGTGATTTTTGTTACCTGACTCCTCTTTTTTTGCAATGGGGAGGGGAAGGAAGGTATATATAGGCTCCCTCACTCTTAATGTCTTTCCCAAAAAAAATCTTTTTTAACTTTTTTTTTTAATTTTTATTTTTTTATAATTTTCTCTTTATTGAATTTTCCAATTAAATTACATTTATATTTATAAAATAAAGGAAATGACATGCATCAATAAACAAAGAAACATATTCCTCTACCATAATAAACATGTATCTGCATTTAAATTCTTATTTGCCTTTTCTGAGTGCGGTATTCTTAATTGCTTAATTGCACTTAGTGAACTGAAACGTTTGTGGTCTCTTGCAGAACCGCCGCGACCTATAGCACCCCCTCAGCTGCTGGGTGTTGGGCCAACATATTTACTGATTCAGCTGAATGCCAACTCTATCATTGGAGATGGACCAATTATCCTGAAGGAAGTGGAATATCGCATGACATCGGGGTCTTGGACGGAAATCCACGCTGTGAACGCGGCAACATATAAACTTTGGCACTTGGATCCAGACACTGAATATGAGATTCGGGTGCTGCTCACCAGGCCTGGAGAGGGGGGTACAGGGCAGCCAGGACCACCACTTATTACTAGAACCAAATGCGCAGGTAAGGCTTTCGGTTCTTATTTTACCTGTGATCGTTTTCTTTGCTGATGGGCTCATTCATAGCCAGAGTGAAGAATTTCGAGTTAAGACAGAGGAAGTAGTCTTGACGCCCAAAGAAAGTGAAGATGTGCGTTACAGTGCTAATGCACTGCTTGTTTGGTAACTGTTGCAGGCTTGGCTATGTTAAGAGAACAGCTTTCCTATACTTTGAGGGATCTCCTCTTCCCCCCATCAGTTTGTAGGTACCCAAGTGGCACACACTGAGAAAATTTGTATAACCTTTCCACATGGCCTCATGAGGTGTCAGCATCTATTACTGAAGAAGAGAGATTTTAGCTCTCTAGAGACGTACTTTACTGTATGCATGCAGCTTGGTGTTTTTAAATTATTTTTGTTTTGCTTGGTATTTTGGGGGGTTCAGGAACTGGCTGGAGAAAACTTTATTTATGGAATTGGAGTACTCTTTTTTTTTTTTTTTCTAGTACCCTTTCACTGTTTTAGTTTCTCTTTTTTTTTTTTTTTGCTTCTAATGTTCCATCTATAATACTGTTTATTTCTAACACAAGTTCTTAGTGTGGGGTAGGCAACTCCAGTCGTCGAGTGCTGCAAACAGGTCTGGTTTTCAGGATATCCATGATGAATATGCTTGAGATATATTGGCATGCGCTGCCTCCATTGTATGCAAATATATCTCATGCTTATTCATTGTGAATATCCTGAAAACCAGACCTGTTTGCAGCAGTTGAGTACCACAGTTGCCAATCACTCTTATCGCTACAAATTTTCTAGTACTAAGAATAGCATTTAATAATACTGCTTGCAGGTGTCGTTTCCCTACATTAGCTTTATTGTTTTTCCTTACTGCACTGAGAGCTATGCTTTTTGTTTTTTTTTAATCACGAGTTAAAAAACTGCACACTTCAAAGCACATTTATATGACTTTACAAAATGAGGGCAAGGAAGTCATTACTTTAAGTTTTAAAAGTATGTTTTTTACTCCTTTCATAGGGCCTAATGTCATAAGGTGTGTGGTATAACTGTGCTTTGAAGTGTGCAGTTTTTTAACTCGTGGTTAAAAAAAACCCCCCAAAACATAGCTCTCAGTGCAGTAAGTAAATAATATGCTAATGCATTGGGAGTTACAAAGCATATAGACCCTAATTAAAATGTGCACTCAGCCCTTCGCATAGGTTGAGTGAAGATTTTAACTCCAGAAGGAAAAAGTAGTCTCTCGGGCTCATAATTTATGTGCATAAAAACAAGCACGCTTATGCTCAGAAAACATGCTTTGTGCACATAAATTATGATGTATGTACACAAATGCTTTCAGTACAGAAAATATTTTTTTTGTTCGTATAACTCATGCTTTGTACGCGCAAGCGTGTTCTTTCCACGTAAAATACTGAATGCTGGTCCCGGCACTGGAGGTCTGGCTTCCACCCATAGACCAGCATTAGCCCTGGAAACTGTAGTCCTCCTCAGACTAGGAGTTGTGTTTTCTTAGTGCTAGAAATTGAGAGTTAAGCCAGCATATCTCTCTGGCTAATTGCCATCATTAGCGTGGGATTTGCATGAGAGGGCGCTGACCTGCACAAACGTTGCTATGCGCAAGTTTTTCTTATGTGTAAAACTCCTTGCTGCATTGGCAGTAAAGCTTGCACGCACAATATGTGCATGTATACCTGTGGGTTAAACTGCTCAGTCTGCCAAACACACCTTATTTCCTTGGTTTCGTTCAGGCCAATGCAATACCATGCGCTGGCCACAGCGCATGGCTCAACACGTGTGTCCATAACCCCTATGCAAAACGGGGGTTAGCACGGACAAAACACGCATCTAACAGAGCTCGTAGCTAATAGTGCGAATCACATGTAATTCATGTTGATGAGGCTGTTAGCTATTTCCCCGGATGCAAAAAAAAAAAAAAAAGTGCACCCGACGCACACATTTTTACTTTGAGAAATTAACGCCTGCCTCAGAGCAGGCGTTAATTCATGAGCAGCCCAAATGGTTTACAGAAAAGCAGGAAATACTGCTTTTCTGTAGTTCCTCCTCCTGCATGCCAGCAGTCACCTTAGGAAAACAGATGCTCAATTAGCGAGTGTCCATTTTCCTAACCCGTGGCTATGCACAGGTTAGGAAAACTGACAGTGGTAAAATTGAGAGTCCGTTTTCCTAACCCACTGACAGCCACCTCTCCTGGGCACCCGATGCCGAGGAGGCACTAGGAACGCAACATTTTCCCTAGCGCCTCCTTGGTTTTTTTTTGTTTTTTTTTTACCAGGGCAGCCCATTTAAATATTAGTTTGGGTGCCCGGGAGAGATGGATCAGCCTTGACAGTCTTTCCAGATGTGTTAAGCTAAAGCATTTAAAATCTCATTTTAAAATCTCTTGTTTGTTTTTTCTTTTGTGGACAGAGGCAGCACCTTGCCGAGCACTGTTTTTTCTTAAGAGTTTTAAATGTTTCTGTTGAAAAAGTACAAGGGGGATAGCTAAAATATTGAGTCATCGTCAATAAGGATATGTTTGGGAAATGCTGCAAGCCAGTTTACTCTGCAAATACTTTTAGTGGCAGATTGGAAATGATTTTTTTGGATGTACTTGTTTTAGAATCTACCAATGCCGTGACATTTTGGAAGAGTATTGTATTGATCTCTTTCATTCCACCCCAGTCTTATTTTTCTTTATTTTTGTTTTTCCCTTGCCGAAGGATCAACTTTTATTGCTTGCTGTTGTTTCTCAAACAATAATCTGCACCCACAGAAACTTGTTGCCCTGTTTGGGAGGGTTAGAAAGCCTGTTTCTTGCTTTTGTGGTATTGCACACATCTAGTTTCATGATTTCTGAGTACAAGGGAAGAGAGGAGAGAAAAACTCTCAGGAATGTGATGCAGAAAACTAGAAAATGAACAATTATCATCCACCACTATCTGACCCCCAACTGCTTGGATAAGGGCCTGATGTACTGCGGGTTTTTTCCCTTTTTGTGTCTTTGGCCTAGATTTACCAACGTCGCAGGGCTCCCTGAATCACGCGCTAACTGGGGGCGGGCCTGCAAAAGAGGTGGCGCTATTGGGCGCGAAATGGGCAGCGAAAAGGGTTCTTACCTTTTCGCTGTCCGCAATGTCCTTGCGGCGTCCGCCCCGACTCCGGCCCTTTTCGCGTGCGCTAGCTTTAGTAAATAACCCCCTTTGTTTGGAGGATTAGTACATCGATCTGCTTGTTTGGATCTGCTCTGCAACCATCATTTCACAGGCCTAAATCTGAGGGAGTATTCTTGTCATGCTTCATTTATTTCCAGAGCGGGAAAAATATTTAGAAAACTTAGGTGCCAACTATATAGTTTTAGGGGTTAGGGAAATTTAATTTTTGTTTTGCTTCATTCGCTCTTTTTGATTATTTTGTTTCTTTCTTTATGGCTTCTTTTCCTTTATATTTTCTTTGCCTTTCCATCTCCTTCCACTGCTTCCAGGCACTCCCCACCTCAGCTCCATCTTCATTTCGTTTCATTTTATTTTACATGTATAACCTTTTACTTCCCCAAAGAGGCTAAGATGATATAAAGCAAAAAAAATAAAATATCAAAATAGCATTCCCAATTCACATATGCACTCTTTCTTAGCTCAACCCAGAGATAATGATGAGGAAGTAAATCACCTACCTCACCCCAAAGTATGACCATATCAAGCAGAGAAAGACAGCAGCAGTGGACCCCAAAAATTAAATTAACAGCTGGAGACACCACTTAAAGGATCTGGTTACAGGCGCCAGGTGAGCCACTCCCAGAGCTGAGGAGTGGCTTGCCTTGACCACTCCAAACCAGTGGGCCGACCAGCATTAGCTGGGTTAAGGGGTATGCAGCCAGGAATGTGCAGGAACATACAGGAAATGGGGGGCCCCATGCTGAGATCAGGCCCTTACCACTTGCCTCTGCTGATGCCAGTCTTATTCTCAATTCCTTTCCTCTCTCCAGCCACGCTCCCCTTTGGGCTTGCATTAGTTCCCCACTGTCTGCAGTCCCCTAGTCCATCAGCAGCAGCCACCGCTTTGCTTCCCACTTCCTAACCCCACCCGTGGTAGCTGCCATGACTTTCTCATTTCTCTTGTTGTGCCAGATCCCCAAAATGTAAGCACCTGGCATTTTTCCAGCCCTCTTCATGTCTATTAATTGTAGAAAGCCTCTACCATCCACCAACAGGCCAAGGTTAATAATTAGATTTATAGGAAAAATGGCTTTAAGTTTTACTCTGATATTTTAGTATGTTCATGCATCTTCAGGAAGGCAACTGCTCTAAGTGTGTAATCGAATAGGCGTGAATCTATTTTTCCCCTTTTAATTATAGAGCCAGACTATCTGGTGATTCTCTGTAATCCAGCAAAGCTACTCCATTGGTCTATGATTTCATAGGCAAGTTGACCGTCCTTTTGATAGGTAGGTTCCCTTTCTTCCACTTTTCTTTCACATGTTGTTACCTTCCAAAATGAGCCTAGAATCTTCAGCTGGGGGGGGGTGTTACTAGAATATGAGATGCTGGATCCACGCTGACATCTGTCGTCATACCACTGATGCATGCGTTTTTATAACATCTTAATAGATAGCTATTCAATTTAATTACATAGACGCGCACGCGCTTTATTTGGAATTAGGGTTTGTCTGGGCACAGCCATCGCACGTTTTTGACTCAGCCTTGCCGAGCTGGAAATCGAGTATTGTTATGTCAGGTTCCATCAAGAAGCTGACAGTTCTGTGCAGCACTCTTAAGCATTTACATGAATAATAACAGTATGGTAATTCTGGAGAATAAAAACAACCCAATCCCCTCAAGAAGGTATCTTAGCTAACGTGCTTCATCGTTTACCTTTCTGGTGCGCAACCTTCCCTCCCTTTTCAGTCCATGCAGTTGATTGTTCTTCCTCCACCCCCACCCCCTACTCCCCAATTCAAATTTATTTTTCTGGTGATATAAACTGACCCACTGGAACATATGTTTGGGGGAGGGGTGTCCGGATGGATTTTAATTTGTTTTCCAGTTTAAAAAAAAAGTCTATGCCCTGCCCAATACTATTTTCTTTCTATCTGAAACCTGCAAAAGATTTGCTGTTCAATATGTGATTTTACTTTCAGATCTTTCTGCCCCTCCCTCCCAGTAGTGTGTCTCTCCCTTCCTCCATTAGTCTTCCTGCCCCCCAATTGAATCCTGCATTCTCATAGTCCCATCAGCCTCTCTCCCCCTACCCAACCATGTCTTTCTCTATCCCTCCTCCCCCTCCCTTATTTATTTATTTAACTGTTACACTGCTGATTTCTCGGCCTGTTGGGAGCCGGGTCATCCCATCGAGTGTTACTTGGTGAGATAGGCCTGAGTGCACTGTATTGCATCAGCCTGAAATTGACTTGCAGGTGTGTGGCAATTTTTCTTTGTCATTGTAAAAAGAGAATTTTGTATATGATTTGTTAATTTGCTATTACTGATAGTCTTGTAATTAGAATGATTGGTACAGTATTGGTTTAGTGTTAACGATGCTATTTTGAATTTGTATTTAATTTGTCTTCCTTCTGATTTTGCTCTGTGTTTTAGATGTTTGTAAATTTATTGTATTGTATTTTGCGTATTATTGTAAACTGCCTTGGGGCACCTTATGAGTGAAAAATTAAAATAAATCAATCAGTCCTAATTTTGCCCAAATCTTGAATGCGGCCCAAAGCAAAAACTAGATTGAATCTTCAATTTTCTAGAGCACCTTTTATTAGTGAAGTAAGACTTCCTGGTCAACCAAGAAATTCATTCCTAATGTTCTGTGAGGTTTATTATTTTTAACTCAGTGCACGAACTTACAGGCTTTTAATTGCTTGTGATGATTTTAGGGGTTAAAAAAACATCTATTTTGGAGGCAAAGAGTCGTACGAATGGACTGGATGCACTAAAATAACCTCCGATGCAATACGGGGATTACCGAGTTCAAAACACATGGCCAATCGAGTGCATAGCTAATAGTGCTCATCACATGCAAATTCCATGTAGGTGAGACTATTAGCTATTATCCAGCGTGGTCAAGGTGCCCCTTTTTACGCGGCAAATTTAATGCCTGCATGGGAGCTGGAGATAAAACATGCGCTCAAGCACACACCAAAACCCCCCCCCAAAAAACTCACCAAAAAAACCCCCAAAAAGCAGGAGGAACCACAGAAAGCAGAATCATGCCACGCTCAGGGGCTCAACAAAAAAATAAATCCTGCTTTCTGTGGTTCCTCATAGGGGGAACCACAGAAAGCAGCATCCCCAAGGTCTGTCTCAGTTGGAATCCCTGCCAGCAATAAATGAAGGAATGAATACATTCATATTAAGTGTCGGGCACTTGATATTAATTTGTTCAGTCTATCACTCTACTTACTGCCAATTGGTCCATTCACTGTCACATGTTAGTGAAAGGACCAATCCTCATTCAGAAGGCTGTCCTAAAAAGAGGATTAGTCCTTTCACTGACAAGTATCAGTGAAAAGGACCAATTGGGAACAGCCTTGCCGGGGGTGGGGAAGGAGCTCTGGCCAGGCTGTTGTGGGCCCACAGCCACAACTCCTGGACACCCGATGCAAAGTGCTAGGGATGCACAAATTACCCATTGTGATCCCTTTTAGCGCGGCTGCTCATTTGCCTATTGCATCGAGAGCCCAGGAGAGGTGGATGTGCGCACATTCAAAAAAGCATGCGCCCAATGTGGACGCAATTTTTTACGTGATATTTCATTGCCCTGTTTGATTTGAGTTTCCCACATCTGAGAAATAGCAATAGAATGAAAAAATTGTGCAGAAAACATTGAGAGTGGTTTTTTTTTTTGCTGAAGTGCTAATTTTAAAGAGTCGTATGAGAACAACTCGCCCAAGAACAATTTTCTTACTAGTGTTGCCAGGAACATAAATAAGCAAATCCTCCCTAGATCAACAATGCCATCCCAGCTTCCTCCTTATGCCTTCCAAATATGACAACAGGAGTGGTAAGGTTAAAGAGCAAAGCTTTATTTAGTTTATTTAAACAAAGCCAAGCAAAGTTTGTGTGGCCAGGAACAGGACAGGATCTGCCACAGTGCCAGTGGCATTTCACAAGTTGCAGCTTATGTCCTGCTTCTGGCCATCTGGGATTTGCTTGTCTTTGTTTTAATTAAACTAAAAAATTTTTTTTTTTTTTTTTTTTTTAAAATCTTAACCACCACTCTTAACATTTGGAAACCATGGGAAAGCATGTGGGGCAACTTTTGTTAAATTTAAGAATCTGAAAGTGTTAGGTTGCATAATGTTTGTGAGGAATTTTTAGCCATCCTGGAGGCATTAAGCTCATGTAGAAAGTTTTTGTTTGTTTTTTTTTGCAGTTAGTTTACAACTTGGTGGTATGCTTTATAATAAAGCTAAAGGATTTAAGAAACTGTGGACCCCCGCAGTTGAGATATTTCTGTCTTCTAAACAATGGCCATTAGTTGGGTCAGGACTTGGAATTTATTATGGGTGATTGTTTTATCTCATATCCTCTGTTTTCTTTATTTATCAAAGCTACTTTTTTAGTCTGTTTGTATTTGTTATTTTTAAAGGCATCAGTTAGCACAGTAAACTTTTTTTGTGGGTATATGATTACAATGGTGCCAGCACATCTTTTCAAGTGCTCGGGCCAGCTACTAGTAGTATTCCTGCTTCTTAAAACTGAAAATAAATCCTCAGAAAACCGTTTTTTGTATGAAAGCAGACTCCCAGGAGTGTGTTGCTATGAGATGTTTCTGTATGAAAGCAATATTCATAATTTGGTACTGTGAAGAGATTACTTTTCTTACATAGATTATTTAGAAGGCAAAGGCCTGATTTCTTGCAGGTTTCCTCGGTTTCGCCTAACAACCCAGCTGGTTCTATGCTTCCCAGTCAGACCCTTGTTGATTTTAACCCAGAGCCTCTCTATTTTATTCCCTAGTGTGTTGAGCCTTTATTGATTATATTTATAGATTGTAAACTCCAAGGAGCAGGGATTTTCTTAATGTGTCTCTGTACACTGCTGTGTTCACCTTGGTAGTGCTATACAAATGAACAGTAATTGTAATAATAGTAAATGTTTACATTTGTATAACTTACTTATACCCTTTTATTGTGGGGATAAGTAAGTAGAGTGAATTTTCAAGCATTTTGCCCTAACTTTGCACAAAACATTCACGTCTTCTGAGTCCCCAATGAAATTTTAAAGCAAAACTTACTAAGCTTAATTTAAATTAAAACTAGTGGCAGGTATGTCTCAGCAATAGAGACCCCTGTAATAGGCAGAGAACGTTATATAAAGCAAAGTCCAAATGACTGCAGCGACCCTTTTCAAAAGAGTTCCCAGTCTGAGTGCAAGGCTTTGCAGGCAGAAAATTAGAGGGAACTCAGCAAACCCTGGGTATATCTGGCTTTCTGAGCATGGATTTTGTAGGTAGGGTGGCCAGGTATCCTGGTGAAGGGAAGAGCAAGATGCATAATTGTCCTGCTTTTCAGTTTACGCACACTCAAAATTTGACTACATTTCATGCATGGGACATTTTATTTTATTTAAAATATTTATATTCCACCTATAATGGCCCATGCTAAGATTACAAGAACATAGTTAAAATACAGTAAACAATAAGAAATATTAATACATAAAAAACACATCAGCTGCGTTTGACACTTTAGACCACCATAATCTTTTATATTGTTTTAAGGGAATGTGGCATATCTGGAACCGTCTTGGACTCGTTTAGGTCCTATCTTTCAGGATGCTTGCACCAGCTGAGGATTTGTAATGAGTGTTCTATAACCACCAGCGTTCCTCATGGCTCTGCATTATTGACACTGCTTTTCAACATCTATATGATGCTGATAGGCAAACCGCTAGCAGGGTTCTGTGTGGGTTACATAATCAATGCAGATGACATACAATTTTTCATCCACACTCAGCCAGCTTGGGCAGATACTGTTAATTTAATAGCGCTATTAAATGTTTTTGTTTTTTAGCTCACAAGCCTTCTCTGAATATTGCAAAAACAGATTACTGTACATCAGTGCCCGAATGCTGGTATCTTATCTTATCCATTACCATCGATAACATCTCATTGCCAGTTACTTCCTGTGTGAAGAGTCTTGGGGATCTGGTTTGATTCTGATCGGACTTTCAGGCAGCATATTTAATCAGTTGTTAGATCTGTTTTGTTTTGTTTTTTTAAACTGCGAGTTCTCCCTCATCTGAAATGTCTTCTGGATCCAGCTGATTTTTGTTCAGTTGTGCAGGTCTTAATCCTCCCCCTGGTTGAGTATTGTAATACAATTTATATTGGTGTCCTGGTCTCTTCTTTAAATGCCTTATAATTACTACAGAATTGTACAGCTCTGTTTATTTCAGGAAAAAATACCAGAGATCCTATTATTCCAGTTCTGCATGACTTACATTGGCTGCCAGTCCTCTACCATGTTCGGTTTAAGACTGCACTTTTTGGTACCCAGTTTATTGCAACTTTATTCCTTTCCTTGAACAAATGCTATATTGAGGGTGTACAACTCTACTCATCATAGAAGTTTGCTGGTTATTCCCTCTCCTAAACAAGGGTATGGCTGTCCGAAACCAGAGAGAGTGCTTTCCCCGTGGCCGCCCCAGGTTTCTGGAACTCACTTCCAGAAAACATGTGACCGACTGTTCAAAAACTTTTTAAAACCTGTTAAAATCATTTTTGTTTAAACTGGCATATTTATAGCCAATGTCTGGAATAGGATCTTACTTGATTGTAGCCTGTTTTAGTAGGCCTAGATACTGTTTCTGAAGGTTAGGGGGATGGTTTGTCTTGATTGTCAATATGATTTTTTTGTGTTCTGTTTTATTATATTTTATGTATGTTTTATTGTACATTGCCTGGTGCTTCAGTGTATGCATTTGTAATAAAGAGAAAAATTCATGGTGCACATAGCCAGCTAGATTTTGAAAGGGGAGGTACAGATGGTAGTGTGCATCATTCTCTGCTCCTTCCCCCTCCCCTGCTCCCCCCCCCCTCATTCTCCCTTCTCTATCCTTCTCTCTCTTGATCCTTTCAGGTTTCTCTCTCTCTCCTTCAGGTGCAACTCTATCTCCTCTGTACCCATCCCCAGCATGTTCTACATTTTTTCCTACTACCATGTTGTTTTCCATCTTGTTTTTGCTGCTCCCCTACTCTTAGATTCCTCTCTCCATTTCTCTCCATCATACCAGGTACTCTAAGGCTGCATCAGTGGCCACCCTAATTGATGTGGTGGGGTGCCCCAAACCTGGCTGTCTGGTGGGAAAGCTGCTCATTTTAGTTCCATTATTATTATTTTTTTAATTCTGCTGAGAAGAAAATATATCCTGTTCAGGCTTCTTAAGTGAGATTGTGACATGTTATTTTTATTTTGTTTTCTACCACACGTTAAAAAAAAAAAAAATCATCCTTCAGATTAGTTTGATACTTGGCCGCTCAGACAGTGTTGGATATGGAAGTCTACCCTGGGTCTCCAGAGATAAATAACATTGCGCTGTGCCAGGGTAACCTAAACCTCCAATGCCCTTATTAAATCAGTGACTTGTCTTCTACACCAGGCCGTCTAGTACTGGGAAATTCTGCAGCAAAAGGGAACAGGAAGCTGAGGGTGTAAAGAAAGTGTGAAACCGGCTTAATTGGAAATAATTCCAGCTTGTAACACAGCGATAAAGGAAGCAGGTTGTTTTCCTATTAAGCTGTCTCCTGCTGTCTGTTGGGGGTAGGGACTTGTGCTGTCCTCTCTTTCTCTTGGCAAAGTGTAAATGCTCCAGATTTTGACAATGGCTTGTGAGCCAGCTCTGTGGCAAGGATTGCCAATTAAAATATGCCTTCAGTTTTGTTTTGGTTACCTTGGGTAGCATTTGCCTTTTGTGTTTTTACCCTCCCCCACCACCACCCTTTAATTGATGGACTACATTTTTCTGTGAGATTTTTTTTTTTATGCCATATGTTTTAATTTCCAAGTTCTTTGCTTCAGTGTATTTGAATAAAGATGCAAAATAAACATAAAAACAAACCCTTCATTATAGAAACACAGTAAATGAGGACCAATAAAGACCAAATGGTCCCATCCAGTCTGCCCAGCAAGGTGTTTCAAGGTTGAGGCTTTCCTCTCTATATCCAATCACAGTTCAGCTTGTAAGATTTTTTTTTTTTTTTAATTGGAGGTGGATTTCCTCCTATTTCATATTCCCCAGTCAGATTCCTTGGCCGGGGAAACATGTGCCCACTAGTTCCTACCACTAGTTGTCACTGCTGAACAATGGCAAGTCTGTTCTCTCCTCCCTAGGAGGCGGGGACTGGCCACTTTCAAAGCTGCCCTCCACCCTGACTGACCTGAGGAACAGAAGCTGGGCCTGGGAATTGAATCTGGGTCTTCTACAGGGCAGCATACAGCACTGGGCCACTGGGCTTAGTGCAACCTGTAAAATTAACTTGAGGTATAATATTAGCAGACAGATCATCAGTTCAGTCTTTCCAGGGCTTTGTCCATTTACACAGTGGCACCACTGTACTCTTATTCTATTGAAATTCAGTCTATTTCAGGGATTTGGGGGTTGTTATTTTTCCAAAATAAAAGCCCAGTAAAATAGATTTTGGATACAAAAGCAAGTTTGTGGGCAGTTTTTTTTTTCTAAGCAATATCTGGCCACCTTCAGTCAGTTGCTTTATTTTTAATTTTATTTTATTTTCTAAGATGGAGGAGAAAGATTTTCCCTTCTGGTTATAGCTTTATCAGAGTTGAAAGTGGAATCTTATGTATTGATTTTATTCTTGTCCGTAATAGCTATCAATCACACAGGCCAGTTATCGATGGCAGTCAGCCTTGAGGCATACAAGCCGTTTCAGACATTTGTTTGGCGGCAGATTGTTGACTTATGATTCGCTTCATGTGAAACATTTCGAGCCATGGCTGATCTGATCTTCTATCGGTTTCCCATTACTTCTGTTCCAGAAACATTTGAAGTACCACTCACAGCTTAGACTATTTCAAATATATATCAGGTTTCTGCGTATTGGTATTTTCTGTTTTATAAAGGGGAAAAGTTATTCACTGGATGACTAGTTTGAATTTGTATTGATTTTTTTTAAGCAATTTAATCTTATACACTTCTCCCTTCCTCCAGTATCATTTACAGGAATTGCCTGAAGGTGTGTTACTGCAGTTGGAAGCAAAAGTGTGTTTAATTATCCCTGGTACATGTAAGGCATACCGCGCATCTGCAAGAAACACTGCAGATGTCATGCGTTTTTTTGTTTAGGGAGAAGAGCCCGTAAATCTTCAAATGCTATCGCACTTGATATAGGAAAAGTTAAAGCAACGTGGGCTCTGGATTCTATTGTCTGCCAGAGAATTTGGACAAGTCTCAACTCGACGGAGGGTTCATTCCATTGATGGTATCCTCCCCCTAAAAAGTAATTCTACTTCTTTATCCAGCCCAATCAAAAATAATTTTTTTTTGGGGTTTTTTTTTTTTTTTTTAAGTGCTTCCAAGTTGCATAGAAAGAGAGTTAGCTAGATCACCTTTTATTTTTTAAAACCCTTGCGTATAACATCTAGTTAAATTCCAGCTTTGCCATTTCAAATCACAAGGTGCAGATTTTAATTCAGTGCTGCTAAATCTGGCCACTTTACGTCCTTCTTAAGAATCTGTTAAGGAAAAATTGTACACAAAAGCCATAAGTCATTTTGCCTGCAGGTGTTAAAATCGCATCTTTTTTGCCCAAAGTGTGAATTCCTGTAACCTGTGGAAGCAAAGACTTTAAACAACAAAAAACTGCTGGAATAAAGACATGTGAGATTTTTGACCAGATCCTTAAAGGTAGCAGGATGAGGGTTGGTCCTAGAAGTACTTATATGTGTGGAGGGGTAAACTTAAAAGCCAGAATTCCTGTGTGAAGGCTTCCAATGGAGAGCTGGGAATTTATCAGTTCCTCACTTTTCGAGAATGAGTGTTGCTGCATTTCTCAGGTAAAAAGCAAACTGGGGTGTCGCGCTGTCAGCTGCAAGTCTCTGAGATAAAGCTTCAAGGGCATTCTCCTTGTCCTTTGAAATTGAAAGCCTTCATATCTGAAAGTGCTTCGTGCAGTCCAGGCAAACCATGAAACATACTAGTTTTGAAAATGTGAACAGAAAATTATTTCAGCATCGTGCTTTGTTGCTCTTTGTTTCCTGGATGACCAGGATCAGATGTGCATGCCAGCCTTGCAGCTTTGTTCACCCTGAAGCAGTTTCTCTGTGATTTCCAAATTGATGTGGTCACTGTTGCAGATGTTAACTTACAGGTTGATGCCACCTTGTGACAGATTGTTATATTTTACTGTTTGTTTTTTACTGCCTGCCTCTGTTACTATAACCTTGTGTTGCTTTTTGGGTAATACAACATTGGCAGCTGTTCTTTAGCTTTCAGCTGTCTATTTCTACATATGAAAGAAACATGGTGTCAGAAATATCTAAATCTGCATTGCTTCATTAATTTGAAGTAGAACGTTTTCAGAATGCAGTGGGCTCAAACTATGAGTGGAAAACAAGGTTTGTAGTGATTTTGATGTACCCGCCTATGGACACTGAAGCTTGAGAACATTTCTGTGTCATTAAAGAGGGTAGGGTCATCAATGGCCTTCCTTAATGAACTGTATGTAATGCTATTAATTGGCCTATGTCTGTTTCATTCTTTGCAAATATTTGACATAAATTTCGAAAGGACCTAACGGAATGCTGTTTTTATTTTGAAATGCCATTCATATCTTCTGTAGGTGGCATTTCTGGTTGTCTCGAAAAAAGAAATGTCCTGGCAGAGTCAGAAGACATATCACAAGTAGCATTTTCAAAAGAAAAGGAGGCAACTACTTCCAAGTACAAAGGTCTCCTCTAAATGCCCACCAGCTGCAAGTGATAGTCATTACAGTGTTGTCTCTGCTACTAATAGGAAATGGAATTCAATCTTCTTTGAGATACATTACTTCAGATTCTGACTTGTCAAGTTGTTCTTTTTGTTGGAAATAATATATGTGGTTTCTTCTACAGCGGCTGAAACAGGGCTTGTAGCTATCTTTGGCACTAAAGCAAAGATGATGCAATGAATGAAACATGCCACAGGGAGAAAGTTGGTCATTAATGGTATTTTGTGTGTGTGTGTCACCTCTGCTGTTCAAAACAATTTGAATTGGCATGTCCCGGAATCCATTGCATGATTAGAACAGAAAGACAGGGAATGTGTGTTTTGGAGCATACTGGAGCTATGTTATATTTCCTCTATCTCATGCAAGCAGTTTTGTTTTATTTTTCTCTGTCTCAGGATTTCATGTATTTTTTTTTAATATATTTTCTCCAGTGAAAAAATAATTTGTTGCAGATCTGTGCGGTATTTTAAAATTGATCAAAGTCTTCAATCTTATTATGGTGAAGAATGAATGTCCTATTCTTCTAGTTATAGTACATACTGGTAGAATGTTTTTGTCTAATTTATTTTGCCTCATAATCAAATAGGATATTAAAAAAATTAATAAACAACTGGCCTGGTTCTTTTTTTGCGGGGAAAACCACTGACTGCAGCCTGGATATAAAAGGCAGCCATGCCACAATGTGCTTCTGCAGAAATGGCAAGTTTATCATTTTGCCAGCTAGATATAATTTAATACTCACATTGCAGCTTAAATAAAAGCCCAATCAGTTATTTTCTATATGTTTCCAAACTGCCGTACAGTGTTAGCTCTATGACTGAGTTTTGACTGAATTTTTATATATGTGAAGTAAGTTGTGGGGGGGAGAGGAAGGAGAAGGCATGTAAGTGAAGAGAGAGTAGGGAAAGGTGGTATGCATGAGAATAGTAAGGGGAAATTGGATGGGTGGAGGAAATAGAGAGAACAGGAATGTATAAGGGGTTGTGAGTGGGATGGAGTCTACCACATTCATCCAGTTCCCACTACCCCATAGCGCAAAGGCTGGGGAAGGGGGAGGCAAATGGTAGGATTGCACCTTCCTAATAATAATACTACAGATGCCCTTTCTGCTGCCTCTATGGAATCCTTGCTCCCTTCCCCAGCATTTCAAATCACCAAAAGAACCAGATTCCAAGGGAAATCTCCCCCTTCAGACACCCTCAATGATTTGAAATGTCACATGTGGCCCTTTGGTTATGTAACCCCCCTTATGTATGGGGTCATCTTCAGTAACTGCAGTGGTTAGGTTTGCCTGTCTCCAGCCCCGAGAACAGTCCCAAGTCATCCAGGGGTCATCAATGGGAAAACCAGAATGACTCTGAGAGGCCCAAAGGGAAGACTTACCAATAGTCATAAAGTCCACTGTCCCATACCAGGTTGGTTCCAAAATCAAAAGCTTATTTATAATCCAAAGTAACAGCAACATTTTGTCTGCAAAAATATTCTATCAGACAACTGTATACAGTCCAAAATGAGCAAAAGGCAGAAAGAAATCTTCACTCTTCAAATCAGTTTCTATACTGATAAGTTCAGCAACTCAACAATTAGCCCCAAGGCCTTCAAGGCAACATGTTGTCAAAAGAAAAATTGTTTTGTTTTCCTGGAGCTTTCCCAGATGAGAAAAAACATCCCTTAATCTACAGGGTCTTATCCCCCTCGATGGCAAACAGGAATCTTATCAAAATCCTTTATTGCCAAAATTCGCTTAAGGCTCAGGAATCTGTTCAGTCTTGGACTTCTGACCCTCTTCCCAGATGCCTGTGGAAGCATCTTAAATAACCTCTAACACAACCCATCCCTTTGAGGGGAATGTACCTCTACTATGCCAACCCTATCTCCATCAACCCATCAATCAACTCTGCAAGGACACTAACCAAATCCCCCCTTCACCCCTCCTTGCTATCTTTGTGATTGGCCCTTCTTTGTGGAATAATCTGGTGAGATTAGAAATATCATTTATCTTTACTTGTAAAAAAAAAAAAACCAACAAAAAAACCCAAAACCTTTTAAAATTACACATGCCTGAAAAAACTCCATCCACTAGTACATCATGATGATTTCAGAACAATTTTACAATCCCCTAATCTTCAGAAGCCTTGACTACTGTAACACACTGTTCCTAGGCCTTCATCTCAATGTAATTCGCCCCGTTTCAATTGATCCAGAACGCTGCTGCCCATATTCTTAACAGTAAATCTCGCAGGACCACATCTCCCCCAGTTCTCTATTCCACTACATTGACTACCATTGAATATAGAATAAAAAATATATAAAATACTTTTCATTATTCACAATCTCGTAAATGATGACACCCTCAACCTGGCTTACCTCACAATTGCGCATCTATAGACCAACCAGAAGCTCAGCCCATAAGTTTACTGCAAGTAGTACCGACAATTAAGACTGCCCGATTTGACATAACCAGAAGGTGCGCTTTTTCTGTCTCTGGCCCCCAGCTCTGGAATTCCATCCTAGACAGCAATAAGAAATATTGACAGTAAGAAAAAATGTAAAAAGAGCTTAAAATCTATTGTTTCGAATGCGCGTTTACCAGAAATAATTATTGGTAAACTTCCCAAGCATCAGACATTCTCTTTCTCTTTATGGTTCTACTTTGATCTCCTCACCCCCCCCCCCCGTTAACATTTTAGTATTTTTAATTCATTGTTTGTTATTGTTTAATATCTGTGTTTTTTTATTATGTATGTATATTTTGTAAACTGTTTTGACTATTTCCCAGTATAAAAATGGTATATAAAAAAAAACTGTTTGAATAAAATAAATGACAGATTTTACATTTTTTATTCCAAGAAGCTTTTTTTTATATAATATTTTTTATTGACAATTTGGTAAATACCACTAAAACATTTAGCACACAAGTATGAAACAATAATTATGATTTGGTATTTAACAGCGAAGATGCAGAAATAGTTACTTGAACTTTACCAGACAAGTTTTTTCTAGGCAAGACTCGAGCTAAAGCAAAAAACTTTTTCTTTTTAAAATCCACCCCCTCCCCCTTATAATATAAACTGCTAATGATTTAAGAAACCACATGGGACCAAAGTCAGTGAAGAAAAAACAATGCGAAGAAAGAAAAAGAAGAGAGGAGGAGAACAACTGAGAAACAGTTACTCAGTTCTATCAGTTAGCAATGAAGATTACTCAAGGGGCAGGTAGAAAATATAGTCCTTCCAAATGTCCTTCATGATTGCAAGTTTTTTTGGAGAAAAGAAAGTTTCTGGCAGTGAGATATTCCATATTAAGCAGTTTATTGAAATGCTTTTCCCTGTAGGCATCAGTGTAGGGGTGCTAGAGATCACTGTGAAAGAATAACTGGTTTTAGCAATAAGAGTTAATTTGTCCATAAATAAAGATGGAGATACAGAAATGTCAGTAAACGATTTTTTATACAGACCAAATAGCCAGATAATGGGCTCCATCGGAATGTTACATTTCCACATTACTGAAAACCAAGATCTCTTAGCTCTCTCCAGAATACCTGTAAGATGTCACAATTTCCAAAAACAGTGCATAAATCTGCGTTGTGGTAAAAAACAGTGTAAGCAATTAGGCGAAGGAAGAGCTTTCAGCTGGAAAGGCTCTATGAGAATAAATGCCTGGTGTAAGAATTTAAACTGTTTGTCATGCAGATTTACATTTTCTGAAATAGGAATTCTAGCAAAACAATAAAGTAAATAAGATAGAATGAGCGACAGGGAGCTTCAGAATTCCACTTAATAATTTTATTTATTTATTTTTTTTATATGCCGACATCGATCTGAGATATCACTTCGGTTTTACATTCAGGTACTGTAGGTATTTTCCCTATCCCCAGAGGGCTTACAATCTAGGTTTTGAACCTGAGGCAATGGAGGGTATAAGTGACTTGCCCAAGGTCTAACCATTAGGCTATTCCTCCTCCCTTATCAGAGTGGTTAAATGGCCAGTGTTTTGAATAGCTTGTAAGGCCTGCATAGAACTGAGCACATTTCTGCCTTTTCCCATCTGTACCTCCCAGAAGTTCCTGTAATGCTAGGGATTTAAATAATGCTGGGTTTAGCCTTCAGAGATGTAGTGGCATAGCTGTAGATAACCATAGAAATCTTTGGAAGGTAGGGAAAATTCAGTTCGTAAATCCTGGAAACTAACAACATAGCCTGTTTCTACTCCAGAAACATACATTTGTGAGAGCCTTGAGAGGCCTCTTTTTTTTCCACTGAAAGAAAAAGCTCTACGTTAATCCTGGGGGGGGGGGGGGGGGATGTGGATTACCTATCATGGACATACAAGGAGTTAACTCATGAGGCATATGAAGCATATTGAATATCACTCTCCAGGCTTTCCGAAGAGGTCGGAGAATGGAGCTTCTTTGCAGATGTAAAGGCAGCAATTTGTAATCAATATGCAGAGCCGCCCCCAGAGATAATGGTTGTACTCATAAAATATTCCAGTAGAGTGTGAGTAAGAAATTTAAAAAAATCCAGTTACACAAGTGTCTCAGGCAAGCTAGTTAAGTTATAGAGAGCTAAATTTGGGCAATTAAAGCCTCCATCCTTTTTAGAGTGCATTAAAGTGTCTAAGGTATCCTAGATATTTTTCCTGCCCCAGAGGAATTTCCTCAGCTCCTTGTGAATGTCTAAGATATCCTTTTTGCTTCAACCATGGGTGTGTAGCATGTGCAATGCATAGAGCCCATTTGGAGACTTCTGTCATTTCTAAAAGGTAAATTCTACCAGACAAGGATAATGGAAGATTTTGCCAAGATTGTAGATTTTTTATCAATTTTGATTTTAGTGGAATAATGTGTTATTATATAATTTTGCAGGATCAGCAGGAATATTATGCCCAGATATTTTAATTCCTTTGTGGACCCATTTTAATGGGAAGACTCCTGGCCATTGAGTACGTAGTGTTCCGAGGACATCTAGCACTTTGGATTTTTCACAGTTTATTTTTAGACCAGCAAATTCCCAAAGGCTTGCTGGATTAAATAACACAGGTTGGTCATGATTGGATGGGATGACTTAAAAAAAAAATAAGTACGTCGTCTGCAAATGCTGCTACAGTGAAGTTGCTTCTATTTGAGGGATATCCTGTGTATTGGGGGGGGGGGGGGAGTAGCTAATTTCCTTAGTAAGAGATCAATGGATAAAATATATAGGATCGGCGATAAGTGGGCAACCCTGTCGCACCCCCCTTTGAATCTTAAATGGTTTAGAGATCATGTTATTGCCACAATATGAGACGTAGGGGATTGGTTAAGTATAGAGATGCTAGTTAGACTTGGACCCTGAAAACCAAATCTTTGCAAAACAGAAAACATATATTCCAGGAAACCCTGTCAAAGGCTTTTTCAGAGTCAAAGCCCACCACAAAGGTTTGGAGTGATTTAAATTGGAGGATTTGATGCTGAAATTAGTCTGACATGGGCTTCTGCATTACGGCCTTTCACAAAACCAGCTTGATATGTGGATATGATGGAAGGAATGACATTGTTTAATTGTTCAGCTATAATACGTGCATACCGCTTCAAGTCGCAATTTAATTAAAGATATGGATCTATATGAAGAGGCAAGAGAGGGTCCTTACCTGATTTTGGGAGAGTAGTTATATAAGCGTTATTGAAACCAGGAGGGAAACATGTTCGTTTCACATGCATCTTAAGAACATAAGAACATGCCATACTGGGTCAGACCAAGGGTCCATCAAGCCCAGCATCCTGTTTCCAACAGTGGCCAATCCAGGCCATAAGAACCTGGCAAGTACCCAAAAACTGTCTATTTCCATGTTGCTTTTGCTAGTAATAGCAGTGGCTATTTTCTAAGTCAACTTAATTAACTACAGATAATGGACTTCTCCTCCAAGAACTTATCCAATCCTTTTTTTAAACACAGCTACACTAACTGCACTAACCACATCCTCTGGCAACAAATTCCAGCGTTTAATTGTGCGTTGAGTAAAAAGAACTTTCTCCGATTAGCTTTAAATGTACCACATGCTAACATCATGGAGTGCACCCTAGTCTTTCTATTATCTGAAAGAGTAAATAATTGATTCACATCTATCTGTTCTAGAACCTCTCATGATTTTAAACACCTCTATCATATCCCCCCCTCAGCATCTCTTCTCCAAGCTGAAAAGTCCTAACCTCTTTAGTCTTTCCTCATAAGGGAGCTGTTCCATGCCCCTTATAGTTGCGATGGAGAAGGTACAGAGAAGGGCAACCAAAATGATAGCATTTTTGAGATGCGGTGACCAGAATTATACACAGTATGCAAGGTGCGGTCTCACCATGGAGCGATACAGAGGCATTATGGACATTTTCCGTTTTATTCACCATTCCCTTTCTAATAATTCCCAACATTCTGTTTGCTTTTTTTGATTGCCGCAGCACACTGAACCGATGATTTTAATGTGTTGTCCATTACGACGCCTAGATCTCTTTCTTGGGTGGTAGCACCTAATATGGAACCTAACATTGTGTAACTATAGCATGGGTTATTTTCCCTATATGCATCACCTTGCACTTATCCACATTAAATTTCATCTGCCATTTTGATGCCCAATTTTCCAGTCTCACAAGGTCTTCCTGCAGTTTATCACAATCTGCTTGTGATTAACTACTCTGAACAATTTTGTGTCATCTGCAAATTTGATTACCTCACTCGTATTTCTTTCCAGATCATTTATAAATATATTGAAAAGTAAGGGTCCCAATTACAGATCCCTGAGGCCACTCCACTGCCCACTCCCTTCCATTGAGAAAATTGTCCATTTAATCCTACTCTCTGTTTCCTGTCTTTAGCCAGTTTGTAATCCACGAAAGGGAATCGCCACCTTATCCCATGACTTTTACTTTACCTAGAAGTCTCTCATGAGAAACTTTGTCAAACGCCTTCTGAAAATCCAAGTACCACTACATCTATGGTTATACCTTTATCTACATGTTTATTAACTCCTTCAAAAAAGTGAAGCAGATTTGTGAGGCAAGACTTCCCTTGGGTAAAGCCATGCTTTGTTCCATTAAAACATTTATTTCTATATGTTCTGGATTTTGATATTTGGAACGCTTCCACTATTTTTCCTGGCACTTGAAGTCAGGCCTACCGGTCTGTAGTTTCCCGGACCACCCCTGGAGCCCTTTTTAAATATTGGGGTTACATTAGCTATCCTCTAGTCTTCAGGTACAATGGATGATTTTAATGATAGGTTACAAATTTTTACTAAAAGGTCTGAAATTTCATTTTTAGTTCCTTCAGAACCCCTGGGGTGTATACCATCTGGTCCAGGTGATTTACTACTCTTCAATATGTCAATCAGGCCTACCACATCTTCTATGTTCACAATGATTTGGTTCAGTCCATCTGAATCATTACACATGAAAACCTTCTCAGGTACATGTACCTCCCCAACATCCTCTTCAGTAAACACCAAAGTAAAAAATCATTTAATCTTTCCACGATGGCCTTATCTTCTGTAAGTGCCCCTTTAACCCCTCGATCATCTAACGGTCCAACTGTTTCCCTCACAGGGCTTTCTGCTCGGTTATATTTTTAAAAGTTTTTACTGTGAGTTTTTTGCATCTATGGCCAACTTCTTTTCAAATTCTCTCTTAGCCTGTCTTATCAATATTGGTCTTGCATTTAACTTGCCAACACTTATGCATTATCCTATTTTCTTCTGTTGGATCCTTCTTCAAATTTTTGAATGAAGATCTTTTGGCTAAAATAGCTTCTTTCACCTCCCCTTTTAACCATGATGGTAATTGTTTTGTCTTATTTCCACCCTTCTTAATGTGTGGAATAACATCTGGACTGTGCCTCTAGAATGGTATTTTTTAACAATGACCACCACCACCCACACTTTTTACTTTGGTAGTTTCTCTTTTCAGTTTTTTTCTAACTATTTTTCTCATTTTATCAAAGTTTCCCTTTTGAAAGTTTAGCACAAGAGCTGTGGATTGCTTACTGTCCTCCTTTCAGTCATTAATTCAATTTGATCATATTATGATCACTATTGCCAAGTGGCCCCCCACCACTGTTAGCTCTCTCTCCACTGAGAATTAGATCTAAAATTGCTCCCTCTTGTCGGTTCCTGAAACCAATTGCTCCATAAAAATGTCATTTATTCCATCCAGGAACTTTATATCTCTAGCATGTCCCGATGCTACATTTTGTTTTTTGGGGTCCCTTCTAAAGAAGTTATCTTTTTAAAGAATGTATTTTTTTTTTCACTTGCTACCTTACTCTGCTGCCGATCTCTTAGCATTTAAAACATCTTGGGCCTACTGCAGTAGCTTAGAAGCATTGTTCTGTGCACTGCCTTGAAGAGACTTGATTTCCATTTCTGAGCTGGCTTTCATTTTTATTCTTCTGTATGATTGTGTGCAATACTTGCCACTTGGACAGCCCATGTTTATTTTTAAATTATTCTTTATTGATATTATACCAAATGGTTGGTAAATGTTAACCTCTTGCACCACAATTTTTTTTTTGGGGGGGAGGGGGTTTGCACTGGAATTAGTTTGAGTAAATGATCAGTTTTTATCTTTATTAAAATGTATGAATCACCTACAGGATACTAGGAAATGTACTGATTTACATACATAATCTAAAAAATTCACAACAGTAATCTCATATAAAATAAAAACACTGAAACATGAATGCTACCATAACCAGAGCTGTAGCTAGGCAATTTGGCACCTATGGCCAAGTGAAAAAATGCACCCTCACCCATTATACAAATCATGACACCACGACTTGAGAGACTGTTCAATGTGCAAAGTGTCCTAGGAAACCTTTACAGTCTTGCACCCCCCACCCCGTCAAACCCTCCTCATACACAATTAAAAATTATGCATTTATACCAGATTTTGCATGAGAATTCAAAGCACAGTTTTCAGAGGTAAAAATATCTTACAATATGTATATTATATTTATTTATTTATTTAAGGTTTTCTTTACCGACATTTGTAGGGACATCATGCCGGTTTACATCGAAACAAGGGTAACAATGGAGAAAAATCAGTTACATAGAACAAGGGGGTAGGAAACTGGGAATTGGGAACGTAAGAGGCATAGCAATATGAAGGAACGGCATCAGTAAGGTATTATAACTACTATGGTAGCATATAACAGCAGCATATAACAGTAAAGAATTATACACGAATCATGTTTCAAGGTCTTAGGATTGGGTTTACAGAAAGAAACGGAGGAAATTACAAGAATTTAATGAAAAGAATCTAGTGGGGGGGGGAGTAAGTAAAAGGGGGGTCAAGTTACATTAGCGGATGGTAATCCATGGGAAGATTAAGATATGCAGAGGTTTAAGGGTAGGCTTGCTTAAATAGCCATGTTTTGAGGTTTTTGTTGTTTTTTTTTAATTTCTGGCACATTGCTTCTGTCTGATTTCAGGTAGCATGGAGTTCCAGGCATAAGGGCCAGCAATGGATAAGGCACACTCTTTTTGTGGAATTGAGGTGTAAATGTTTCGGAGCGGGAGTGTGGAGGGTACCTTTATAAGATGATCTGGTAGGTCTATTGGATGTGTGGAAGAGGATCGAGTCTTTCAACCAGTGCATGTTCTGGTTGTGGAGGGTTTTATGTATGATAGTGAGTGTTTTGTATGTTATGCGGTGGTTGATGGGGAGCCAATGAGGATCTTTGCGGATAGGGTGATGTGGTCGATTTGCATGAGTTGGTGAGTATTCTGGCGGCAGCGTTCTGAAGCAATTGAAAGGGTTTTAATCGTGGCTTGGGTAGACCAAGTAGGAGGGACTTACCATAGTCTATTTTGGAGAGAATAGTGGATTGCAGTACTGTACGGAAATCACTAAGGTGGAGGAGAGGTCTGAGTTTTTTTTAAAGTGTTAAGTTTAAAGTAGCAATCTTTCCTAGTCGAGCCTATGAATTTTTGGAGGTTGAGGTGATTATCTATTATGATGTCTAAATCTCGTGCTGCAGTTGAGAAGGTAAGGTTTTTGGGAGGGGTACTAATGGTGTGATGCGGCGGTGAGATTATGAGTAGCTCCATTTTGGAGGAGTTGAGGGCTAGTTAGGAAGGTGTGGAGGCTATATCAATGATAATGCGTTTTTCCCACTTTCAAGGGTGGTGGCTAAAGAGTTCAGTAATGGGGAGAGTATTTGAACATCATACAAGGTAGAGAGGAGTTGGCAGAGGGGAAGTAGATATGTATTGAAAAGGGCGGAGGACAGTGAGGATCCTTGGGGTATGCCTCTGTGGAGGTGGGTAGGTTTAGATTCATGGTCATAGATTTTAATGTTGTAGAGTCTATTGGTGAGATACGATTTGAACCATTGGAAGGGTGGGTGCCAGCTATATCAATTCATTGAGACGTGTTAGGAGTATGTTGTGGTTTTACTGGTTGAAGGCGGAAGAAAGAATGTCAAGTATGTATTCCGCACATTAAGAAAGGTGGAAGGAAAGCAAAACGATTACCATCATGGTTAAAAGGTGAGGTGATAAGAGGCTATTTTAGCTAAAAAAAACATCCTTCGAAAATTGGAAGAAGGATCCATCTGAAGAAAATAGGATTTAAAACAGAAGCATTGTCAAGGTAAGTGTAAAACATTGATAGACAGGCGAAGAAGAGAATTTGAAATGAAGTTGGCCATAGAGGCAAAACTCATAATAAAAACTTTTTTTGAAATATATCCAAAGCAAGAACCTGTAGGGAGTCGGTGTGGACCATTAGATGACAGAGGGGTTAAAGGGGGGCTCTTAGGGAAGCTAAGGCCATTGCAGAAAGACTAAGGGGCAGATTTTAAATACTTGCGCGAGCGCGTACTTTTGTTAGCGCAGCAGGCGCGACAAAAGTAACACTGGATTTTATAATATACGCGCGTATCTTATAAAATCCGGGGTCCGGCGCGCTCAAGGGGGTGCACATTTGTGCAACCTGCGCGAGCCGAGCCCAGCAGCGCTCTGCCTGTTTCCCTTCGGAGGCCTCTCCAATTTCGGAGCGGCCTTGGAGGAACTTCCTTCGCCCTCCCCCCACCTTCCCCTACCTAACCCACCCCCCCGGCCCTATCTAACCCCCCCCCTTTCCTTTGTCGGCAAAGTTACGCCTGCTGAAAGCAGGCGTAACTTTGCGCACATCGGGCCTGCTGCCCCGCTCCGTGGTCCAGTCCCAGGGGCTGTTCCGGAGGCCGTGGCCACGCCCCCGGGCCGAAACTATGGCCACGTCGCCGCCCCCTAAACGCCGTGTCATCCCGCCACGCCCCCAACACGCCCCCGACAAGAAGACCCGGACTTACGCGGGTCCCAGGGGCTCTGCGCGCGCCGGCGGCCTATGCAAACTAGGCGCGCCGGCGTGCAGGGGTTTTAAAATCTGCCCCTAAATGAATTCTTTGCCTCCGTGTTTACTAATGAGGATGTTGGGGATATACCAGTTCCAGAGATGGTTTTCAGGGGTGATGAGTCAGACGAACTGAACAAAATCACTGTGAACCTGGAAGATGTAGTAGGCCAGATTGACAAACTAAAGAGTAGCAAATCACCTGGACCGGATGGTATGCATCCTAGGGTTCTGAAGGAACTCAAAAATGAAATTTCTGATCTATTAGTTAAATTTGTAACCTATCATTAAAATCATCCATTGTACCTGAAGACTGGAGGGTGGCCAATGTAACTCCAATATTTAAAAATGATCTAGGGGTGATCTGGGTAACTATAGACCAGTGAGCTTGACTTCAGTGCCGGGAAAATAGTAGAAACTATTCTCATGTTCAAAATCGTAGAGCATATAGAAAGACATGATTTAATGGGACACAGTCAACATGGATTTACCCAAGGGAAGTCTTGCCTAACAAATCTGCTTCATTTTTTTGAAGGGGTTAATAAACATGTGGATAAAGGTGAACCGGTAGATGTAGTGTATTTGGATTTTCAGAAGGCGTTTGACAAAGTCCCTCATGAGAGGTTTCTACGAAAACTAAAAAGTCATGGGACAGGAGGCAATGTCCTTTCGTGGATTACAAACTGGTTTAAAAGACAGGAAATAGAGAGTAGGATTAAATGGTCAATATCTCAGTGGAAAAGGGTAAAACAGTGGAGTGCCTCAGGGATCTGTACTTGGACCGGTGCTTTTCAATATATATATAAATGATCTGGAAAGGAATACGACGAGTGAGGTTATCAAATTTGCAGATGATACAAAATTATTCAGAGTTGTTAAATCACAAGCAGACTGTGATACATTACAGGAGGACCTTGCAAGACTGGAAGATTGGGCATCCAAATGGCAGATGAAATTTAATGTGGACAAGTGCAAGGTGTTGCAGATAGGGAAAAATAACCTTTGCTGTAGTTACACGATGTTAGGTTCCATATTAGGAGCTACCACCCAGGAAAAAGATCTAGGCATCATAGTGAACAATACTTTAAAATCGTCGGCTCAGTGTGCTGCAGCAGTCAAAAAGCAAATAGAATGTTAAGAATTATTAGGAAGGGAATGGTTAATAGAACGGAAAATGTTCCATAATGCCTCTGTATCGCTCCATGATGAGTCCGCACCTTGATACTGTGTACAATTTCTGGTCGCCGCATCTCAAAAAAAGATATAGTTGCGATGGAGAAGGTACAGAGAAGGGCAACCAAATGATAAGGGGATGGAACAGCTCCCCTATGAGGAAAGGCTGAAGAGGTTAGGGCTGTTCTGCTTGGAGAAGAGACGGCTGAGGGGGGATATGATAGAGGTCTTTAAGATCATGAGAGGTCTTGAACGAGTAGATGTGTCTCGGTTATTTTACACTTTCAAATAATAGAAGGACTAGGGGGCATTCCATGAAGTTAGCAAGTAACACATTTAAGACTAATCGGAGAAAATTCTTTTTCACTCAACGCACAATAAAGCTCTGGAATTTGTTGCCAGAGGATGTGGTTAGTGCAGTTAGTGTAGCTGGGTTCAAAATGGTTTGGATAAGTTCTTGGAGAAGTCCATTAATGGGTATTAATCAATTTTACTTAGGGAATAGCCACTGCTATTAATTGCATCCGTAGCATGGGATCTTCTTAGTGTTTGGGTAATTGCCAGGTTCTTGTGGCCTGGTTTTGGCCTCTGTTGGAAACAGGATGCTGGGCTTGATGGACCCTTGGTCTGACCCAGCATGGCAATTTCTTATGTTCTTAAGTAGTGCCAATAAGTATCAGTGACCTTTGTTGAAACCTTTTAGAATGGTGTCAGTGTGGGAGAGTAGGAGAGTTTCAGTTTGTATAGTTTTCGGAATCCGAATTGAGAAGGGAAGAGGATGTTATGTTTTTCAAGGTGGTCAGAAAGCTGAGTGTGACTACTTTTTCAAGTACTTTAGATAGGAATGGAAGGTTAGAGATGGGTCGGAAATTGGAGAGGTCATTAGGGTCGAGATTGGGCTTCTTAAGTAGGGGTTTGACGGTGGCTTGCTTGAGGAGATCAGGTATGATTCTCAAGGACAGAGAACAGTTAATGATATCAGCGACAGGTTTTGCTATGTGTTGGGATACATAGTAGGGCTTTGGTGGGGATAGTGTCAGAGGGGTGTCGAGCCAGTTTCATTTTCTTGAGTATCATTTCTGTTTCTGTTTCGGAGGTCAGTTCAAAGGTGTTAAAGGAGGTGTGTGAGGTAATTGTGGCGGGTGTGGATGGCAGGGATATGGAGGGAAAGCGCTGTATGAGTTTAGAGATTTTTTCGCTGAAGTGGAGGGCGAGTTTATTGCATTTAGATTGCGTGTCCGAATCTGTCGGGGTAAGATTGTTGAGGTGACATCCAGAAAACCCTGCAAAAAAGCAAGAGATGCTTGGAATCTATATGGTATTAGGCCTACTGAAATGCATCTGGGGCACGGGCATGACCTCAGAGATCCACTCGCATCAACAGCCCTACCTATGAAAGTTAATAATATAAAATTACACCAGGCTTAAAATGAATAGAAATGTACAGAAAAAACTGAACTGGAAACCGCAACAAGACAAATTCTGTATACATTGCAACAATGTAAAAAAATAGAAAAATTGCCTTTCCTCATAAAACAAAATTAGTAAAACCATACCAATAAAAAGAATTCAAAATTAATGAACAGAATAACATTAAATAATTAAAAACTCATATAAAAATCTTCCAAACATCAATAAAATATTTCAAAACACACATCAAATAACATCCAACCATTAAAATAAGGATTTGAAAAAAATCCCCGTTAGCCATACCTTGGAATTTTTGATTTCCAGATGTCCTTAATTGTCATGGATTAGCAGGCAGAGAGTAACTGGGGGGGTAGTTGTGCGCACACATGCTCCCTTTTGTGCGCACACATTCTCCCTCACACTGTCCCACAAACAAGCTCACTTGCTATCTCACTCTCTTTCATACATGCTTGCTGTTTCCCACACGTGCACACATGCTCGTTCTCCCTGCACACATATACAAGAGTTTATAAACTTTATTATCGCAAATTACTTAGCACATACCATGAAATGTGTCTCAATGGTTTCCCACACTCACCCTTATACCCATTCACACTCTTACCCATTCATTCAATCATTATCGTTGAACAGCCTTTACTATGCCACCTCACAAGCCAGTGTGAATGAAAACATATATCAGCAACGCTCTTATACCCCTTATGGCTTATATGCCATTTACAACACGTAACATAAATCTTATATATGGTTTACAACAAAGCAAACATCTTTTCAATAGCTTTCCAAACAGCTTTAATAATGTGGTCAATGCTGAGGTCTTCCCAAGTCTTCAGTGAACCACAAATTTACTTGTGTGAAGATCTCAATTTACCCAATGGCATTACAATCTGTTCTTCTTCTCTTGGCTGTTACAATTTTCCCTCCTCGTGATAATCAATCACCCTACAAGAGGCCCTTGTTTCTCCAAAAAGGCTTCATCATGGGGCACACTGCATCAGAAAAATTGCAATGATAATTATAATGCTGAACCAGCTGCTCTTATGCGGGACGGCTTACCTGGTAACCAACTTTTTTAATGTCTATTGGATTAATCAGATGGGAAAACCCATTCTTTACCACTTTCAAAACTGGTTCCAAATCGCTCTCAATCTCGGTGTGCAGGATCACTCCTTTCGCCTTCAAAAAGTAACTTTTTGTCCAATAGACATTAAAGAGTCGGTTTACGGGTAGCCGTCCCACATAAGTCAACAGAATAAACTTTGCAATGCCTTTCAGTGTATCAACAATAACAGGGACTTTGCTTACAAAATTAGGCCAAACGAGTATTAATAAAGGTGAAATAATACAGTTGAGCATCATAAGACCTGAATCTTCTTCAAAACAATTAAGAATTAAAAATTTTGCTTTTCCTAAAAGCTTATTCAACATAATAATCTCCTAATCTCAATTAAGTATTTTATTTTCCTCCTTTTTCTATCATTTTTAATTCTTAATTACTTTGTATAATATTTTCGTTTTACTTTCCACTTTGTATTTCTCTTTCATTTTGTTTTATTATATGTGAACCAATATGATGACTGATGAATATCTGTATACAAAAAAGTAATAAACAAATAAATAATATAATTGGCATTATGATTTTCCATACCTGTCTTTGATATATTTTTAGTTATCTTTACCATGATTTTTGTTATACCATGATTCAGAGCATATGAAAATTCCAGACTTGGAGGGTCACAGGGAGCTAGGTTTTCAGGATAACTAAAGAGCCAAATTAATCTTTGTTCTGGAGCTCCTGAAGACCAGACATATTAGCTTCCCTGAGAACCGTTATGTCTAACCCTTAGACATAGGAAGACTGTGCTGTCTTAAAGCATATGCTATTTAGAGAAGGTGAAGCAGACCATTTATGTACATACCATCTAAGATGGTTCAAAGAAATTCTTGCAGTTATGCCAAAGAAATGTTTTTCTTCTGTACTAGCTCTTTCATGTGAATAGTTAAAGCCATTTGTACCATATTTTGACAATCTACAACATACGCAGCATTTGGAATCTAACAATTTTTCTTGAACTTATACAGACTATTACCGTAGGCAACTGTGAAATTATATACTAGTCATGTCCATGTAGACATGTTGTGAATAATTTACTTATTTATAAATGTCATTGTACAAAGAAGTGCACATGAAATGGGATCTAAATTGTCATGTGCTTGATTACTAGCAGAGAGATTTTAAAAGCACAGCTTTCCTCTGTATACCATGGTTGCTTCTTACCTATTCTGACTTTGATTAGGAATGATTATGGTGGCCTCTTTTCAGCCAAGTGTGGCTTGGGTGCAGGTGTGGTTCTAATATTAGGGAAGGTGAGGCGGCCACTTCAGGGAGCAAAATTTTGGGGCAGCCGAAAATGCCTCCCAAAACACTTCTGTGACCGTCACCTTGCTCTGCTTCCAGATGGAAAACATCCTTGGAGAGAAAGAGGCAGGTGGTGGTGCCTAATGATATGCCTGCAGGGATCCCAGGTCCCTTGAGCAAGAAGAAGAAGCTAGTGGCAGAGGGTTTCTGGCATCCTGCATTCTTAAAAGAAACAGTGAGTGAGGTATGAGGAGGGCAGTGAGGGAGAGGAGAAGAAGGGTGTATTAGAAGGAATGGAAGGGACGTGAAGGAGTTAATTGCAAGGGTATGGGAGGGAAGGGAGGGGTGAGTGAGTGGGAGGAGAGGGTAAAGGGATGTGTGAGTGAAGAGAAGGAGTTGTCTGTGAGAGGAAGACAGGAGTGAAATTAAAAAAGAGGGGAAAAGGCAGGGATAGAGAGGGAACACTATCGGGTATGTGTGAATGGAGAGAGTTCATGGGCATTGAGTTCCATAGTTTTGGGCCAGCACTTGATATTACTCGGTCTCTAGTTTGTGTTAGATGATAGTTTCTAGTAGTCAGGATTTCTATTCTGAGATCTAAGAGTTCATGTGGGAATATGTGGTTTAAATGTTATTCCCATCATGTCATTGTTCATATTAATGTTGTTGAATATTATTGTTAGAACTTTGGCTCCCTGACATTCAAGAATATTATACAATGTAGTGCTATCAAAGTTGGGGTGATGTGATCGTATTTCCTTATTCCAGTCAAACATCTGGCAGCGGCGTTCAGCAGTAGGTGTAGGGGCTTTAAGTGATTAGCTGAAAGTCCTAGAAGTAGGGAATTACAGTAATCAAGGTTAGAGAATATTAGAGATTGCAATACTATTTTGAAATCTACTGTGCATACTAAAGGTTTCAGTTGTCTTAGGATTCACAGCTTGTAGAATCCATATTTGATCAGTTTGCTAATGTGGGTGTTCATTGTTAAATTATCATCAGTTTGGACTCCTAGATCTCTTACTTCAGTAGCTGGGATTAAATGGTGATTTCCAAGATCAATATCAATTGGTTTTTTTTGGGTTCATCAAGAGTTCAGTTGTGCAAGTTTTTCATTAATTGTGATCCTATATTCAGAGATGAGAAGCTGTTTTCTCTAATGTATTTTCAAGAGGGATGTAGAATTGCAGATCGTCCACATAAAAAAGATGTTAATTCCTAGCTCTATTAATAATTTGCACAGCGGAAGCATGTATATATTAAATAGGGTTACTGATAGCGTTGAACCCTGCGGAACACCAATTGCCTACTGGAATGTGTCGGAAATGTGGTTGTCTAGTTTTACCTGGAAAGCTCTATCTTGGAGGAATGAGGTGAACCAGCTTTGTACATTTCCATCAATCCCTGTGTTTCTCAGCTGGTGGCATAGAATATTATGGTCAACGGTGTCAAAGGCTGCAGTTAAATTGATCAGCACTAGGCAGTATGATTCATTAGTCAAAGCCTCGCAGTTTAGGGTCTGTTAAGAATTGTAGGAGAGTTTATGTTGAGCGATACTTTGGAATCCAAATTGGTTCGGATATAGGGTCTTGTTTTCTTCAAGATGATATTCTAATTGGGAAAGAACAGGTTTTTTTCCAAGAATTTTCACTAGAATGGTTAGGTTAGAGATTGGATGCTAGTTATCCCAGATGTTGAAACATCTGATTTATTCTTCAGAATTAGTTTAATAGCCGCCTGTTTTAGACTTTCTGTGTAAGGGCAAGATTGACAAGTGTTATGATAGTAGGAGTTATTGTTTGTTTTACTTATTTCAGCGAGGATTGCTAGTATCCGGTCAAGTGGGTGAGTAGCTGGTTTTAGTTTAATTATGATTTTGCTTATTTCCAGTTTAGAGACTGTCAAAGGAAGACCATAATATTATTATTTGTAATTGAGTCTTCTGAATTGGTAAGGAGAGTAGGTAAAGGTGATCTGTTTCAGTCTTTGGATTTTTTCAGTTAAAGTTGTGGTGTAGTCATTGCAGGTAGTTGTGTCATCTGGGCCTATGTGGGTGGGAAGAAAGAGGTGTAATCACTGTGGCTGGAACAAGTAGGATCAGCATCAACCTGCATGGTCAGAAGAAATGAGCAGTATTGGCCTTTGCCACAGGAAGAACAAGAAGGAATCCAGTTGGCTGCATGGGCTGAAGGTAGAGGCTGTTGTCACTCGTGCATTCCGGAGGGGGAGAATAGTGAACATGAGTGTGTATGAGAGAGAGCAATTTGTGTACATGTGACCAAGAGAGAGCATATGTGTGAGTGTGTATGAGAATGAACATATGTGTTAGAATCTGTGTATATATGTAAGTGGACAGTTTGTGTGCAGGCCCCATTAATCCAGGACAATATCAGGGTGACTGGAAATCAAAATTTCCAATGTATAGAAAGCTGGGAATTTTTAAAATCCTTATTGGTTTCAATTATTATTGGATGTTATTGGATATGGCTGTTATGAAATGTTTTGTTTTTTGGGAATTTTTTAAAAATGTATACAGTATGAGTTTAATTATAGAATGTTATTCTTTTCATCAACTGTTTTGTCATATTTATTTGTTTTATTAGTATGATTTTACTATTATGATCTTTTATCATTGTTGTCCTGCATACAGAGTCTGACGTCTTGCAGTTTCTAGTTCACTTTTTGTCTGCATGTTTCTGATAATACTTTATAGTGTCTTAATTCTGAGGGTCTGTCTATGTTCTGGTGTGTAAAGGAGGTGAGGTATTCTGCTAGTTTGTAGTCTCTGTGTAAAGATCTATAGCAGCCTGGCTTGTTCTGTTTTCCTAAAAGGAGGTGTACTGATGTTTTAGGGGCAGGTGTAATATTTGCAGTGTTGTATTTTCATAGGTAGGGTTCTTTTGTTTGAATGTTAGCAGGTAGGGCGGTTTTGTTTTGGGATGTTTGTTATATTATAATTTGTAGTTCATTTTATTCATGGCTTTCTGAGAGCCAAGCTCAAACACAAAACACTTCAATAGACCTATATTTATTTATTGTATGCCACTACTTCCAGCTCATTGTTCAGAGCAGATTAAACATTATAAGCAGCAAGTATCTTTTTTGCAGGGTTTCCTTGTTGGCATCACAGCAGTGCATGTAAATATAACATACATGTGATATTTTTACCTCAGCAGACTGTACTTGGAATATTCCTTTACATGTAAAATCTATTAGAAATACATAATTTTTGTATGATGTGTGTGTGTGTGTGTGTGGGGGGGGGGGGGGGGGGGTGAGCACAGAGCTGTAAGATTCACCTATAGCACCTAATACCCTTGCATTGTGCTCAAACAGGCTTCACCATTCTCCCATCTCCCATATCCCCAGGGTGCAAATGCTGGGGAGGGGTGGGAGGCAGGTCACAGGGTTCCTGAGAGTATGGCAGGATTGCCAGCTTTCTTGAAATATTATTACTTAATAATATTTAATAATTAATTTAATAATTAATATTAAATATTATTGGTAGATAAGACCAATTATAAGAAGTGGTCTTATCTACCACTTCTTATAGTTGGGTTCTGGCTAAGAGTCTTAGCAGGTCTGCATACCATATTCCCCTTGGGCAATCTAGTGCTATCAGGATCACTGCTGAGTGGTGATCCTCTGTCCTCTTGACATCCTGACTATTAATGACCAGAGAGCAAAGCCACCTCTAATTTTTGAAAGGCTATATATGCAAAAATGTTCTTTTGTGCAGTTTTTTTTTAACAAAACAGACCTCAAATTTGTACTTTACAGACTGGTGTAATGCAAATGTTAGATTTCTTGTGCGCACTATGCTTTCCTGTGTGTGCGGAGTTCATGAGCTGTGTGTTCATGGTTAACTATGTGTGTGCGCGCATGTGACCAACTTAGAGGGAACAGTGCCAGGAAGGGAATATGCAGAGAAGTATGCCCTTTGGCCAAGATTTGATTATGACATCTATTCCACTGGATCCTGCTTCTGTCCATGGGCTAAAGAATATGCTGGCTTTTGTATTTGCTTGGGTTACCATCAGGTCATGCCTGGGGCCCCCAGCGTTCTACAGTCATTTGAAAATTAATCTGGCTGAACTCCTGTTCTCACAGGACAAGCAGGATGGTAGTCCTCACATATGAGTGACATCACAGGATGGAGCCCAATCACGGAACACTTTTGTCAAAGTTTCTAGTACTTTGACTGGCCCCTACTGGGCATGCCCAGCAATGCACTGACCCTACATCCAGCAGGGGTCCCCCTTCAGTCTTTTTTTTCCGCGCAGCATTAGCCTCGCGGTTAAGGAGCTCTGCAGAGATTCCTGACAGGAATTTTCCTCACGGAATTACTAAAAGTTAATTTGCCCCACAGGTGTCCCTCCTTTAACTTTTTCAAGCCGCGTTACTCCGGTAAGTTTTTACCCGTTTTTCATCGATTACCATTGAGTTTGGCCCTCGCGGCCTACTGGCCGTCGAACGTACCGCAGCTCAATTTTTGCCATGTCGTCAGGGTTCCATCGGTGCCCGGACTGTAATCGCACCATGTCCATCACAGATCCCCATAAAGTCTGTGTAATGTCTCTTGGACGAGAGCACGATGTCTTGACCTGCACCAAATGTGCCCTAATGACACCAAAAGGTCGCAAGGCCAGAATGGGGAAGATGGAACTCTTCCGTGCTCAAACCCCGATTCCGTCCATTGCGTCGACGTCGTCAGAACCGGCTCCGTCAACTTCGTGCCAGCATAGACCACCGGCTGGTGACCGTCCGGTGTCAATGACATCTCGGCCTTCAACACCCTCTACTCCCCCTCAGGACTGAGGGGATCGTAGAGATAAACATCGCCATCGAAAGTCTCAGACCATCGAGAGAGCGAAATCATCTACCTTGCCATCGTCCAAGCCGCCGTTGAAGAAACCCCGTCCAGAAAAGACACCAACCTTTTCGGCGACCAGGTCATCGAGGCAACCCTCACCCGACAGGGTATCGGGAGCCGCAACTCTGCCATAGTCGGTGGTCCCTCCGACTATGCCTCTGCCTCCTTCTTCTGTTCCGGAGCCGGGGCTGCTTGCTCCAGGACTCCCAGAAGAACTGGACCGGATGGTTCAGGAGGCCATCAACAAGGCGATGCAACGACTCCAGGTTCCTCTGGCACAGACAACGGTACCGATTGTGGAACTGACCACCAACCTGATTCCGGCAGCGTTGGCACTGCTGCTCTCCAGGATGGAAGCACTCATTGCCACTTTTCCACCGATGGACCCTGGGTCACCAATGGCTCCGGTGCCCTCCCCACTTACTTTGTCATCGGGAAGAGAAACACCGTTCTGCATCCCTCCATCGGGAGTTCTGCCTCAGCCATTGATGCTGATACGTCCCTCACCACCGATCCAACCATCAGTGCCAGTACGCCTGTCGGCGCCACTGAGCCATCCATCGATGCCCTTGATGCCTGCGCCATTGCCTTCGATGCCTTCATCAGTCCCTCCAGTTATTCCTTCGATTCCTTTGGAGACTAGACCAGGACCCTCAGGTATCCCACCACCCCGTCCCCCTCTAGCTCCTAGAGGGACAGGTGCTGATCCCTCTGATACCTGGACTGACTATTCCTCCCCAGACACCGATGATTTGCCTTTACCACCTTCACCCACTGAAAGTAGAAAGCGTTCTCCTCCAGAGGACCTTTCCTTTATAAATTTTGTGAAGGAAATATCTGAATTGGTTCCCTTCCAATTACAGACTGAACAGGATGATAGACATCAGATGATGGAGATGCTTCAATTCCTGGATGCTCCCAAAGAAATAACCTCCATCCCTATCCACCAGGTTCTTCTGGATCTCCTCAAGAAGACCTGGGAACATCCTGGCTCCATTGCTCCAGTCCACAGAAAAGCTGACACTACCTATTTGGTACAGTTAGCTCCAGGTTTTCAAAAACCTCAATTAGATCACCAATCTGTAGTGGTAGAATTCTCACAGAAAAGAGCAAAAAGATCAAAACCTCACACTTATTTTCCTCCTGGCAAGGAACAGAAGTTTCTACATGCCATTGGTTGCCGTGTCTTCCAAGGATCAATGCTCATCTCCCGAATTGCTGCTTATCAGCTCTATATGACCCAATATAATAGGGTCATTTTCAAGCAGATACAAGATTTAACAGACTCACTGCCTCGGCAATTTCAAGATCAGCTCCAAACCCTAGTAAACAAAGGGTTTGAGGCAGGCAAGCATGAGATCAGATCATCCTATGATACCTTTGATACTGCTACTAGAGTATCTGCAGCAGCTATTTCGGCAAGGAGATGGGCCTGGCTCAAGTCTTCCAACCTTCGCCCTGGGGTACAGGACAGGTTATCTGACCTACCCAGTGTAGGAAATAATCTGTTTGGAGAACAGATTCAATGGATGGTGGCGGAACTTAAGGACCATCATGAGATTCTCAGACAGCTCTCTCTGATACGTTCTGACTACTCTTCAAAACAGCCCTTCCGAAAGGACTCATAAAAAGTCATTCTTCGGCCTGAAGAAGTCCTACCTGCCACCAGCCAGATTCCGTTCCACGAGACCTTTTCAAAAAGCCCAGTCTCGTTAGACACAGAAACAAAAACCGCAAGCAACTCCTCAACCAGGTCCTGCTTCAGGTTTTTGATTTCTACCTAGAGAGCAACAGCCAGCTTCCATTGTCTCACATACCAGTGGGAGGTCGATTGTGCCACTTCAACAATATATGGCACTCAGTCGCCTCAGACCAATGGGTACTGGTGATAACTGCTCCAGGTTACCATCTGAACTTTCTCTCCGTGCCACCGGACTCCCCGCCTCTACTGACGTGGAGAACATCCGATCATCCTTCTGGATCAGGAGGTCTCCCTCCTCCAGTCCAAGGCAATAGAACCCGTACCCTACTCTCAGCATGGCCTAGGATTCTATTCCCGGTACTTTCTAATCCCCAAAAAATCAGGAGGCGTTCATCTTATTCTGGACCTACAGGGCCCTCAACAAGTACCTCCAGTGAGAGAAGTTCAAGATAGTAACCTTAGACTTGCTTCTTCCTCTTCTACAAAGAGGAGACTGGCTCTGCCCTCTCAACCTCCAGGATGCATACACTCATATTGCGATAACTCCATCTCATCACAAATACCTGAGGTTTCAAGTAGGCCCCAAGCACTACCAGTACCGAGTGCTTCCATTCGGCCTAGCATCTGCGCCACGAGTCTTCACGAAATGCCTCGTAGTGTTTGCAGCCTTCCTAAAGACTTAGGGTGTTAACATCTACCCCTAATTTCATTAGGATTTCTCGTCAATTACGAAAAATCCTCTTTAGTCCCATCTCAAACCTTGTCGTTCATTGGGGCAGACTTATACACCTTGCAGGCAAAGGCTATTCTACCTCGACCGCGAGCTCTCACTCTCGTGTCTCTTGCGCACCAGCTGCAGTGTCCGCACTCCACGACTGCACGCCACTTTCTCATCCTCCTGGGACACATGGCGTCCTCAGTGCAAGTCACACCAATGGCCCATTTGGCCATGAGAGTCATGCAGTGGACTCTACGGTCACAATGGACTCAAAGCATTCAGCCCCTGTCGACCATTGTCCACGTAACAGACTCACTCAGTCAGTCTCTTGCCTGGTGAAGAAATCAGAACAATCTCCTCCAAGGCTTTCAGGCTCCAGACCCTCAATTAACTCTCACCACCGATGCTTCCAACCTCAGCTGGGGAGCCCATGTGGCCAATCTGCAGACACCAGGATCTTGGTCTCCAGAGGATGCCAAATAAATTTCCTGAAGCTTTGAGCAATCAGATATGCTCTCAGGGCATTTCAGGATCGCCTCTCAAATCAAGTTATCCTGATCCAGACTGACAACCAGGTGGCCACGTGGTACATCAACAAACAGAGAGGCACGGGCTCCTTCCTTCTGTGTCAGGAACCTGCACAGATATGGGCGGAAGCTCTCTCCCATTCAATGTACCTCAGGGCTACCTGGTTGCCGGGAGTGGACAATGTGTTGGCAGACAAGCTGAGTCGCATCTTTCAACTGCGAGTGGTCTCTCAACCCCTCAGTAGTGACCTCCATCTTCCGACAATGGGGATTTCCTCAAATAGACCTCTTTGCGTCTCCTCAAAACCGCAAAATAGAGAACTTCTGCTCTCTCATTCGCAGCAAACACTCTTAACCCAAAGACGCATTCTCCCTCTCGTGGGCAACCGATTTACCTTATGCATTCCCTCCACTTCCTCTTCTCTCGAAGACACTTGTGAAGTTACATCAGAACACGGGAACCATGATCCTGATAGCACCTCACTGGCCACGCCAAGTGTGGTTTCCAATACTTCAGGATCTCTCAATTCGCAGGCACATTCCCTTGGGAAAAGACCCGCTTCTGATCACTCAAAACGATGGGTGCCTCCGCCACCCCAATCTTCAAGCCTTGTCCCTGATGGCATGGATGTTGAAAGGTTAATCATTCAGCCACTTAACCTTTCTGAACAAGTTTCCCGTGTCTTGATTGCTTCACGGAAGCCTTCCACGAGAAAATCTTACTCTTACAAATGAAACATACATATAGAAACATAGAAGTGACGGCAGAAGACCAAATGGCCCATCCAGTCTGCCCAGCAAGCTTTCACTCCTATTTGTTTTCATACTTATCTGTTACTCTGACTGCTGAGGTCAGGGCTCTTATTGGTAACTTTTTGGTTCCAATTCCCTTCCACCCCCACCATTGATGCAGACAGCACTGCTGGAGCTGCATCTAAGTGACATATCTAGCTAATTGGTTTGGGGTAGTAACCGCAGTAATAAGCAAGCAACTCCCATGTTGGTTTACCCTGCCTGTGCAATTCAGTCCTTGTTGGTTGTCTGAATATAAATCCTCTTTACTTCATTCCCCCCTTGTTATTGAAGCAATGAGCTGCACTGGATATGTATTCCAAGTGAAGTATCAGGCTTAATTGATTCGGGGTAGTAACCGCCATAACAAGCAAGCTACACCCATACTTATTTGTTTACCCAGACTATGTAATTCATTCCTTGTTGGTTGATGCTGAATATAAATCATCTTTTCTTCATTCTCCCTGCCATTGAAGCAGAGAGCTATGCTGGATGTGCATTGAAAGTGAAGTATCAGGCTTATTTGGTTTGGGGTAGTAACCGCTGTAACAAGCAAGCTACTCCCCTGCTTTTTTGTGGATGCAAATCCTTTTTTCCACATTTCCTCTTGCTGTTGAAGCATAGAGCAATGTTGGAGTCGCATTAACTGTGTGTATGTTTATTGAATAAGGATATTAATCTCCAGATAGTAGCCATCATTCCCGCAAGCAAGCCACCCCCGTGCCTCTTCTCTTCATTCACACCCTCTAGACTTTATGGATCCACAGTGTTTATCCCATGCCCCTTTGATATCCTTCACAGTTTTGGTCACCACTTCCTCTGGAAGGGCATTCCAGGCATCCACCACCCTCTCCGTGAAGAAATACTTCCTGACATTGGTTCTGAGTCTTCCTCCCTGGAGTTTTAAATCGTGACCCCTGGCTCTGCTGATTTTTTTGCAACGAAAAAGGTTTGTCGTTGTCTTTGGATCATTAAAACCTTTCAAGTATCTGAAAGTTTGAATCATTTCACCCCTGCTCCTCCTTTACTCCAGGGTGTACATATTTAGATTCTTCAATCTCTCCTCATAAGTCATTTGGTGAAGACCCTCCACCTTTTTGGTCGCCCTTCTCTGGACCACCTCCATCCTGTCTCTGTCCCTTCGGAGATATGGTCTCCAGAACTGAACACAGTAGTCCAGGTGAGGCCTCACCAAGGACCTGTATAAGGGGATTATCACTTCCCTTTTCTTACTCGATATTCCTTTCTCTATGCAGCCCAGCATTCTTCTGGTTTTAGCTATCTCCTTGTCACATTGTTTCGCCGACTTCAGATCATTAGAGACTATCACCCCAAGGTCTCTCTCCTGCTCCGTACAAATGGAACAGGTTTACGTCATGGTGCTCTTGTCAGTCCCTTGACCCCTTTACCTGTCCAATCGCGAAGTTTTTGAACTATCTCTGGCACTTGTCGGAGTCAGGTCTAAAAACTTCTTCCATCAGAATGCATGTCAAGTGCGGTAGCCGCCTTTCATAAAGGTGTCGGGGATGTTCCTATATCAGTACCAACCCCTTGTAACACGTTTTCTGAAAGGCTTGCTTCACCTCAAGCCTCCACTGCGTCCTCTAGCCCCTTCTTGGGACCTTAACCTGGTTTTGGGTCGGCTCATGAAACCACCATTCGAGCCGCTTCACTTTTGTGACCTTTGATATCTCACATGGAAGGTGATTTTCCTTTTGGCAATCACGTCAGCTCACAGAGTTAGTGAATTACAGGCCCTAGTTACCTATCCGCATTACACTAAACTTCTGCAGGACCGGGCGGTACTCCGCACTCACCCTAAATTCTTACCCAAGGTAGTTTCAGATTTTCATCTAAATCAATCCATCTTACTACCTACCTTTTTTCCCAGTCCCCATTCCAATCCAGGAGAACAGGCTCTGCATACTCTTGACTGTAAACGGGCTCTTGTGTTCTACCTAGACCGTACAGCTGCCCACAGGGAAAGTACTCAATTGTTTGTCTCTTTCCACCCTAACAAGTTAGGGAAGCCTGTGGGTAAGCAGACTCTCTCCTCCTGGTTGGCGGACTGCATATCCTTTTGCTATCAGCAAGCAGGCATTCCATTTCAAGACCGTGTTAAAGCACACTCTGTGAGGACCATGGCCCCTTCATTAGCTCACCTACGTTCGGTGCCGCTTCCTGACATTTGTAGGACTGCCACTTGGAATTCTCTCCACACCTTTGCAGCCCACTATTGCTTGGACAAATCCGGAAGACAAGATTCTATCTTCGTCCAGTCTGTCCTTCATAACCTGTTTACAACGTGACGTACTAACACCCTTCCGCCTGCCCGGTAGGGTTCAGAATGCCCGCGACCAAATTTTATCCCAGTCCTAGTGCTTTGCACACCTGGGTACATTTGGTGCATTTCTCGGACATCCTCAGTTCGGTACTCACCCATACGTGAGGACTACCATCCTGTTTGTCCTGTGAGAAAGCAAATGTTGCTTACCTGTAACAGGTGTTCTTACAGGACAACAGGATGTTAGTCCTCATGGAACCTGTTCGCCGCCCTGCGGTGTTGGGTTCGTAACGTTTTCTTATTTTATTTTTCGGCATTGCCTGTAGCTTTTAAACAAAACTGAAGGGGGACCCCTGCTGGCTGCAGGGTTAGTGCCATGCTGGGCATGCCCAATAAGGGCCAGTCAAAGTTCTGGAAACTTTGACAAAAGTGTTCCGTGATTGGGCTCCATCCTGTGATGTCACCCATATGTGAGGACTAACATCCTGCTGTCCTGTGAGAACACCTGTTACAGGTAAGCAACATTTGCTTTCCTTTGGGTCAAGCTTGTTTTTGCTTAAATTTTTTTTTCCTGTTAAAAGAAACAAGTTTCTTTTCACCCATCTGAACAGCACTCTGTCCCCTCTACAAGCTTGGGCCTGCAAGAGCCCCTTGCTTGTTCAAGTACTCCACTACTTGGCATTATTTGCAAGGACCTTGAGTGCCTGCCCTTTTATTGTTAAGAGTGTTGCAGCACCAGTGTGATAATCCTAATCTCTAATGCGTTCATTGACCAAGATGCTTCCTCATTTGTTCAGCACCCCTGAGCAAGCTGGTCCTGACAGTGTGCTTCCAAACAAAAATGTTGGCATCTGTGGTTAGAATTACCCAATTGCGGGGGGTGTTCTAAGTCCATCCCCTTCAGTAGATTGGTGAGATTTACCCATCACCACAGACTCCTTTCTACTGCCTGAGATATTTGCAGTCTCTGCTCATAATCCTGACAGGTGGGTGACCAGCAGTTCAGAAGGGACTGCAGTAACAGGTGTATTCATGCATGGGTCCATGGAACTAATCGTCATGAGGCTGCCATCAACCTTAGCAGCTGAAGATATTCACGTCCTCTGGGCAGAGCATCCGCACTTTATCTATGATTTTGTTGGCTCTCTTAGGTGGCAGGGACACTCACCCTATTGCCATATTGAGGAGGGCGCCCAAGATTTCCAAGGACTGAAATTGTCCCAGATTGCTTTTTTGCATAGTTTATTAACCAATCTAGATTTTCTACAAGCTGGTTGACTGTGGCCATTGCCTGCTGGCCCTTCTGTGTATATACCCTGATCCTGCTCTGCATGTGGTATTGGTATTCAGACTTCAAGAATTACAGATCATAAAAATTGCTCTTAATGCCTCACTCTTGACTTGAGTTATAAAGGGGGAGATCAGGGATACAAGAGGGCATTGGCACAGATGATGTGAGATTTGCCTTTGCATTTGTCTGCTGGAATATTTCCTAAAATGCCCCATACTGGCTGAAAAAAATTAGCTAGGGAGAAGGCTTACCCTGGTGAACCTCTCCAGCCACCTCATCTCGGTCCTATGGATGTCCATGTATAGCATCGAGGTTAGAGTCACTGGAGTTAGAGCGGTGGAAAACAAGCTTCTCCCCCGACTCATTTATTTCTCTGTCCCCGATGTTGAGGAATCCTCCGGTCAATGCTATTGTGCTTAGGAACTCTGAGAGCCTGGATCGGTCGCAGCCTGAAGATGCCAACAACCAGAGTGTCTAGGCATGGAGCTCTCTGTCGGGAGGAGAGTACAGACACCTAGCAAGTAGCTCTCCATGAGCTGACTGGATTTGCTGCCTTGGAAGAGCAACGTTTGGATGAAGGAAGTAGAGGTGATTTAATTTCTACTCCAGCTTCTGTGTCTAGGCTTCCACTCTAGCAATTTTCTCTGGTAAGACCTTCACAGATAACTTTGGATTCTATTTGGGAAGCAAATGAAGGACTCTGTAAATCTTACTAATCTGTTAAATTCCTTAGTTCAGAAATCTAAGGACAACGATAACTGCATAGATAGTGGAAACTTCTACTAAGGTTTTGTTTCAGCAGATTAATGAAATCAAATTAAACTTGAGAACTATTAAACCTTTCCAGGAATCTCTCTCAAAAGATAATTTGCTAATAATGAATAAAATAGAAAATTTGGAAAATACAGTATGAGGAAGGAATCTCAGTTTTGTTAATTTTCCTAAAGTGCCATATATTCTACCTAAAGATATGTTTAAAAGATACTCCATGGCAGTCTTGAAGGTCCAGGAGCAAGTGGTTCCTCCATTATCTAAAGCATATTTACCTCCTTTTAAGAAAGGGAAGGAAGAACAACTTGGCTCTCAACCTATGATATCTTTGGAGTGCTCAGAATTTGCAAATTTGAAAATATCTGAGATCCTAAAAGACTTCTAATTCTGCCCAAGCACAATGGGCAACCATGGTTGCAACATTTGTGATGAAACCTGACAGAGTGGATATTGAAATTGTTTTTCAAACATCGCTCCAAGACTTTTCAGAAGTTTCCAAGCAGATCCAGAAGAGGAAACAATTTTTGTTACTCAGGCCCAGGGTGCTACAGGTTGGTGCTTTCTTTGTATTTAATAACACACTTACAAGCACATTTTATTATAAAGATGTCATATCTGTTTTGTACCTTCCCAATTAACACAGTTTCTGAGTGACAAAGTTGCACCCTCTGAGGAGTCTTAATTGTAGCCTTCACTAATAGGTCTTCAGATAAAGCAGCAATATTTCTCTTTATTTTGACCCTTGATCGATATGTGCTGTTTTTTCTTCTTTATTTTAACTATCTTGGAATTGTGTACTTGGATCTCTCATTATTGAGGATTTAATAATATGAAGTTCTTTGTTTTTGTTTTTTTTGTATTTATGTATGCATTTAGTGCACTTTGTATATTGTATTTGTATCAAGGGGTTCTTAATAGAGAAATTACTTACCTGATAATTTCGTTTTCCTTAGTGTAGACAGATGGACTCAGGACCAGTGGGTTATGTGCTCTTCTGCTAGCAGAGGGGAGATGGAGTCAGATTTCAAAGCTGATGTCACCCTAGATATACCCCTGCAGTAACCTCAGCTCTTCAGTATTCTCTTTGAAAAGCCATTGTGGATATATCTTGCTTAAATAACTTGATTCAACTTGATTAAAACTTGATTGAATTGGTTCAACTGATTTCAAAACTGGAGACCGCTAGTGCACTTAACCAATTAATGCTGGCATCGGACAAACTGTGGGTGTCTTGAATTAGGGGTAGGCAGTGGCTTACCCGTATTTGCTTAGTCTCGAGGTTTGCTTTCTAAAGTCGTCCTCCTTTGGGGCAGCCGTGGGCGGGATGCTGAGTCTATCTGTCTACACTAAGGAAAATGAAATTATCAGGTAAGTAATTTCTCCATTTCCTAGCGTGTAGCCAGATGGACTCAGGACCAGTGAGATGTACAAAAGCTACTCCCGGACAGGGTGGGAGGCTGCCCGTGGCCCACTTATTACTGCCCTTGCAAAGGCTGCGTCTTCTCGGCCTGAAACCCAGGTGGTAGAACCTGGAGAAGGTGTGTAGGGAGGACCATGTCGCCGCCCGACAGATCTCGGCAGGCGACAGTAACTTGGTTTCTGTCCAGGAAACTGCCTGGGCCCTAGTAGAATGAGTCTTAAACTGTACTGGTAAGGGCTTTCCTGCCTCTATGTAGGCTGCCTTGATTACTTCTTTAATCCAGCGGGCTATGGTCGCCCATGAGGCCGCTTCTCCTTACTTCTTCCTGCTGTGAAGAACGAACAAGCGACCCGTTTTCTGCACCGGTTCCTATCTTCCAGGTATCGCTCCAGGTATCGCACCAGGAGTCTGCTGATATTTAGATGGTGAAGAAGGCGTGAGTCTTCCGAGTCCTTATGTTTATCCGGAGATGGAAGGGAGAATGCCTAGTTCAAATGAAACTCTGTGACCACTTTCGGTAGGAAGGAGGTGATGTGCACAGCTGTATGGTTCCAGGAGTGAACCTAAGGAACGGTTCCCGACAGGATAGTGCCTGTAGTTCGGAGATGCGACGAGCTGAACATATTGCCACCAGGAATACCGTCTTCATTGTTAAGAGGCATAGTACCAGACCGCGTGATGTTCTGAAGGAGGCCCCTGCTAGGAAGTCTAATAATAGATTGAGATTCCATAGGGGCACCGGGCACTTTAGGGGTGGTCAGAATGGTTTTAACCCCTTTTAGGAAACTGGATAAATCCAGATGAGTTGATAACCGGATACCATCCACTTCGGCTCTGAAGCAGGACAGTGCGGCTACTTGGACCTCGAGGGAGTTGAGTGATAACCCCTTTTCATACCATCCTGTAGGAACTCCAGAATCATGGGGATCTTGGCCGTCCACGGGAGTATCCCGCGGTCCTCGCACCAGGCTTCGAATACTCTCCAGATCCGTATGTATGACAGGGATGTTAAAAACTTGCATGCGCAGAGTAGGGTGTCAATCACAGCCTTCGAGTAACCGCACTTTTTCAGGCAAGTCCTCTCAAGGGCTAGACCATAAGAGAGAACCGAGATGGATTTTCGTGAAGAATCGGGCCCTGCCGAGAAGGTCCCTGTGTGGAGGTAGGCTCAGAGGGTTCCCCGCAAGGATTCTTTGCATGTCTGCATACCATGGGCATTTTGGCCAGTCCAGGGCCACTAGTAAAATTAGTCCCCTGTGATGTTCTATCTTGCGGATGATCTTGCTCAGTAGTGGGAATGGGGGAAGGAATACAGTAAGTCTTCCTCTGGCCAAGTCTGAACGAGAATGTCAATCCCTTGGGAGTGTGGCTCTAGTCTGCGGCTGAAGAACCTGGGGACTTTGCTCTGAGATAGGTGGCACGTGAATCTCAAATCCTTCCTTTGACTTAGTGAAGATTAATGTAACCGTGGTTTAAGAGGATTGGTAAGTATAGTTTTCAGAAATGTTTGGGCTTATAAATGTTTGGTGAAAGGTGAAATTAAGGGATATATTCTTTAGAGTTTGTGTGTGTCTGAAGTAATAAGCAAGCCAGAGATAGTTAATTCTATTGTCTGTCTTTCCCACCCACTCAACCCCTGATTTTTAGGCACAAGACACTTTCTCATTAAAGATCGATCAGGGTCTTATCTAAAACATAATATTGTACCAGCCCTTATTGAAAGTTTAATCATCCCCTTGTAGGACACTAGCTGATTAATTACTAAATTCACCTGTAAATTTAAAGTACTCTAATTCCAACTCCCTTAGTATCCTAAACTTAACTAGGAACTCAATAATACTGTGATGAAGGCAGCAGTCCAGCAGCAAGAGGGGGGCTTTCCTGTTTTTTTCATTGAGTATCACATGTATGAGTTTTTACACGCCGGTGAGAGATTGTATGTGTGCACTCGGTGCAAAGAGCTCCTGGCTCTCAGGGAACAAGTCCAATCTCTGGAGGCTAGAGTAGCAGACTTGGAGGAGCTGAGGGGACAGAGAGGTACATTGATGAGACCTTCAGGGACATAGTAGCCAAGTCCCAAATCCATTCTGGCAGCCCCAGTGCTGCTTTGGATCAGAAAGGTCTCCCAGTAGGAGAACATCACGCTGGTGTAGCATGAAGTGATCCTGTAGCAAGGACCTGCTCTCCAGGTAATGTATTGTCCTCTCGCACTGAGGACAAATCTCCCAGGGCTACTGCCCAGGAGGGAAGGGTTAGACCGGCCATCATAGTTGGTGATTCAGTTATTAGAAACGTAGATAGCAGGGTGGCTGGTGGACGTGAGGACCACCTGGTAACTTGCCTGCCTGGTGCGAAGGTGGCAGGCTTCACGCGTCACCTAGATAGGATTATAGACGGTGCTGGGGAGGAGCTGGTTGTCGTGGTACATGTGGGCACCAACGACATAGGAAAATGTGGGAGAGAGGTTCTGGAAGCCAAATTTAGGATTTTAGGTAGGAAGCTGAAATCCAGAAACCCCAGGGTGGCATTCTCTGAAATGCTTCCTGTTCCACGTGCAGCTCCCCAGAGGCAGGCAGAGCTCCAGAGTTTCAATGCGTGGATGAGTCGATGGTGCAGGGAAGAGGGAATCAGCTTTGTAAGGAACTGGGGAAACTTGGGGAAAGGGGAGACTTTTCCGAAAGGATGGGCTCCACCTTAACCAGAGTGGATCCAAGCTGCTGGCACTAACTTTCAAAAAGGAGATAGAGCAACTTTTAAACTAGAACAAGCAGGAAAGCCGACAGTCACTCAGCAGTGCATGGTTCGGAGAAATGTATCCTTGAAGGATACTAATGAAACAGGAGATTTAGGGCATCCCAACAGAGAGGTTCCATTAAAAGCAAACATAGTTCATATGCCTATATGTAAAAAGTCACCAAAGCTAATGAGTTCCAATTATCCCAAACAACTGAAAAGCAGGTTGTTAAAACAAGCAAAAACCACACTTTGAAATGTCTGTATGCCAATGCTAGAAGTCTAACAAGTAAGATGGGAGAGTTAGAGTGTATAGCAGCAAATAATGAGATTGACATAATTGGCATCACAGAGACTTGGTGGAAGGAGGATAACCAATGGGACAGTGCTATATCAGGGTACAAATTATATCGCAATGATAGGGAGGATCAACTTGGTGGGGGTGTGGCACTTTATGTCCGGGAGGGTATAGAGTCCAACAGGATAAAGATCATACAAGAGAGTAAATGCTCAGTAGAATCTATATGGGTAGAAATCCCATGTGTGTTGGGTAAGAGTATAGTGATAGGAGTATACTACCGTCCACCTGGACAAAATGGTCAGACAGATGATGAAATGCTAAGAGAAATCAGAGAAGCAAACCAATTTGGCAGTGCAATAATAATGGGAGATTTCAATTACCCCAATATTGACTGGGTAAATGTAACATCAGGACTTGCTAGAGACATAAAGTTCCTGGATGTAATAAATGATTGCTTCATGGAGCAATTGGTTCAGGAACCAACAAGAGAGGGAGCTATTTTAGATTTAATTCTTGGTGGAACGCAGGATTTGGTGAGAGAGGTAACATTGGTGGGACCACTTAGCAACAGTGATCATAACATGATCAAATTTAAACTAATAACTGGAAGGGGGACAATAAGTAAATCTGCAGCTCTAACACTAAATTTTAAATAGGGAAACTTTGATAAAATGAGGAAAATAGTTAGAAAAAACTGAAAGGTGCAGCTGCAAAGGTTCAAAGTGTTCAACAGGCTTGGGCATTGTTTAAAAATACAATCCTAGAGGCGCAGTCCATATGAATTCTGCGCATTAAGAAAGGTGGAAGGAAGGCAAAACGATTACCGTCATGGTTAAAAGGTGAGGTGAAAGAGGCTATTTTAGCCAAAAAATCATCCTTTAAAAATTGGAAGAAGGATCCATCTGAAGAAAATAGGATAAAACAGAAGCATTGTCAAGGTAAGTGTAAAACATTGATAAGACAGGCGAAGAGAGAATTTGAAATGAAGTTGGCCATAGAGGCAAAAACTCATAATAAAAACCTTTTTTAAATATATCCAAAGCAAGAAACCTGTGAGGGAGTCGGTTGGACCATTAGATGACAGAGGGGTTAAAGGGGCTCTTAGGGAAGATAAGGCCATTGCAGAAAGACTAAATGCTTTGCCTCCGTGTTTACTAATGAGGATGTTGGGGAGTTACCAGTTCCAGAGATGGTTTTCAGGGGTGATGAGTCAGAGGAACTGAACGAAATCACTGTGAACCTGGAAGATGTAGTAGGCCAGATTGACAAACTAGAGTAGCAAATCACCTGGACCGGATGGTATGCATCCTAGGGTTCTGAAGGAACTCAAAAATGAAAATTCTGATCTATTAGTTAAAATTTGTAACCTATCATTAAAATCATCCATTGTACCTGAAGACTGGAGGGTGGCCAATGTTACCCCAATATTTAAAAAAGGCTCCAGGGGCGATCCGGGTAACTACAGACCAGTGAGCCTGACTTCAGTGCCAGGAAAAATAGTGGAAACTATTCTCAAGATCAAAATCGTAGAGCATATAGAAAGACATGATTTAATGGGACACAGTCAACATGGATTTTACCCAAGGGAAGTCTTGCCTAACACATCTGCTTCATTTTTTTTGAAGGGGTTAATAAACATGTGGATAAAGGTGAACCGGTAGATGTAGTGTATTTGGATTTTCAGAAGGCGGTTGACAAAGTCCCTCATGAGAGAATTCTATGAAAACTAAAAGGTCATGGGATAGGAGGTGATGTCTTTTCGTGGATTACACACTGGTTAAAAGGCAGGAAACAGAGAGTAGGATTAAATGGTAATTTTCTCAGTGGAAAAGGGTAAACAGTGGAGTGCCTCAGGTATCTGTACTTGGACCGGTGCTTTTCAATATATATATAAATGATCTGGAAAGGAATACGACGAGTGAAGTTATCAAATTTGCGGATGATACAGAATTATTCAGAGTAGTTAAATCACAAGCAGACTGTGATACATTACAGGAGGACCTTGCAAGACTGGAAGATTGGGCATCCAAATGGCAGATTAAATTTAATGTGGAAAAGTGCAAGGTGTTGCATATAGGGAAAAATAACCCTTGCTGTAGTTACACGATGTTAGGTTCCATATTAGGAGCTGCCACCCAGGAAAAAGATCTAGGCATCATAGTGGAGAATACTTTAAAATCGTCGGCTCAGTGTGCTGCAGCAGTCAAAAAAGCAAATAGAATGTTAAGAATTATTAGGAAGGGAATGGTTAATAGAACTGAAAATGTCATAATGCCTCTGTATCGCTCCATGATGAGTCCACACCTTGAATACTGTGTACAATTCTGGTCGCCGCATCTCAAAAAAGATATAGTTGCGATGGAGAAGGTACAGAGAAGGGCAACCAAAATGATAAAGGGGATGGAACAGCTCCCCTATGAGGAAAGGCTGAAGAGGTTAGGGCTGTTCAGCTTGGAGAAGAGACGGCTGAGGGGGGATATGATAGAGGTCTTTAAGATCATGAGAGGTGTTGAACGAGTAGATGTGACTCGGTTATTTACACTTTCGAATAATAGAAGGACTAGGGGGCATTCCATTAAGTTAGCAAGTAACACATTTAAGACTAATCGGAGAAAATTCTTTTTCACTCAACGCACAATAAAGCTCTGGAATTTGTTGCCAGAGGATGTGGTTAGTGCAGTTATTGTAGCTGGGTTCAAAAAAGGTTTGGATAAGTTCTTGGAGGAGAAGTCCATTAATGGCTATTAATCAATTATACTTACGGAATAGCCTCTGCTATTAATTGTATCAGTAGCATGGGTTCTTCTTAGTGTTTGAGTAATTGCCAGGATCTTGTGGCCTGGTTTTGGCCTCTGTTGGAAACAGGATGCTGGGCTTGATGGACCCTTGGTCTGACCCAGCATGGCAGTTTCTTATGTTTTTATGTTCTTATGTTGGTTGCTGGTTCCAGAGGGTATAGGGCTTCCAGGGCCCCGACCCCCTTTGAAGCTGACCACCTGGGCATCCCACTCCAGGTCAATCAGTTCCTGGATGGCTTCCATCATTGGGAAGTAGCATGAGGCTTTATGAAGGGATGCCAGGATGGGATTGTTCTTTGGTTCCGCCATAGGATACATGCCTGGAATACCCAGAGTCTTGGAAACAAGGGCTGGGAATTCATCCTTGTGGAAGAAGCGAAGCATCGTTCGGTATGGTTCCAGACCTGGAGGGATTTCTCCTTCTTCCAGGGAGCCATCATCCTCATCTGAGGTGTCTGGGTCCCTGTCAGGGAAATGCTTAATTAGGTGAGGCATGTCTCAAGGCATCCAAGCAGGGCCGGGAGGATCTTGTTCTTCCAGCAGGGGTTGAGCCCGGGGCATAGCCGGGGCTGATTGCGCCTGAAAAAAGACTTGCAGCCCTTGGAAAAATTCTAACCAAGAAAAAGTACCTGGGTCCATGTTAATCCTAGTGGGAGTCGGAGAAGGGGCCCCTGAAGTGCCCTCTTGTGGAGAAGCCATCTCGGAAATGCATATATCTGGGGAGCTATCATCTGTAACAGTTTCAGACCCATTCTCCGACGGTGAGGGACCAGGCTTTGGTTCCCCCTAAGCTTCTTAGCAATGCTGACACAGGCAGGACTCCAGTTCAGGCTGCGCAGCTCTTATGTGGCAGGCTGTGCAAAGAGAGTGCCTTCTGGCCTTCTTGGACACGGTGCCATAGCCTCTATGTCTAGGTGCACAGGTAATGAGCTTCAATGCGCACGGTGCGCTCAGTTGTGCGTGCAACTCAGTTATGCGCGTGCGGTTATGCTCACCACTGTGCGTGCGTCTGTATTGGAAGCACACAAGTTAGGCGCATCTGCTTCCCAGCCTGTCCCGTGCGTACCGCCAGTCGAGAAGGGAAGATGGCGCCAACGCGCCCCCCCCCCGCGCGCAAGATGGCAACCCCCGGGGGTCTCCATGTGGACCCCTGCACCAGGTCAGGGCCTAGCCCAACCCGTCAGTGCTCCCTTTTTTATCTCGCTGGAAGGAAAATCAGAATCGGTACGGCAATCCTAGCCTCGGAGACCTGAATTTAAGGTTTTCTGGTTACCTGGTCTCGGTGCTTACCGATTGTGTTCCGGGACGGTCTCCAGCTACTGTGGGAGAGGGCTCTGTCTTCACTGCCTTCAGATGTGCACCTGCTGCCTTTCAGCCACTCTGGGGGCTAAGTCCACGCCACGAACTGGCTACCGGACCAAGGCACACGTCTGAGGGATATCAGAATCACCTCAGGAATTCTCAACTGGAGGAGGGACCCTTAAGTTTCACCGCAGGAGTGCGGGGCTCGATCTTCAAGGTAAAATGTGTTTCTTTTTCTTCTTGCTGTAATTCTTAACACTATTCTAGTGTGTGGGATAGTGTCCACATCTGCTAGGAGATGGAGAGATACTTAAGAGCTGAGGTCACTGCAGGGGTATGTCTAGAGTGACTTCAGCTTTGAAATCTGACACCATCTCCCATCTGCTAGCAGAAGAGCACATAACCCACTGGTCCTGAGTCTATCTGGCTACACGCTAGGAAATCTTTAATTAAAATTGCATAAATAAAATAAAAGGGGGACATCATAAAGGCTTTTGGGACAGGTGTAATGCACTCTAGTGTGCACCCCCTTTGTATTATATCTAAGATCCACTGGTTTATGGTAATCTAGGTCCATTCTGCATAGTACCTTGAAGGACATCCACCTATCAGTACCACTGCTGCAGGGAGATAACCTGCTCCTCAGAAGGAGTGGGCCTTACTGTGTGATGCATCTCTGAGGTGCAGTCACCTAAGGCCCTGCACCCTGTGTGGGTTTTATCCTCTGAAAGCCTATGAGGCTTGGAATCTTCTAGGGTACTGATCTATCTTCTCTGTATCTTCTCTGAATAGCAATCTCCTTTAAAGAGGAGTTTGGAGAGTTGTTTCTTGGATGTGAAATCCGCTACCCAGTTCTGCAGCCAAAGAAGTCTTCTGGTTACTACCCTGAAAGCTACTGCCTTAGCCGGCATCCTAATAAGATCATACAATGCATCTGCCAGGAAAGCCACATCTGACTCTAATCATGCCATCTCTGCATTCTCAGATAGCTGTTGTACCCAACACAAACATATGAAACAGAGAGTAAGACTAAATGGTCAGTTTTCTCAGTGAAGAAGGGTAAACAGTGGAGTGCCTTTACTGGGACTGGTGCATTTTAATGTATTTATAAATGATTTGGAAAGGGGAATGATGAGTCAAGTGATTAAACTTGCAGACACAATCACAAGTAGATTGTGAAAAACCACAAGAGGACCTTGCAAGACTGGAAGACTGGGTATTTAAATGTCAGATGAAATTTAATGTGGACAAATGCAAAGCAACACACATGGAGAAATATAATCCACACTGTTATTACATGATGTTAACTTCTATATTAGGAGTTACCACCCAGAAAAAGAACCTGGACGTCATAGTGGACAATATTTTGAAATTCTCTGTTCAGTGTGTGGTGGTGGTCAAAGAATGTTAAGAATTATTAGGAATGGAGAATAAAATGACAAATGTCATAATGCCTCTGTATTTCTCCATGGTGAGGTGGTTACCTCACCATCTCCATAGTGTGTGTAGTTATGGTCACCACATTTCACAAAGGTACAGTGAAGGGTGACCAAAATGATAAAGGGGATGGAATGGCTCCCCTATGAGCAAAGGCTAAAGAGATTAGGGTTGTTCAACATGGAAAAGCTATGGCTGAGAGGGATATGATAGAGGTCTATAAAATCATGATTGGAATAGAACAAGTAAATATGAATCGATTATTTATACTTTCAGAAAACACAAAGACTAGGGGACGCTCCATGAAGTTAGTAAGTAGATACGCAGGTCTGAAGCTGACCGTGAGCGGCTTCTAATGCCAGAACAGACTGAAATGTCGACCAACTGGCCCCCTCGGCTCCTGCTTTGTTTCACTGCTGCTCACTGTTTACTCATTACCTCCAAGAACCTCGTATTGGCTGCTGCCACTGCTAGCATTGCTTTCTTCTCTTTTTTGTTAGACTGTCATATAGGAATAGGAGGGAGGAGGAAAGGGAAGAGAGAAAAGGAAAGACCCAAGGATTCCTAGATCTCTGGCACTCAACCTCCTACTAAGAATGATCCCTAGTCCTCTCAGAATACTGGAATCAGGTCCTAGGGTGCCTTTCACTAGGCTCATTTCCATGAGGAAATAAGCGCTGTAACACGGTTGCCCCAGGAGCACAGGGACTCAACAAGGTTAGAGCAGCACCCTGGGAGTTTTAAGAATTCATCCACTTCTGTCCACAGCTGGAGACTGAAACTACTGGCGAGGACCTGGGACCACTCCTCCTTTTATAGAAGGTAATGAAAGCATGAAGAAGTGTGATCTCTGTCTCTGGCAGCTGTGGAACAGGAAAATATTGAGAGTAAGGACTGGTCTAGAGGGAAGAAAAATAGTGTGATTTTTGTTAGTCCACTTGGATACATAGAAATAAAGATGATCAACCAACAAATCTAGGTGATAACGTTTTATTGGACTAAAATTTAAGACTTGCTTTCAAGAACTCTACTTCTTCATCAGGTCAGTGATGGAAGCATAGCTATGAAAAGCTAGCGTCAAATCTATATTATATTAGTTCAATAATATGGTATTACCTACAATTTAATTTTTTTAATGAAAATTCATGTAATTAATCTTTCATAGAAAATTAAATTCTTGTTGGAGGAGGGTAAACCTCCATTCCTCAAATTCCTAAATACCACCACTTCCAAAAGAGGTACTAATTTGTAAGATCAAAATCCATGCAGAAGAACCATATACTTTCACTTATACATTTTTAATCTGCTAGAATAAATGGCATTTGGTGAAGATATAAATGCACCACCAACTGTGGACATATGCTTTATGCTGCTCCCAGTTCCAGGTATTTTGCAATAGTCTATTTTTTCTTAATGTTGTTTTCCTGTTGCATATGGACAAACTATTTTATACTCCGCTGTTCAGTGCTTCAAAGCGGATTGCATTCAGGTACTGTAGTACCTGAATGTAATCTGCAAAGGGAGATAAAATGATCATGCAAAATTAGTGAGAAAGGAGTATTTGAACTTATAGTTAAGGAGTTAATTTGAAATAAAAGTTTAATGATCTAATAAGACTGAGCTTTTAGACATGCTATATAAAAAGATGATCTTGCTCTCTGAAGCACATGAAATTCTGTAATTACAAAATCTCTAACAAATTTGCTGAAGCCTCAATTGATTGCTAAATCAAGGGATCACTGTAGACTATATTTTTAACCCATTTACACATTGCAGGGCTATGTGAATAGTTATACGCAGAAGGCAAACTTGGAAAATGTTGGCATTCATGTGTGACACAAAATTGTTCAGAGTAGTTTATTTATTTATTTAAAAACTTTTATATACCGGTATTAGTATGCATACATCATACCGGTTTACAATGTAACTTTAAAGGTAGAAATTACAATGAACAGGGAGGGCGAACAAGGAGGAGTATACAAAGAGCAGGAGGTGGAGGAATTAAAGCAATAAATAAAAACTGCAACGGACTATTTACAGGAATATACAAGGCGTAGGCAAGATACTTGCAGAAGTCGGTGTACTTAATCAGGGTAGGCTTGTCGGAAGAGCCATGTTTTAAGTTTTTTTCTGAACTTGGCGTAACATAGCTCTAGCCTGAGAGTGGTAGGGAGGGTGTTCCATTGTTTAGGGCCTGCAATGGATAGTGCACGGTCCCTAGTAGAGGAGAGGTGGGCTTTTTTCAAAGGGGGAATGGAGAGGGTGCCTTTGTTGACAGTGCGAGTGGGTCGTTCAGTGCGTATAGGACGAAAGGGTTCATCCAACCAATTGGAATTGTGCGAGTGGATGGACTTGTGCACTATGGTTAGAATTTTGAAGAGAATTCAGGGATGCGATGGGGAGCCAGTGGAGTTCTTTGAGTATTGGGGTAATGTTAAATTGCAGGAAAAGTTAAATTGCAGGAAGACCTTGTGAGACTGGACAATTGGGCATCCAAATGGCAGATGAAATTTAATGTGGATAAGTGCAAGGTGATGCATATAGGGAAAAATAACCCATGCTATAATTACACAATGTTGGGTTCCATATTAGGTGTCATAGTGGATAACACGTTGAAATCGTCGGTTCAGTGTGCTGCGGCAGTCAAAAAAGCAAACAGAATGTTGGGAATTATTAGAAAGGGAATGGTGAATAAAACGGAAAATGTCATAATGCCTCTGTATCGCTCCATGGTGAGACCGCACCTTGAATACTGTGTACAATTCTGGTCGCCGCATCTCAAAAAAGATATAATTGCGATGGAGAAGGTACAGAGAAGGGCTACCAAAATAAGGGGAATGGAACTACCCTATGAGGAAAGACTAAAGAGGTTAGGACTTTTCAGCTTTGAGAAGAGACTACTGAGGGGGGATATGATAGAGGTGTTTAAAATCGAGAGGTCTAGAACGGGTAGATGTGAATCGGTTATTTACTCTTTCGGATAATAGAAAGACTAGGGGGCACTCCATGAAGTTAGCATGTGGCACATTTAAAACTAATCGGAGAAAGTTCTTTTTTACTCAACGCACAATTAAACTCTGGAATTTGTTGCCAGAGGATGTGGTTAGTGCAGTTAGTATAGCTGTGTTTAAAAAAGGATTGGATAAGTTCTTGGAGGAGAAGTCCATTACCTGCTATTAAGTTAACCTAGAGAATAGCCACTGCCATTAGCAATGGTAACATGGAATAGACTTAGGTTTTGGGTACTTGCCAGGTTCTTGTGGCCTGGATTGGCCACTGTTGGAAGCAGGATGCTGGGCTTGATGGACCCTTGGTCTGACCCAGTATGGCATTTTCTTATGTTTGGCAGTATTCACTATTTTAAGAAAGTTATAGATGAAAACTTACTTTTAGATTGTGCTGTATTTTTCAAGTGGGAACTGCAGTGGCAAAAAAACACTTCGGTGTAAGAGCCAGAACTGTCACCGGAAAAAGCAGAAAGCAGCTAGTGCCTTCAGCAAAGTGGGGGAGGAGGTCCCTTCTTCAGTGATGAGGCCGGCCCAGCTGCACAAGCACATTCATAATGACTGTGTAATTAAAATGAAATCTTCTCCCCCATACATTCTCTCTCTCTCTTTCATCCCTCATCCCCCAGCCCACCCCCCCCCCCCCCATCCCCATACACACTAAGCTGGTCACATTCCTCCTTGGCTTCCAGTGTTCTCTGAGGGGGAAATACCAGATATCCTACCATTGTATGCAACAAAATATGAATTTTACTTTCTATAAATACTGATCTCAGAGGGACACAAACTTTAAAATATTGATTTTGACATGTCTCAGCGGAGAATAACAAGAGAAGAAATTTTGACCAATAAAATCATGCTACCCAGCTTATCAGAACTGCTTATTTAATCTAAGCGCTAAAAGCTTCTTCCCTCAAATAATGAAGTAAGCTGAGACAAACAAGTCTGCCTGAAAACAAGAAATAACTAAACTAAGAAGGAAGGGGACTCACAGATGAACTCTGAAAAACAATTTAATCTATCCAGAGCAGAAAAGAGTCTATCCAAGGACAGCATGAGACAGAAGCAGTGACTCCCCCTCGATGGAGAAAGGGGGAGGACAGCAATCCAAAATGAAGAGATGTGCTGGACCAGACCCTCCTCCAGAATTGTCACATAGCAGGAGCAGTGACCCCCCCCCTCTCTTTCCCCCCATCCCGATGTTAGAGGGAGGACGCACTCTGAAATGAAGAAATGACCCCTTTTCGTATTCTGACTATGCATGATCTGCTGCATATTCATGACCTGACTGTTAAAAAGCCACAGCGGGAAGAGACTGAGGGTGGCGGCCAGTAGGGAGAGTCAACACCTGACAATGCGGAGGCATGAACTCTGTCCCTCCCTGTGTCAATCAGGTAGAGAACCGGGAATATCCAAGGAGAATGGAGAGAAGAAAGCCCTGCCTGACATCTGGCTGCCAGCCACGGAGCCAGAGATGGCCCAAGTTGAGAGACATCTCCTCAGCCCAGCCAAAACCAGGATCAAGGAAGCAAGCTCTTTCCCTTGAGATGGTCCCTGAGATCTCCAGCCAGAGACTGCTCTAGAAGTCAACAGAAGGGAATCTCCCAAGTTGGGTGGGGCTAGTCAGATATTTACCTTTATTAATACTCTAAGCAGCCCAAGGTTTCTGGCACACTTCAATCCACTAATGATACGGAACTTTATTTAATATAAACCAATACTATGTAGTAAGGACTTTAGAAACATGTTCTATTTATTTTCTTCTAAATGTTAATCCTGCAAAATCTGTTAAATAAGTCTAATTCTGTAGAGAATTTTCTGAACTATTCAGATTGTGTAGGAATAGGAGGTAATAGAGAGAACTGTCTGTAGCACTGCTGGCCCCGAGAGGTATGGGGGAGGGGGGAATGAGGTGCACAGTAGCAGACAGGTTCCCACACCCCTGATACTGCGTACACCCCTTTACTGCCAGGTGCAGCAAGGGTCAATACAACAGATCCACTCATAGCTCCCATCTTCCACCACCTTTTTCATGTTCGCTCTACTGTCTATAACAAAAATCCATGAATATTCTACTCTCTCCAGTCTAGCTGTCAACCTTATTCCTGCTAAGATACTGAGAGAGGTATGGTTCATGTCCTTCACCTGAGTGTGCAGTATAGCCCACCTGCACCCTGCTGGTCTGTCCCCATTAGAGATGCTGCCTGCTATGGCCAGCTGCTACCAGTGTGCCATTAGGGAGAGGTATTCTAGCTCATCTAGATGTCACTGGTGAAATGCACACTACTCCCCCCTTCACCTTAGCCAGCTACACCTGCATGCTAGTACAGCACTGAGTGTACAGGGTGGGGATAACATTCCTACTGAATGCTGTCTGGGAGAGCACTTTGTAACTAGGGGCCAAGATGTACAGCAGTCATTTAAACCTCATATTCTCCATGATCTGCATAAACTGGTCATCCAGGTCATTTGTCTGATTCACTGTGTCATCACCTTTGATGTTGCCCGTCTCCTATTACGAGAGTGACGTGGCAAACACTCCATCTGCTCCATGGGGGCTTGCCACAGACTTGAGATTGGGGGCTGCTTGCTTGTCTCCTCACTGAGGGAAGGAGTTGGTTTGGGAGAAAAACTTCCCCTTCGCTCTGGTTTTCCTGCTCCTGCTTTGAGTGGGTTCTCAGACTTGTCAGCCTCCCCTGAAATATGCTAATGTGCATATAAGTTCATAAATACGTAAGATTTGCCATACTCGGTCAGACCTTAGGACCATCAAGCCAAGTATCTTGTTTCCAGCAGTGGCCAATCCAGGTCACAAGTACCCGGCAGGATCCTAAAAGGTAGAAATACTGTATGCTACTTATCCCAGGGATAAGAAGTAGATTTTTTTTCAAGTAATGCTGCATACCACAGTTTTTAAGACAGCCCAGTATTTTTCCTCTACTATTGGCCTTACAAGAGTGAATGCATTCTGAAAAATGCTAGTCCTTCCCTAACTCTAAAGTGCCTGACACCTCTGATGTCTTGCAGAATTCTCTGATCTCTCTCTGGATCTTTGGGCACTGGGGCTGAGAGTGGGCCCCATTAGTATATCTAAACTTACTAGAAGGGCGTCTTCATTCTCTGTAATGTGTAATTCATTTAATGTGGTAATAGAAGAATCTCTCACATACAATGAAATCTTAGGTATAAAGGGACTTAAAAAGTGATCAATAAATATAGAAAGGGGTTCTAACAATGAACCAATAGCAGATATAAATTGGCCTTCCTGGTGGAAATATTAAGGATTTGTGTATTTTTGGAAGAATGTAGATTACAGGCATAATTGAGTGTTGTACTGTCAAAAAATCAATTTCCTTGTCATTATGAAAACCAGCGGATCTTGCAATAGACAAGGTCACATCAATCTCTTGTTTAATTTGGTCTGTAGGGTCTTTAAGTAATTTAGTGTAAAACGAGGAATCTGATAATGGTCTATCAATTTCAGCTATATATTTATTGCGGTCCATTACCACACCCTTGTCTGCTGGTTTGATCACAATAGTTTCATCTTTACATAATGTAGTGATAGCCTCTTTCTGCTTTAGTGATATTAAAGTAACATTTTTGTTCCTGTTCCAATTTGACTAAATCCTGTGACTAGAGATTCATATGTTTGTATAAAGCGATTTGTAATACCTGTCGGATTCCACTTACTAGAACATTTCACAATGGAGTTATCCAAAATGACTTTGCTATTATTAGAAAAATGATCCATAATTTTAAATTTCCTGACAAACTTAAATAACTCCACTCTGGTGTGAAAGGCATTATAGGCTGGAGTTGGAACAAATGATAATCCTTTCTTTAGGATAAACTCCTCACTCTCATTCGGACTATGCTGTGAAATATTTATAATTCTATTGCTATCTTCTGTAGTATCATTCAATGGTATGGGTTCAAGTACCCCCTTCCTCTTTCCCTTTCCCTGAACCCTGGGCTTATGCAATAGTTTGGATGTATTTCGTTTTTCGTAGATTCCCTTCTCCAATCCTATTCCAACTGAAAAACCTGTTGATTACTATCATTGTTACCAATATGTGGAGGGGTCTATGTATTGTTGGTAGAGAAAAGTGACGCAGAAGCATGGGTAACTCAAGCGATGGTACTTCCTCCTGACTGTCATGGATGCAATAATCAATAGGTGCAGAAATGCCCACCCCATTGGAATTACCCAACAAGCAAAAGCCAGGTTCCTGATTAGGGATTGCACTACGGCTAGGGTTACCTTGTGAGCCAGGCATGCACCATGGATCAGCTCGGCCAGCATCTAAATTTTATTGGCCAGTAGTCTGGACATTTGAATGGTGTCGAGCTCAATGCCAAGGAAAGTAAGCACCTTAGTTGGTGGTTCCAATTTGTCTGCTGCCAGTAGAATGCCAAAGTCTTTGGCCATGATTTGAAAGCAGTCAAAGAGATTGCACCACACACCTGAGTCGTCATGTCCAATGAATAGAAAACCGTCCAAGTAGTGAACAATTCTTGTGAAACCGGTGCGCTATGAGGCTTTCGATACCTTCCAATGCAAGAAGGTATCGAAAGCCTCATAGTGAGCGCACGAAACTGAACACTCCATGGGCATGCATCTATCAAAATAATAAACACACTCAAAGGAGAACCCCAACAGAGGGGAGTCATCTGGATACACAGGTAAGAGCCAGAAGGCAGACTCTATGTCCACCTTAGCCTTGAAAGCCCCCCCCCCCCCCCCACACACACACAATCCCCGAGGAGGTCAAGTGCATTGTCAAAGGAAGCATATTGGACCGTACAGGCCTCCTCGGGTATGAAATTATTCACAGCCTGACCAGCCGGGTAAGAGAGGTTATGTATAAGCCTAAACTTACCCAGCTCTTTCTTGGGCACCACAACCAATGGTGATAAAACCATTCTGTCAAAAGGAGATAGGGGCCTGCCACCCTACTAAGGCTAATCTCCACTGTCAGTTTCTCCATCACCAACTTGGCAAACCTGATTGCAGAAGGCGTATTCGTGTGGCTCAATGAGTTCAGAAGACACTTGTAGGGGATTTTGAAGCCATCCTTAAAACCCTCATGCAGGGTAACTGCTGCATGCCTTTTGGGGTAAAGGCTGAGACCTGTCTCCAGCTGCTCCCATCTAACTGGAGTCAAAGAGCTTATGTAAGGAGTACTTGTCTTTACCACCAGGAGTTTTATTTGTGCATTTGGTGGTGGGGTGAACTGCGGTGCCGGAGGTGCAAATGTGTTTCTACTTACAATCCTGAGCCATACATCCCCGTTTATTAAATTGCCAACAGGCTTCGGCGGTGGGGTTAGACGCACGTCCCTGGCCTTGGGATTCCCTCTGGGGCTGAAAGGAGCTATTGGTAGCTTGGGCATCCGAGCTCTGTACTGTCATGTAGGTCAGCCACCACTCAATGTCATGAGTGCCCCAGAACATGCTTGGGGTGTCCGCCATCCTCTCCCTGAGCCACTCGTCACTGTTTAACCAAGCAACCCCTCATATGTAGAGTGAGCACTGACATTGGTGTCCAGGTATGACCACACTCACAAGTGCTATGAGGGGTCAGCTCGGCCAACTATTGATGCCATCCATGCACAGGACTGCAGCCAATTATTAATAGCCCTTGGGATCTGCTTGGGACCTGTGGGAGCTTCTTGCCTCCTGCGTGACCCTTCCTCACGCCTATGCCCTTCCATCAGACTATATTGGCGGCAGCGTATGCAGCACCAGAGAGGATGCGGGACATCCTGCCAAAGCTGCTTCATAGTGCTGAGTGCAGGTAAGACTGTGCTAGCAGCGGTGGTGTTCTGCGATCCCTCCACCTACAACCCACGTGAACCGGAAGATACTGATGAGGAACTCCTACTGTCCAAGGAGTCTGAGTGATGGGAGTGCCTCCTACTTTTTCTTTATGCCTCCGCCCTGTTGCCCTCTGCAGGGTGTTGTTCAATAGCTACCCCCCTTCTACCCCTGGCGGTTGAGTAGGGGTCTACCCAACTCCAACCAAAGGAATAAAAACGTTAGACTCACCTTCAGCAGACACAGGGCCGCTGACTGTACCACAGGGACCAGAGCACGATCCGCAGTGGTGGTATTCCGGAGATCCAGCAAATCCGATGGGCCGGTACTCTTGGTAGGAGCTAAAGTGCAGGCAGCAGCCGGGACCAAGCATCCCCCAGGGTGCGAGGGAACTGATGCCAAAGGACCCAGCAGTGCAAGCAAGCAGCTTCTTTGGGTTTACAAGCAAATAGCATACGCACAGAAGCCCATTGCCCCATGCTGCCATTGTGATAAAAACCAGGGCCACCAGAGTATGGCCACAGAGGCCAGGAAGGAAGTACAGCCTCTGTAGCCCTCCACTCTGGCATCTGAACCGGTGGTGCGCTGTAAGGAAACACAGGGTAGTTGTAAGGCTGGACTCCCCAGCTGAATACCACACTGTTCCCGTGGGGGTGAAAACGCCTGGATGGCTAGCTGCATGATCCCCATGAGGTCTCTACAGCACTGGCTGGAAGGCCGATGGTTAGGACTGAGGATGCAACTGCCTTCAGCAGGGTAACTTCATCAGGAAGCCCCCCCCATCCCATCCCCCTCGCTGCACTACCATTCTCTGGATTATCCATATCAGTTGGTGGGACCTTAGGAGACAACTGGGACCTCTGTCTGATGACTCCTCAAGGTGCCTTATGACCTCTTGGCCCTGTACCCTCCCCCCCCCCCCCCCCCCCCCAGGGGTTTTTGGACGGCAGTACACCCAATGATTCATCCTCGGGTGGAGCTACACTGTTGGGATCGCCCTTGGGGCTGAGTGGCGAGCAGCTCTCTGCTTGCAACCACATGGCATGGCTGCAAACTAAAGGGCTTAAAATGTACCCTCTCTTCTTTTTTTTTTTTTTTTTAAATACCAATTAGCCAAATAAGGTGGATTTAAATTAAATTAGATTAAATAACAGCCGGGGAGGAAATGGACCTACCAGAATCACAGTGAAGGCAGCAGCTTGGGGAATAGGAGCCGAAAGGGTCGGGGCCAGGGTGTGCTGCACAGATACCTCCCCACGCTGCTGCCTCCGCCAGCCCCCCCCCTCCCCCCCGCAGGAAGGCCCCTAGGTTTCAAATGGCCTAATGGGCCATTCCGGGATGTCCTAACACACTCCCCAGCACCCATGCCATCGGGGCCCTCCCCTCGTTCTACCCCTCATCCTTCTTTCCTCCCTACTGTTAGTCGCAGATGCCCACGCCGTCAGGGGTGACGTCAGCGCATCATCGTGCGGGGCACTCTTGCCTGCGCCGACACCTCCGACGCGCAACCAGTAAGTGCCATGGTTCCCCTCCCCTTCCCGCTTCAAACACAGCACCAGGTTATCGGCAGTGTCTGTGTACTGGCGCGGCATGTCTTTTTTTTTTTTTTTTATATAAAGCATGCCACATACTGTTTGCTATGTACAGTTTCTTTTTCCACACACTGTCTCAGTCACTAGTGTATTTTTACACAAACACACATTGTAGTCCATGTATCTTGACTTCTTTATCCACACCCAGACAGGTAAAGAAAGACTGCTATTCTAATTGCTCAGAATTATTGCAGCTGTATGTATAAATCTGCTGTTAAACACTAATCTCTTTCTGTGCTAGAAAGACGCTCTTACCTGTTCAATGATCTAGTAACTAACAGTGTACAGATTTCCAAAATTTCAGTGCTTCCTCTCATATTTTAACAACAAGACAACCAGCAACAGTTCAGGTCACCTTAACTCAATTTCTCCTCCTTTCACAAATCTGTTTTTTTACAATTTTATCTTTGGCTCTGAGAAAGAGCTCCAGAATCACAACCTGTCTGAAACCCAATAGAGAAATGAAGGAAAAAATGGAGATTGCTCAAAGTTACATTTTGCTTTGTTTCAGTCAGGTTTTAAAAATAACTCACTCGCACTGGGAGTAGGCTGGTTGGAAAAAGTCCTTCACCTTAACGGAAGCCAGTGGGGATGGGACCAGGGTGGAGGACCAATCTGTCAGGCTTGCCTCGCTATGAATAAAGTACAGTTTTCCTTTTACTATAGACCTGAATGAGATTCAAAAACAAATGTAAACAAAAATTTTCATTATTTTCTGAGGCACTGGCCATTCATTCCATTTGAAATAAAATGGACTGAAAATGGCCTTTTTCGCTTGCGATTACCCATTTATTCCAAATTAATATACATCCAAACGAGAGTACATATTGGGGAAAGAGAGTCAGGGAGTCACACTTAAGATTGTTGGGAGCCACCAGTGACTTACAATGAATACTGCTAAAGGGAATCCTACTATAAAAAAAAACAAAACTGCATATTTTATCCTTAATGAAATACCTTCAAATTACTAAAATGTTTAGCAAATCATATCCTCATTTTCAAAGTAATCAGAAGACTACATCACGGAATCCTCTGCCCCCTTAATGAAAAACTATTTCATTCACATTTGAGGAAACTAACTTGTTTTTCTATCATGCTATTAAGTTATTCATAACCTAATAGTTAAGTTATCACACTATTAGGGTCATTAATCAAAATGCATTATGGCAATAACGTGTTTAACGCATGCATAAAGAACAATAATGCGTGGCACAAATGCAAAGTTTTTGGAGGGGCGGGATCAGGGAGGAGTTTGGGTGGGATTTAGTAAAATGAGGGGCAATATCGCATGGTTTTAATGCTAGAAATAATTACACCTTTTTTCCTAGCATTAGGCTGAGTGATATGCTCGAAATGGTCATAACGCAATTTGTTATACATTTTTAGAATTGCATTTTGGCCATTTCTGGGCTTTGGAGGGGAGTGGGGGACAGAGAGAGAAAGTGAGAGCGAGCCTCTGGGGAGGGCCGGCCTCACAGCGTGCAACTATTTATCTCTCTATAGGAGGGTGTACTGTGCTGTTTGTATGTCTCACTCTATATGCAGAACTGGCCCCTAACCTCTAAACCACCACCACCACCTAACCTCGACCTATTAGATGGCGCTCCTATAGAGATATAAATCACTACTATGAGGGCCTTGTAGTCTCTCTCTCTCTCTCTCTCTCTCTCTCTCTCTTCTCCCCCTCCTTTCTCTCCCCCCCCCCCCCCTTAGTGGAAGAAGTGAAAAACAGAGATTATCGCAGGGTGCGCTAACTTTACTGCACTACGTGAAGTGGTAAGTTACTGCATGATGCAGGAATCCTAAAATTTCCCTAAACATGCCCCTTTTTCTTAACGCGGGCATTATCAATGTATTAAACGCATTTTGATGAATCTAGGGGTAAGTTTGTAAAAAGTGGAAGAAAAGCGTGAGCATTCTAGTCTTTTACAATACGTTTAGTTCAAAACAGGAAGGCAGGTGGACTAACAGATGTGAACCTGGCAATAGTATCTCGAGAAGCGACAACAGTTTACTATGGTCATTGTGTGAATACAAATTAAAAACCGAAAGAAACCTATTCTACAGTTATCAAAGAGATTTTTATTTGAGCTATTCATCAACCAGGTCATGGTACTCATAGTAAGCAACAGCACAGTTATTCTAATGACTAATTATGCAGATTATGTAGCAAATCTCTTATAAAAATGCATATATTGAGCATGGCGATACATTTAAACCACTTTCTGTTCAAGTCAGCTAAACTCATACAATTAATGCAAGGTCAACAAAGAAATGAGAAGGATACAAAGATATATAACAGCAACATAAAAAATTGGCTATTACTAAAGACTATTAGAGCAAGTCAGAAAGATGAATAATTACTAAAAATATATATATATTGCTATAAATGAATCAACAAAAATTCAAATTTCAGAAATATTAATAAGCATATTGCACTCTTGCATGTCCAAAAGGACAAGAAAATGAGATTCATTAATTTGTTTCTGGTTTATGCATCAAATCCTACTTCTGCTCCCAAAAAAATCCCTCTGGCACATTCTATCACATTTTTTTTTAACCAAACAGTCCTACATTACCATTAATATATTTAGAGCTTCTCCACATAGAGATTGAGGATAAAATTAATAAGGTGCTGTAATACAAACACACTGAACTATGTACTGCATTTACTAAATATGACAAAAAATTAACTAAATGTGTTTGGCCTTTAAATATAATGGAACTTACATGCAATATAAATGAGGCAGCCACAAAAACTAAATTCATACTGTCTTGACTAATTTTGTCAAATAGTTTTTTCAATGTGCCTCAAATTTCCAATCCAATCTACTAATATAATTCAGTATACAGAATACTAGTAAACACTACAGCTCATAAAAAGATTCTCAAATCTGCAAACACCCAAACCATTCAATGCATCCACAAGTCTAAACATATTTCCATTAGCTGTACATACGTGACAGTAGCATCTCAGACACCTTTTCTTCTATGTAGCATGCACCACAAGCAGATTTTGAACACATTGGAATAGCATGCCCTGAAACCTGTTAGTGGGTCTGAAAATGTAAAACAATCTTTGCCCTCTCTACACATCCCTTAAAAAAAAATACAATTTACAACAGGCAGATTCTTATTTATTTTGAATTATTACCTGCCTTTTTTTTAGTACAAAATTCACTCAAAGTGGTTTACAGCATATTAGAAAAGCAATAAACACGCAAAAGATCAAGTGCGGCTTTACCATAAATGGTGTAAATAAGGTAACTGCTGTCAGAGCATGCTATTCCAGTGTGTTCATTAAAATCTGCTTGTGGACCAAAAGTGATTTGGTGCATACCTCATAGAAGAAAAGGTGTCTGGGTGGAAGGTCTGTGTCTAAGCATGGTGAGCCAGTAGCTTTCCCAGGAAAGTGTTTGCATTGATAAAGTGCCTGGCTTTCTACAGGAGCCCATGGGTAGATTCTGTGGCATGTTAACTTTACTTATATGCTGCTTAGACGCTGCCGGGATCATTCATTTGCGGGCTCAGTTTTATTGACTGTTTATACATATAGTGGAAATATTGGAAATTTTATTCTAGAAATAGTTACCTGTAGCAAATGAATGATCCCGGCAGCATCTAAGCAGCATATAAGTAAAGTTAACATGCCACAGAATCTACCCATGGGCTCCTGTAGAAGGCCAGGCACTTTATCAATGCAAACACTTTCCTGGGAAAGCTACTGGCTCACCATGCTTAGACACAGACCTTCCTAGGAGACCACACCCAATCAAGGTGCCTCACAAGGTAACTATTTTAATATAGCTCTTTATTCATGAAATAATGCTTTTTTTGGTCTTTGTTCAAAACGTAAGAGTGAAGGCCGAATGGGTAGATCGTCTCCGTCTGTCTGTGATTTTGTTTCAGCAGTGACAACAGATGATGGATTGATTTGAAATTTGAGATTAGAGCGGGGAGCTGGTATAGCTGAATCTCAAATGCCTTGAATTTTTACATACATTAGGTACAAAAGTCGGTTTTTTTTCTGCTTTGTTCCTTCTTTCCTTCCCCCCCCCCCATTTTACCTCTTCCTTTCCTTCTCAGTATCTTCTCTCATCTCAGGTTTCTTTCAGCCTCTATACCCTGTATCCACTTGTCCCTCTCCTACGCCCCAAAGAAACTGCTCCATCGGCTCATGAACCCAATTCTTTTTTCTGCCTCTTTCTATTCCCCCCCCCCCCACCCATAGATGTTTTCTTTGCATTGAAGCCTTTCTCAACCTCCTGTCCCACTTCCAATCCAACAGGATTCTTTTTAATTTTCGACACAGTTTTTCTCCCTCGTTGAAACAATTAATCGCTTTGCATCTCTTTCCTCACCCAACCCAGTCAATCACACGCCTGCTTTCCCCTTGTATTCAATCTCTCTGCTCATCGCCAGGGCGGCCCACAGAGGAGGTTTTGCATGTGTCATTCCTCATGACAGGTTTTTTAGGGGGTGCCATTCCTCCACCATCCCCTGAATTTTAATGATTAATTATTTTCATACATCTTTATTACTTTACATTATTCCCTTTCCTCTCTCAGAAATTATTCTGTGGGAACTCATGCTCATCTCTACTCCAATTCCTGTACCCTTATCTTCTTCTACCCACATCTCTCTATTCCCCTTGTCTGTGCTCTCCTCCCTCTAGCCTATAGCTCATCTTCTCTGCTGCCATCTTTCCCCTGTGGCTTTCTTTGCCACAGAACACATCTGGATGCCATCATCCCAGAGCTCAGTGTTTGAAAACAGCAATGTTGCACACAGACACATGCTGCTGAAGGAAGTGGTTGAAAAGGAGGGAGAGATTGCTGGCTGGAAAGGGGGGGGGGGGGGGGAGAGGAGAGGCAGGATAGCAGACAGAGGAAAATGGTGCCTATAGTCCATGGCAACAGAATGTCAACTACAGCTGCCTACTAGTGGTCCTGGCTATAACTGCAGCTGAACTGCCCTCAGTTATTAAAAATATACCTAAAGCCAATGTATGCATAACACTTTTCTTGGTACAATTTACAAAAAAATATATAAATAAATCACACTAGTCCTGCACCTTACCTAGCCCAGCAGCAAATGTCCTCTGCATAGCCTCCACTGTGTGCTGAGAAGTGAGAGTAGCTTAAATTGGAGGGTAAACAGACACACAAATGAGGAAAAAATGGAAGGGAGTGGAGAGAGCCAGAGGAGCGAGACACAGAGTAGGGCACATGGAATGGAGGGAGGGGGAGAGAGGAGGGCAGAATGAAGAGGAGATATGTTTAGGGCAGAGGGGACAAATATATGCAAATGAGGCAGAGCAGGTGGGGCATTCCCGGTCCTCAAGCGATCTGTGATGGTCTGTGGAAAAGTTGGCAATACTAGACACAGACAAAGGGAATGTTAAGATAGAGTGGTGAAGATGATGGGGAAAGGTGCTGTGTGGGACAGAGAAGAAGGGGGCTGACAGGGGAGGTAAACCGAGAAGGACTGTGACAAGAGAAAGATCGTGGTGGAGGGAAGAGGTATGTAGGAGAAGGATGGAAGTGACATGAGTGCATAAGACTAGGAGGAGGTGAGAGAAGATAATGAGATATGGAGAGACAACTGGTGAACAGAAATATAAACATTTAAAGGAAAAGTAAGAGAAATGAGACGACCACTAGAAAATAAGTTTAAAGGAAAAAGAAAGAAGGTAGAGAGGAAACAGAATGCCAAGAGCAAGCAGAAGATAGATTCAAACTAAGACACAAAAGTTGGAGATTTGTTTATTTTAAGTTTGCTGATCATTTCTGTGTTAATTAGGATGGGTCAAGGGGTAGGGACAGGTGGTTATCTGCCCCTTTCTTCCAGCCCTGTAGTCACCCACTATTTTACTGGAAAGACATTTGTAAGGGAGGTTGTGGTTGCATGCGATGCCATAGGTTTAAAATCTCTTTTGCAAAATGTGTTCCTCCTTGGCAGTTCCAATATTGAGAGGGGGCTGGAGTCAGGGTTTGAGAATTGGTGGGAATTGAGGGAACATTGTTCCCCTTGTTTACAAAAATAAAACCCCATACCACTGTTATATACCGTAGAAAACACCAGTAAATCTCTGAGGTTTCCAAGCCATGGGCAGCAAGCACCACATGCAACTGTGGCCCTGTAGCTGGGAAGATACAGGCATATTAGGGCTCTGGGCATGCAGGTGGCAGTGTGTCTTATGTGGACTCTGCAGGCTTGGGTCTAGCTTGGCCTGATATTTGTAAGTGCCAGGAGAAGTGCTGCAAAGAATAGGGGGGGGCAGTTCAAGTTCCAGGAAAGAGAGATGTGCCTGGACTCAGGGAGGGCAGAGCAGAGAAGCAATCCAAGCCTGTGGAGGAGAGGGAATCACCTGCCACCACTGAAGGGGAACCAAATTTGCTGAGGAGACGTGAGGGGTGCTGAGCAGTGACAGAACAGACGGGTGAACCAAGTCAACAGCAGCTTTTGTTTTGGCCACACAAATCTTCCCTATGTCAACATTATCTGCTTCTCCCCGGACATACTCAGGACTCGTGTTTTGCAGTTTGTTTTTTGCTGGGGAAGCTGTATTTGTGTTGAGTTCCTCAGCCCCCAATCATTTTTGAAAATTGGCTCCTATGGTTTCCCCACATGCCCTAACTACTGGGGAGTGTAAAAGAACTGTCCCACCCCTGCAGCAGCAGGTGAAGGCAATCTACTGCCCCCACCTACCACCCCCCAAGGCATGGCACAGGTCAAATCACCGACAGGGCCAAGGGGGAAGTTCCCTATGGAGTTCAGCCCCTTTTGATGATTTGAAGTGCTGGGGAAAGGGGAAGTCAGGGGCCAGGGTTCTCACTCTGTTGTGGCAGGGTCCAATACCAATGGAAGGCCTGGCTCCATTTCTTCTTATGGCTTATCCATTGAGAGAAAATGCTTTGATTGAATATGCATTGATTCCAGCCCCTGAAGCAGCAGTTTGCGAAACATGGTACCGTGTTGGGCCTGAAGTAACTTAAAAAAAAAACGGAGAAGTAGTGCACTTTTTTATGATCACAATTTTTTGAAAAATGTTTGAAAAAAAAAAGGCTAAAGATGGACCTATGATGAAATGTGTGCCCCTCTCATTTATTGATGAAGCATAATTTATGTTCTGAAAGATAACAACTAAGGGGTTTATGTGATGGTCCCATAAAATCATTTATAAATTGAAATTTGGCAAATACGTTTATTCTGTGTTGGTTTTAATATTGTATTGCCCTTAAAGGCGTGATTTTATGTAATATTAACCATTGAGAGGCCATGCTTAAGCAGAAGGCTACTCCCCGGCGGTGGTGATGACTGTGTTAACACATAAGAACTCAACAACCTAAATTATTTGGGTCTGCTGCATATTTGAGGGATTTTACAAAGAGCCCAAAGCCTCTCTGTAGAAAGCAGACATCTCTCACAGTCTAGATTTCTTGAAAAGGGCTTGGATAAACGCTTGGCCCTTAACTCTCTGAAGGTCAGGTAGTGGCCCATTATCTGTTATAAGGGCCACATTAGGGACACCCATAACACTCATTAGAGGCACATCCATTAGAGGCTTCCAAAGAGGGGCAAAGTGGATGCACCCCTCCCTTTTAGGTTAATCGTCCCTCAGTGAGACCTCAGCCTGGTTCTCAGAGCACTTGCCATAGCATCCTTTGAACCAATAAAATGGGCGTCTCTTAAAGACCTGTCACTAAAGATGGTGTTTTTGGTGACAGTCTACGCCACTGGGCACATTTAAGCACTATAGGTGCTCTTGTATAAAGTCTCCTACTTGAAAATGTCACCACCCTCTGTTGCTTTTCAACCAGTCCTGTTATTTCTTCTCATAAAGATGTTGCCTTCTACTTGAACCAATATCTAAACTAGAGATCACTCACCCATGTTTTGCTTAATTCAACCCAAACCTTCACCTGGTAAATATTTCTTACTATCAAATATTATTGCCGTGCTCTATACTTCGTTGTTTACCAATACATTTATTATGAGGAAGGGTGGTGGTTTCATATTTTTTTCATTGGGCACTGTCCATGTTGCCTCACTTGTTTAATCATTAACTCATCCTCCATTTTTTAATCAAACATTTCTTTCAAAAATTTTTTCATTTGGAAATAAAATTTTCTCTATATCTTACTTGTTTTTTTATTTTTTACTTTTTTATATATTTTTTGTGTGCACACACGCCTCCTAATTATTATCACCATGGGTGTAACATGCTCACTTGCTTTTTTATTTTTGTTACTTAGCTTTTATTTTGTTACTTAGCTTTGCGTTCAGAGAGTCCAAGGTGGTAGATGGTAGAAAAAAACAAGTAAGATATATAGAGCAAATTTTATTGCCAAACTCTTAAAAAAAAAATAAATTTAAAGAAATATTTGATTAAAAAATGGAGGTAGGAGGGTGAGTTATTGATTAAACAAGTGAGGCAACATGGAGAGTGCCCAATGGAAAAAATATGAAACCACCACCCTTCCTCATAATAAATGTATTGGTAAACAACGAAGTAGAGAGCATGGCAATAATATTTGATTGTAAGAAAAATTTCTACTTGAACCAAGCAGTCTCTCTCCCAGCCTTCAAAGGAAACAAGGATAAGAAGAGAGGCTGCACTTTGTCTGTGCAATGCATTCTCTTAAGGTATCTGAAGGTTACTAGTCCCTTCAGAAAGACAGTTTTCATTCTTTGGATGGCGAAAAGGAAAAGCGGCATCTGAGGCCAGTTTAGCAAGGAGGATTAAGGAAAAAATTTTTGCAACAAATTTATTTAATGGGAGATAAGTTCTACCACCCTCTGTGCCCACTTCACGAGGACAGAAATTTCTGCGGTCTCCCCAGGAGAATTCTGCAAGGCCATCACCTGGGCATACCTGCATCCTCTCTTAATTATTACAGGCTGGATGTGCAAACTAGGGAAAATGGGGCCTTTGGGGCAAAATTCCTTATGGGAGCCCTGTCTTCTTCCCGCTCAGTCTAGTGTCAACTTTGGTAACTCCCAAGAGTAAATACCGGTCTAGCAAGAAGAAAAGGAAGGTAAACTTATTTATTACATTTTGTGATATCTCGATTGAGATCGAATGTCGGCATAAAAAAATAAATAATCAATCAATTAATTAATTAATTTCCTTTCTTTGAATCCTGCTGGATCAGTCCAGGCCTCAGCCAGGGAAACTGGGGCTGCCAATGAACATGCCTTAAGTGACTTAGATTTTCTGTCAATCTCTGCTGTCCCCTTCCCATACCCAGGAAGGGATATTCAGCCTTGGGGTGTTCAAATACAATTACATTTTTTAAAAAGAAAGGACTAGAGCCTTTGGTGAGTTCTTATCCAGTTGTTCTGGCAGAAGACTACTGGCGAGGATCTGGGGCCACCACTCCTTTATAGCAGATGATGAAATCTTGAAGAGGTGCGGTCACTTTCTCCAGCAGCTAAGGAGCGGGGAAATCCTGAGAGTCAAATGGCGCTCAGAGGAAATTAACAGGTAGGTATATGGTGAAATGTATCTCTCTCTCTCTTTATAGTAAAATCTTCATCACCTTCTCTATCCCCCAGAACAAAAAAGATAAATCTCTAATCATATTGATGCCATTAATTTACTTAAGTACACAAAATGTAAAGAAAATAGAAGTATTTATTATTTTCCCAAGTTTGTAGAGTTTGTTTTATGCTTTGGAGCTGTGCAGAGTTCCAGGAGTTGTGTAGATTTGCATGAATTTTTTATTTTCTGAAAACTATTGTAGTTTGTTGACCATTGTATCTCTTTTATATTATTTATTCTAAGGAATTTTCACAACTATTATTTCTATTTTTATTCTTCATGCGGTTGCATATTTTGATGTATAGAATTACTCTATACTGGGAGGCATACATTTAGTAAACCAGAATTCTTTAAAAAGTTTAAGATAGAGCCATTAAAATTTGAAAGAGTGCTGAACTGCTCTAAGAGCCCTAAAACATGATTATGAGTAACTACTCTACCCCTTTATAAAATATTTTACCCATGAAAAGTGATCAGTTTCCTTTACAGACACAGAAACACTAACTTATGAGTGAGAGCAATAAAGATAATCATACCATGATCTTGTCACAAGTGAAATTCTTCTATTTGTGGGGAAAATAAAGCTAACTAGCAGTGCAAGAATGTAAATGTAAAAGAATTGTCATAGGGCCTAATTGCCAACCAAAGACAGTACTCCCAAGACACTACTAGGTTGAGCAAGGGCTGTACTTATTTAATTGGGAAGAAAAAAAAACCTCGAATGTGTCAGCATCCCAGAGTACCATAAATATCCAAAACAGGAAACTTGGTAGCTCAATGAGTGCCCATTTTGGAAAACCCTATACAAAATATTATATAAACATTTTTGAGAATGTATTTATCTTATACTGTGATTTTTCTTGCAACCTTAGGAATTACAATAGCAAGACTAAATGGTAAGTTTGACACCTGCACACTTTGCAAATCAAACACGGTGGAGAGGTGGTAGATCAAATACAGCATATGGTTGCCTTCAACACTGTTTGTTAATCCTTTGCTGGCCACGCTGCCAATTTCACAATTTTGTAATAGGAAATATGTCAGTGGTACTTCAAAGGGAGGGCCTGAACGGCCAGAAAATGTTGAAATGGCAGGGAACAAAATGTAATTTGCTTCTGGGAGTGTGTGCGCACATTTTGTTACCACTTATGCACCAGGCATATGTTCCTGTAAATTCACCAGAGTAGATAAAATGGAGCAGCATGAGAGATGAACATTTAAAAACCTGTCAAATTAGCTTTTTGTAAGAAGACCTGGACATATGGTTCCAACAGATAATAAGGTAGGTGATATAACTTTCAGCTCATTGAATTAATCTTCTCTGCTAATCTTGTCAAATGGCAATAGTCAGATTCTGGGATGTGCCTCAAGTTGTTTATGGGCACTATGTAAACATAGTCCAGCTCGAGAGGGCAGACCTAGCCTCCTTCACATTCCTACCTACCAGTTGCTACAACTGATGATTTTTCTTCTTGCACATAACACTATAAACAACTATTTTACACTACTGACAAAAAAAACTGAATATGACATGACTTAAAACATTACAAAAAAAAGGCTATATTATATGATAGTGTAAGATAAAGTCTCTCCCATTCCCCCATGAGATTGATGGAGAGGGGTAAAGAAGGTTTTCTTCCTGCAGCTAGTTGCCACCAGCAAGTTGAAAAGCAGAGATCTATATTTTTGGTGGCAAATACCTGCACATTAAGCCCAAAAGTGGCAATTTCTGGCAGAGACATGTCCCAGAAAACACTAATGCCCTTCTTACTTGCTCTGCTAGATTTTGCATTTCCTCCTTCCCCTTGTCCACCACCTTTTCCATATTTTCTTTTACCTACCTTGCTCCTCTGCTGTAAATCAGGACTTTTCTTCCCTGCAGCAGTGAAACACCCTTGGATCCTTCTCCCTGTCCTCCTCCCCCTTACCCCTTACTTCTCCCCATATCTCTTACTCTTGGCTTTCTGTGCAATCTTCCCCCTTTGCGCACTTTTGTCTCTCCCTTCCCCACTTTGCTTGATCTTTCTTTCTCCCTCTGTCTCAAGCAATTAGCATATACTGGCTTTCCAGGTGTCTCCTTTCAAGTGCTAGTGCTGCTTGACCCTCTACTACATGCTGATAACTCAGAAGTGCTTCCTGACTGCTGCTCTACCCTATGGCGAGTCACATTGTTACTAGTGAGTCGCTTGCCAGTCCTGATTTTCCAGTCACCAGTGTCAAATTGGCAACTGGAAAATGTTGTGTCTTGATACTATAGTGCTAGGAATCCTATTGCTGTAAGCACCCAATATGAGATAATGTTGCTTTCCTTATCATATTGCTAAACCAGTCATTACAATTGGGATTTCCTTCCACAGCTTGAAGGAGACTGAGGACGCATCTTTTTCAAGACCTCACAATTACGGCTGTAAAGGAGGCATGGCCCTGACCAAAACCAGTAGTTCTCTTGTCTCCAGCAATGGCAGACACCTGAAGAGGATGTAGCTCACAAGGTTTAGAGTATCCTCTGGCCTGGTTGAGTCCTTGTTGCTCCTGGGACAACTACCCCTAGGGGTAACTTCCCTTAGTGGAAGCAGTCTCCCAGGTTTTGCCCTGGTCGAGCTCCTGGGTCATCCCAGTGGTAGCATTTCCCAGGCCCCTGTCCTGGTTGAGTTCCTAGAGGTCCCTCCTTGCCTGCGAAACCTCCAGAGAACAGTGCCTGGCCCGATACCCTGCAGGGAGTAGAGTCCCCAGAGGACAACAGTAATCACATAGCTGCAGAGAGTGATTCCCAGATTCTCAGGAGGCTTATAAGGCACTCTGGCGCTCTCCATCCCTGCCACCCTCTCTCACGGGTGAAGGAGCTGCAGAAGTAAGTAAAAGGTAGGTCAGCTACCAGCACATAAATAGTGGCTGAGCTGGTTACTTTGTGGATTATAGGTATGCTGGAGAGAAGGCTGCAGCTGAGTGTATGCACTTACCACAGGGGAAATGGGTAACTCCCTGCTGTTAAACTATTGTCCTGGTCTTTTCTATAGCACTAAATGCTTCATTTGTGATACACCTATGAGTTTTCTAAGCAGACTGGGTTAGTCCTGCAAGAATACTGAAGGTTAAGCATTACCCAAAAGCAGTGTGACAATCTGCATGGGTTAATTAGTACCTAACAAAATCTGGATAATAACAGGCTCGGCTATCTTGGAGCTGATAAGTCCCTTACTTGCAGAAGCCCTGCTCAAGGTATAACCTGTTGCAGTGTAGCTCAAGGTTGCTCAGGTGCAATGCCCTTCAGCAAAAGTGTAGCTTAATGGTCAAAAGGTTTTGGGAAAATCTGTAATATCCTTAAAAGATGTGCAGAACTTACTTGAGCTATGAAGCATGCAGTCTTTAATTATTTCCAGCTGTAGAGGAATGCTCCAGGCAACCAGTCTGACCTCACTGTATACTAACACCGGTTGAGGCTGGTTCAGTGAAAGCTCTTGGCTCTTAAGGGTGTAAGGTTCTGGTAGTGGAGCCAGTAGAGATAGGAGAGGGTTACAGACTCCTGTTAAAGGGTTTGGGGAGCAAGCAGATTACAACTTCACAGACTCCCCTTAAGTAGTAATGCTCATGAAGCAAGCAAGTTCAGTCCTGCACACTCCTCATTATTGGTAATGTTCTAGCTATAAAGCAAGCAGTGTAGTCCTGTATGCTCCTCATGAATGGTAATACTTTGTCTATGTAGCAAGCAGGTCTTAACCCTGTATGCTCTTCTTGAATAATAATGCACTCTCTATATAGTAAGCAGGATCACCTCGCATGCTCCTCTTGAATAATAATGCTCTGGCTGTGGAGCAAACAGGTTCAGCCCTGCATGCCCCTCTTGAATAAAAGTTTTTGGCTATGAAGCAAGTAGGTGGGAGCCCTGCAGGCTCGTCTTAAAGATGGGGAGACTGGGGGGTTCCTGGGTTTTAACACGACTATGGGTTGAGTTTTCCAAACAAGAGTCCCTCCCAGGATCTGTCCTGATTGGAAGGTAATCCCAGTATCCTTTGGGATCTGTGGAGCCTCCAGGAAGTATTGGCTAACCCAAGGAACAGAAGATGTAAGTAGAATTTGTGTCTGTCGGTAGGTGGGGGCTATTGGGAGGTAGTAAGTAAGGTTGAACCATTCTGTATTTTCTGTGGGGTAAAAAGAGTTCAAAGCAGAGATATCTGTTGGTTTTATTTTTACTGTGCTGTGCCCACAGCTGAGAGTGAGCAATGGCTGAGAGGGGAGGGGATAACTAACTCCCTATGGTGATGCTGGTTTTGTGTTTTTTTTCTGGGACACTGCAGTCGTAGGTTTTACCTTGTATTATGTTCAAAAAGTGCCCTGCAGTATAATACCACTATGAAATTCACCAAATTCAGGTGGTTCAACGGTAGAACTATAGTTCTTGCAGTTCAACTGCTAACCCAGGAGTAAGGATAGCACACCACAAATTTGCAGAAAGAACATGCATTTAACTTTTCACAATACTATTTGATGCTATTTGATGTTAATTAGCAAAGCATGGTTATCTCAGAGTTTGCAAATCTCTTAATCTATATTAGTATAGCTGATTGACCTACAGGCTACAGAGTAACCCTGCGGCATGAAGGCATGAATGAGGTGTGGTTGTCCTAGAAAATGGCCTAAAGGATTTGCCTCTGGCTGCATTTGTGCACATTTCATCCTATCATGTTGTCTTGATTAGAAGCTGAGGCTCAACTAAGGCAAGGCAAATGTGTGAACTCCTGGGACAATAGCTCCTCACAAATTTAGGAGATAACAGCAGAGGGATGCTATTACACATCTTAAAAGTATTCAAACTAACCTGAAATGGAGAGTTGAAAAAAAAAATCAGAAGGTAGCCAGCCTTTCTCACAGGACAAGCAGGATGGTTGTCCTCACAAATGGGTGACATCGAGGATGGAGCCCACCACGGAAAACTTCTGTCAAAGTTTAAACAGAACTTTGACTGGCCCCTACTGGGCATGCCCAGCAAGGCACTGACCCTGCAGCCAGCAGGGGTCTCCCTTCAGTCTTCTTTTTTCCGCGCAGCAGTTGCCACGCGGTGAAAAGAGCTCTCTAACCACGTTCCTGACAGGAATTTGGAAATTAATTTCCTAAGAAAATTTGCCCCTCAGGGGTCTCCCTTCGACAAATTTTTTAGTCATCTTACGGAACCCGGTAAGTTTTTTGCCTTCTTCCATCGACTGCCGTCGAATTTGGCCCTCGAGGCCTGTTGGCACTTACCGATCCTCAGCCTAAATTTTGGCTTCCAGCCATGGCAACGGGGTTCCGTCGTTGTCCGGATTGTACCCGGACTATGTCCATCACAGACCCCCACAGGGTTTGTGTAATGTGTTTGGGTAGTGAGCATGATGTCCTGACTTGCACCAAATGTGCCTTAATGACACCCAAGGGTCGCAAAGCCAGGATGGAGAAGATGGGGCTCCTCTTCCATGCACCCACCCCAATGCCATCGATAGCATCGACGTCATCGGAACCGGCACCGTCGAAGTTGTACCACCATCGTCAACCCTCCGGTGACCGTCCACCATCGATGACTTCTCGGCCGTCAACTCCTGTCCCCTCCCCGGATGGGCGAGGAGACCGGAAGGACAAGCATCGCCATCGACGGCACAAGTCTCGGCCTGTCGAGGATCCACAGTCATCGACCTCTGAACAGGCCGAACCACCGACTAAGAGGCCTCGATCAGACTTGGCACCGTCCACGTCTCGTTCGCAGGCATCGAGGAAACCCTCACCCTCTCGGGGTGTGGGAGCCGTGATCCCACCGGTTACGGTGGTCCCTCCGGCTCTGCCTCAGCCTCCCTCTCCCGTCGAGCCGGGTATTGTTACCCCTGGTCTCCGGGCTGAACTGGACCGGCTGGTCCAGGAGGCCATCGAGAAAGCGATGCAAAGATTCCAACCTCCATTGGCACCGTCTCCGGCACCGATTCCGGCACCGCCACCGGCATCGATTCCGGCACCGCCACCGGCATCGACCCCGGCACCGACTCCGCCACCGAGGAAGGAACCGACCACCGAACCTTTGGTGGAAGCGCTGGCACCGCTACTACAACGTATGGAGGCACTTATACATGCCCTTCCATCGATGATTCCAGTAGCACCGACAGCGCCATCGTCTCCGACTGGATTTTCATCGGCGGGAGAAACACCGTTCCTGATCCCCCCTTCCGGGGTGGTCCCATCGGTGCCTGCTCATATATCTCCACCGATTTATCCTTTGGCTCCATCGGTTCCAAGACCGGCACCGACTCCATCGGCAGCACCGAAACCCTCGATGCCGTTCCCAGTACCGATTGTACCACCGGTTCCTCCAAGGTTTCCTTCGATGCCTTCAGATCCTCAACCAGGTCCATCGGGGCTTCAACCCCCAAGTGACCCCTATGATACCTGGGGTGATGATACATCTTCTGACACAGATTTACCATCACCGCCTTCTCCTACAGAGAGTAGAAAAAGATCTCCTCCAGAGGATCTCTCCTTTATTAATTTTGTAAAGGAGATGTCCGAAATTGTACCTTTTCAGCTGCAATCTGAGACCGATGACAGACACCAGATGATGGAACTGCTTCAATTTTTGGACGCTCCAAAAATCATCGCTTCCATCCCCATTCACCAGGTGTTTCTTGATCTCTTAAAGAAAAACTGGGAATCTCCTTCATCTGTATCACCAGTTAACAAGAAGGCTGACTCCACATACCTCGTCCAGTCAGCACCAGGCTTTCAAAAGCCTCAACTGGATCATCGCTCTGTTGTGGTTGAGTCTGCACAAAGAAAGGCCAAGCGTCTAAAGCCACACTCCTCCACTCCGCCGGTCAAGGACAATAAATTCCTGGACAGTGTGGGACGGAAAGTGTACCATGGAGCTATGCTGATTTCTCGCATAGCCTCATATCAACTCTACATGACGCAATATAACAGAGCCATCCTTAAACAGATGCAAGATTTTGCTGACACATTACCTGACCAATACCAGCCACAGCTTCAGGCCCTTCTTAACAAAGGGTTTGAAGCAGGGAAGCACGAGATCAGAACGGCTTATGACATCTTTGATGCCTCCACAAAGGTTTCAGCTACTGCCATTTCGGCCAGACGTTGGGCTTGGTTAAAGTCATCCAACCTTCGCCCAGAGGTCCAGGATCGTTTAGCGGATTTACCCTGCTTAGGGGACAATTTGTTTGGAGAACAAATTCAGCAAATTGTAGCTGAATTAAAAGATCACCACGAGACGTTAAAACAACTTTCTTCTGTTCCGTCTGAGGTTTCCTCCAAACAACCACTTAAGAAGGACTCTAAGAAGTCGTTCTTTTGGCCACGCCGTTACTACCCTCCATTGGCCAGGCCTCGTCCAGCTCGATCCTCTACTAGGCCTCAGCCGCGTCAGCCTAGGAAACAAAGGCCTACTGTAGCCCCTCCTCCTGGGCCTGCGGCTGGCTTTTGACTCCCCTGTAGGGAACACATGCCAAACCCCTCTTCCAGACATTCCTGTAGGAGGTCGACTGTACCATTTTCTACAACCTTGGTTGCAGATCACCTCAGATCAGTGGGTGCTAACAATTATCGCACAGGGTTACCACCTCAACTTCATAACTCTTCCGGCAGACTCCCCGCCTCTTCAAGCGTGGAGTCTATCCACCCATTTGGCTCAATTACAACAGGAAGTATCTCTTCTTCTGCAATCAAATGCTATAGAACCCGTTCCTCCCTCTCAACGAGGCAAGGGATTCTATTCCAGATACTTCCTAATACCAAAGAAATCAGGGGGACTACGTCCCATTTTGGACCTTCGAGCCCTCAACAAATACCTTCAAAAAGAGAAGTTCAAAATGGTAACCCTAGGCGCGCTGCTCCCTCTGCTACAAAGAGGGGATTGGCTGTGCTCTCTCGACCTCAAGGACGCTTATACCCACATTGCGATCACACAATCCCATCGCAAATATCTGCGGTTTCTAGTAGGCCATGACCATTATCAATACCGTGTCCTACCTTTCGGTCTGGCTTCTGCCCCACGAGTCTTTACCAAATGTCTCGTAGTGGTAGCAGCATTCCTAAGGAAGGAAGGTGTCCACGTCTACCCCTACCTGGACGATTGGCTAATCAGGGCCTCCACCCAACAGATAGCTCAATCCTCCCTAAAATTGACAATTCAAACACTCCTTTCCTTAGGGTTTCTTGTCAATTACGAGAAATCTTGCTTAGTCCCGTCTCAAACCTTATCCTTCATTGGGGCAGACTTGGACACCTTACAGGCAAAGTCTTACCTTCCTCTTCAGAGGGTCCACACCCTAATATCCCTGGCTCGCCAGCTCCAGTCTCAGAACACTGCCACGGCTCGCCAGTTCCTCATTCTCCTAGGACACATGGCATCCTCGGTTCAAGTCACTCCCATGACCCGACTAGCCATGAGAGTAACACAATGGACTCTACGACACCAATGGATTCAAGCTTTTCAGCCTCTGTCCTCCATAGTCACAGTCACACAAGCGCTGCGCCTATCCTTAACCTGGTGGACGACTCAGGTCAACCTCCTTCAGGGCTTACCTTTTCTTCCACCGGATCCGCAAGTAATCCTAACCACCGACGCTTCTCACATCGGTTGGGGAGCCCATGTGGACGATTTTCAAACCCAAGGGTTATGGTCCAAAGAGGAAGCCGATCACCAGATCAATTTCCTGGAACTTCGAGCAATCCGCTATGCGCTCCGAACTTTCAAAGATCATCTATTTCATCAGATAATCTTAATCCAGACAGACAACCAAGTGGCCATGTGGTACATAAACAAGCAGGGAGGCACAGGCTCCTTCCTTCTGTGTCAGGAAGCTGCGCAGATCTGGGCGGAAGCCCTCTCCCACTCCATGTACCTCAGGGCCACTTACCTGCCGGGAGTAGACAATGTATTGGCAGACCAGCTGAGCCGTGTCTTCCAACCACACGAGTGGTCACTCGATCCTCTGGTAGCGACCTCTCTGTTTCACAAGTGGGGTTCTCCCCGCATAGACCTCTTTGCGTCCCCTCAGAACCACAAAGTGGACGATTACTGCTCTCTCATTCGGAGCCAGCACTCTCGGCCGAGAGATGCATTCTCCCTCAAGTGGACAACCGGTCTGCTCTATGCATTCCCTCCACTCCCTCTTGTGTCAAAGACTCTCGTGAAGCTACGCCAGGACGGAGGAACCATGATCCTGATAGCACCTTACTGGCCACGCCAAGTATGGTTTCCAATACTCCAGGATCTCTCCATCCGCAGGCACATTCCTCTGGGAAAGGACCCGCATCTGCTCACTCAAAATGACGGATGCCTCCTCCATCCCAACCTCCAAGCCTTGTCCCTGACGGCATGGATGTTGAAAGGTTAGTCCTTCAACCATTTAACCTTTCAGATTCCGTTTCTCGGGTCCTGATAGCTTCACGAAAGCCTTCCACAAGAAAGTCTTACTCATACAAATGGAAAAGGTACACATCATGGTGCACTTCTCAGTCCCTTGATCCCCTTTCCTGTCCAATCTCCAAATTCTTGGACTATTTATGGCATCTCTCTGAATCAGGTCTTAAAACCTCTTCTATCAGAATGCATGTCAGTGCGGTAGCCGCCTTCCATAAGGGTATTGGGGGTAATCCTATTTCAGTACAACCCCTAGTAACACGCTTTCTTAAGGGCTTACTCCATCTAAAGCCGCCCTTGCGTCCTCCGGCCCCATCCTGGGACCTTAACCTGGTTCTTGGCCGTCTTATGAAACCTCCTTTCGAACCTCTGCACTCCTGTGACTTTAAATATCTCACTTGGAAAGTGTTATTCCTTTTGGCTATTACTTCAGCTCGCAGGGTTAGTGAATTACAGGCCCTAGTTACCTATCCGCCTTACACTAAGCTCCTGCAGGACCGGGCGGTACTCCGCACTCACCCTAAATTTTTACCTAAGGTAGTTTCGGAGTTTCATATCAATCAATCTATCGTACTACCTATCTTTTTTCCCAGGCCCCACTCCAACTCTGGAGAGCAGACCCTGCATACCCTAGACTGTAAACAGGCTCTAGCTTTTTACCTAGACCTTACAGTTTCTCACAGGAAGAGCACTCAATTATTCGTCTCTTTCCATCCTAACAAGTTAGGACAACCTGTGGGTAAGCAGGCTCTTTCTTCCTGGTTGGCGGACTGCATTTCTTTTTGCTATGAGCAAGCTGGCATTCCTTTTCAAGACCGTGTTAAAGCACACTCTGTGAGGGCCATGGCGACTTCAGTAGCACACCTTCGATCGGTGCCGCTTCCTGACATCTGCAAGGCTTCAACCTGGAGTTCCCTCCATACCTTTGCAGCCCACTATTGTTTGGACAAAGCTGGAAGACAGGACTCCATCTTCGGCCAATCTGTCTTGCGTAACCTTTTTCCAACCTGATGTACCAACACCCTTCCACCTACCCGGTAGGGTGCGGATGCCCTTTCCCAAATTTCTCCTCACTTGTTGTGCCTGCTGCACACCGTTGGGTACATTTGGTGCAAGTCGGGACATCCTCAGCTCGGTACTCACCCATTTGTGAGGACAACCATCCTGCTTGTCCTGTGAGAAAGCAAATGTTGCTTACCTGATGTAACAGGTGTTCTCACAGGACAGCAGGATGTTAGTCCTCACGAAACCCGCCCGCCTCCCCGCGGTGTTGGGTTCGTTTTATTTTTACTTTCTAGGCACTGCCTGTAGCTTGAACATCAGACTGAAGGGAGACCTCTGCTGGCTGCAGGGTCAGTGCCTTGCTGGGCATGCCCAGTAGGGGCCAGTCAAAGTTCTGTTTAAACTTTGACAGAAGTTTTCCGTGGTGGGCTCCATCCTCGATGTCACCCATTTGTGAGGACTAACATCCTGCTGTCCTGTGAGAACACCTGTTACATCAGGTAAGCAACATTTGCTATCCCAGTTGCTAAAAGACTTATTCCCCAGCTGCAAGGCAGGGCTAGGAGCTGGTTCACTTAGAAAATACTGTAGCTGGGTCACCAGCCATCCTGTGAAGGTATCTGGCAATCTCAGCCCTTAAAAAGGGGAGAGTGCAATTCACAGCTCTGCAGGCTTAATTCACTTGTGTTAAAGGAACTTGGTGGGCAGAGGGGATCTGAGAAAGGCCCCAGCCATGAAGTCCAGCAGGGGCCCAGCCCTGCAAGATGCCTTCTGCCTCAAGGAAAGCCTAGCAGACAATTTTTAGGGTGAAAAATCATAACTCTGTCCCTCAGGCTAGGTAATAGTGATCGGGATCTGAGCTTTGTCTGATCCAGAGCAGAAATAGAAGGAGCAGAACATCACAGACCCATCAAGGGAGGAAAATCTCCCTCTCCCTTTGGGGATATGCTAGGTCCAAGCCCCAGGATAATATCTGGGGAAAACCTCCTTTTCTTCCCCCCCCCCCCCCCCCAAAAAAAAACAAACTCAGGAGGGTTTCAAAGTTCCCTAGCAGGGATTCCTTGCCACGGAGTTTGAGGTTGATGCACAAAGCTTATCTAGCCATGTGGGAACCTACACATTTCAGTGTTTCTGCTCCCTAAGGATTAAAATTTGTCCCTGGGGCAGCTGCCAAGGGACTGAGGTAAAATCCTGAACCCTTTTAAGGGGACTCTCAAGCTCCAGGTCACCCTAGATTAAGAAAGGTAGCTGGCATTAGATATCGATGACTCCATGTCAGTCCTCATTTCCAGGATAGTGGTCACTTGAATGATATTTTTGCCCAAAAAAAGAGAGAGAGGAATAGTGTTAGGCAAGCTATCCTCTGCTGCAGGAAGAGGGGAATAGCCTACTAACAATTTTCCAAGCAGGTGTTCTGTCTCGGCAGGCATGCTGAAGACCAGTATCGTGGTAGAAGGGGGGAATCAGCATTGAAGGTCAGAATATTGGCTGAAATAGACCCCTTTAGGCAAGGATTCTGCAAGCCTCCATTTGTGGAGGCAATGGGCCTGATCCACTCAGTATGGGGTGTTCCCAGTCGGCCTAGGTTCAGTCTGGATGGTATTAGCCTTAGCGTTCTGGGCAAGGAATAGGTACAACCTGTGGAGGATATCCTCGAGGACTCTGACCTCAGAGGCCTCAAGAAGGGAACAGTCTTGCTACCTTGTTAAGACAGGTTAGGTTTAAAAAAAAAAATGAAAGGGAGGCCATTAGGTGCCTGCATGTGCTCCACTTCTGGTTGGAGACTGTGTTCAGGGATATATCTGGTAAAGCTAGGAGAGTTACTGGTGTCTTCGGACTCAGCAGAACCTCCCCACCATAATTCCATCTATATGTAATCAGAGCTCAGTAAGGATCTATGTATGGGGCAAATATGCCCAATCCCAAAGGTTGCCTTTGACCTAGAAAAGCCCCCAAAGCCTTCATTAAGATTTTGGTAGTGATGCCACCAGCCTAGCATACAAAGAGCACTAGGCCACACTCGTACGTAGGCGTATGGCTTGTAAGCATCAAGGTGACTCAAGGAGCTTATCAGGCCTACAGAATAATACCCTACCTCCTTTGTCACTCAGGTCAGGTGGGGTATAGAGCAGGTTATCATCTGAATTCTAAAGGCCTTGATAGGTGGCCCACTCAGGCCATTTAAATAGGTATCCATGAAAGGCCATTTCGGGATCGGTCTTACTCAAAGGAATTTGCTTGACTAAGACACATCTGAGTGGCAGGCTCAGTAGTGCAGGGATACTTATGCAGGAATTTCTCAAGGGTCCGGTTCCATTTGACTACTCGGGCTAATATCAGCTTTCCATGGACAGCAAAGGCCCATCCAGACCTCAGCAGTAGTGGCTGGCAGGGAAAATTTAAAACCTGTGATTTACTAAATACACATCAGATTCTTGAGACATACTTAACATTATAGAGGAACAGTTGAGCAGTTCCTATATTTGGTGCACAAAACATGGTAGACTGCTGCTAAGACCACCATACCAGAAGGATCAAGGAGGCAATTGTATTGGCGTAGCTATTATCAGGATAGCAGGTTCTGGTAAGGTTCCAGGTTCACCCTACAAGGGCACACACATTATCCCAGGCAGAGGTACCTCAGCCTCACCAGAAATTTATTTATTTATAACTTTTTTTATACCGAAGTTCAGGTAACAGAATTACTTATCACTCTGGTTTACATTATAACAAGTAGAAAACAATGACAACATATGTCTTACAAAGAACAAGGGAGTGAACAACTTGGATAATATAACATAACATAACATAACTAGGAACAGTAGCAGAATGCACTATTAGAGCGAAACTAGCGCATGGGGAGGGAAATTTGCTAATGGGGGGAGGGGGAAGGAAGGTTGTTCGTGGAGGGGGGGAGGAGGGAGAAATTTCTTATTGATGAGTAAAAACATGAGCATAGGTTCTAGACGCCAACAGTATGAAAACAGTCTATGGGAGCTGTGGAAGACTAAGTAAGTTAAGGGAATGCTTGACTGAATAGCCATGTCTTGAGTCTTTTTTTGAACGTGTTGGGGCAATGTATCAGCCTTAGCTCCGGAGGAAGCAGATTCCACTGTTTGGGGCCTCCTGTGGATAGAGCTCTTTTACTTAAAGATGTTTTCATGGCAGGTGCATGTAGAGTTCCTCTTTGTGCTAATCTTAGTGGTTGGGAAGACGTGTGAAGCTGAAGAGGGATTCTGAGGTCCAGTGGAGTGTTGTTGAATATGGCTTTGTGGGTGATTGATAGAAGTTTAAACAGGATTCGAGATTTGACTGGGAGCCAGTGGAGCTTCTTTAGAATTGGTGTTATATGATCTCTTTTGTTGGATTTAGTGAGACACCTTGCTGTAGCGTTCTGTAACAGTTGAAGAGGCTTTAGGGTGTAGACTGGGAGACCGTGAAGCAGTGAATTACAGTAGTCCATTTTCGAGAAGATGATGGATTGTAACACTGACCTGAAATTGTGAAAATGAAGGAGGGGTCGAAGCCTTTTTAGAACTTAGAGTTTGTAGTAGCACTCTTTAACCGTAGTGTTGATGAAATCAGAAAAGCTCAGATGGTTATCCATGACCACACCAAGGTTTCTGACCCGTGGGGAGAGAACTGGGAGCAGCATAAGGTGAGAGCTATTCAATGGAAGGGTGCCATCTTGAGTGATCAGGAGGAATTCTGTCTTGTCAGTGTTGAGTATCAGGTTAAGGTTAGACAGGAGTTTGTTAATGGAGAGGAGGCAGGAGTTCCAAAAAAGTACGGTCTTTTGAAGTGATTCGGTGATAGGAATAAGGATTTGGACGTCATCTGCATATAAGTAATGGGTTAACTTTAGATTGGAAAGGAGATGACAAAGCGGGAGAAGATAGATATTGAATAACGTAGGGGATAGCGAAGAGCCTTGAGGGACCCCAAATGTGGAACTGAACAGTGGTGACTCTTTGCTATTGATCTTAACTTTGTAGTATCTGTTCTGAAGGAAAGATTTGAACCAGTTTAGAGCTTTGTTTATGATGCCGATCTCGGATAGTGTTTCGATGAGATTATTTTTATTTTTATTTATTTAGATTTTTTATATACCGGCATTCGAGACAGCAGTCACATCATGCTGGTTCACATAAAACAGGGGTGCAAAGTAAACATAACAATAACAAAGTGCTGAAAAGGCAGTTACATATAACAAGGTGATAAGAACTTGGCTTAGAGGAAGAGAAAGGACAGGTTATTAATTTACACAAGTAAACGATAGGAGATAAGGTCGACCATAGTGTAGATGGAGATTAGGGGTGGCTTGTAAGTATTAGATCAATTGACGTCTGGGAAGGCTTGTATGAATATCCAGGTCTTTAGTCTTTTTTTGAAGGTTGAGATGCATGGTTCTATTCTAAGATTTGAGGGTATGGATAATCATGGTTGACCGTGTCAAAGGCGGCCGAAAGATCAAGGAGGATGAGCAAGCAGGGATGTTTGTTTTCTAGATTCATGAGAATGTTGTCTGACATAATGATGACAACATTCTCATTATTTCATCATTATGTCAACATTATTTCATCATTATGTCAGACAACATTCATGAGAATGTTGTCTGACATAATGATGAAATAATGACAAAGCAGCTGCGTGGTCATCCTTGTACCTTTTTGAACACCATAAATTGGTCGCACAGACTGATATGGCAGCCTTGTCTTCCCCCAACCCAGCAAGGAGAAGCTTTGGAAAATCTCAGTTGTAAAGTATGGTTTAGCAATATGATAGGGAAGGTGATTACCTGATAATTTTCTTTCCTTGAATATTGCTAGACCAGTCAGAATCCCATACAGGAAAACGAGGAGAGTCAAGTAGACTAAGGGCATCAAGTGAGGCGCGACTGCCAGCATCTTCCTTCTGCTACCTATATCCTTTCCTCATGTTACATTTGTGCCTCGCTCAGAATGGGTTCCAGTACCCCATAATAATCGTTTAAAAAATGGGGCATAAAGGGGATTTCTAGTGGTCACATTGCTGTGGCAGCAGGTTATTGGTTTAGGACTTTATAGTCCTAAAGTGAGGCCATAAAAAAGACTTGTCTCTGTCAAGCTGAGGAGGATGGAAATCCCAATTGTAATGACTACTCTAGCAATATTCAAGGAAAGAAAATTATCAGATATAATTTCACTTTACCAAATATCTTATTCCAGTTTGGAGCAAAAACGTTTTTCATCATGGAGACATTTTTGGCAAAACATTTTTAATAATTAGTGCAGTTGGATGCTGAGCTCAGTTATACTGTGAAAGCTTCAAATTGCTTTATTTTTCTGTAGTTTAGTTGACCTTGTAGAGGATGTTGAGCATTTTGTGTGTATTTTGCCTTTTCTCTTCTTTCTTGAATAAGTGTTGCAATGCTGATTTTTGGATTTATCGCTATTATGTAACCCTGTGTCGGGTCAAGTTTCTCATGCATTATTACTCTGCTGTTATTTCCCCTTCATTGTTTATCAGCTTTTATTATTTTGAATGTGTATTTCCTTGTGACTTTATTACAGTAGATCAGATAGTATGTGTTGGTGGTCTACATGTTGATCTTGAAACCTAATGCATTTTTATACTATATATGATAGTCAGCACAATGATATACAATTTATTTTGTGGAAAGAGTAGAAAAGGAACTGCACTGCAGACATCCTTGAAGGAAATGAGTAGTGTAGTAACACAGTTTCAAAATGCATTTTATAAATGTAGCATAGAATAAGCTGAAATTACTTGTAGTAACCAGCTACGGTTTATGTAAGTCGTAAAGAGGCAGTATTCACAATGATGATTGAAGTAGCTGAGTCCCCCCGACACACACAAGCGTGTTTCACGGACATGCTGCATTGGGAGGGACAACTACTGCTTCTGTCAAGTCGTGCCACTTGTCTACTGTCCTGTATACAGCGTTACTGTAAACACAATTTATTTTAACATTAGATGATTGTTTTGAAGGCATTTTATAATTTAAACAATTTTGAATATGGTAGTTATTATCCATTGAATTCTGCATAATAGGAGATCTGTTTGCTTTACTTTAAAACATAGTCCAAAGATTCAAGACTGCAGAATGCCATTTATGACTGGAACTTAGTTTTACAATCAAATGGTATTGAATAACCTAATATCTCTTCAGTTAAAATGGTTAGACTTCTGTAGGCAGGCAATTAACTTCCAAAGAGTTTAGAGCTTGTAAGGTTAACCTCAGTAATAGAGAAGGGAAATCGATTTGGTAGTTACACAATCAGATGTGTCAAAGAACTAGTATTAAATAGAATTAGTACTTGAGATGTCTAAGCGTCATATTATGCCCTAATGTCTTGCATATCCCCAGCTTTAAAATGTGATTTTTAAATGTAAGGGACTCCATTTCTCATTCAGATGAAATGTTTTGTTTTCTTCCTGTGCTGGTTCTATAGTCTAGAACAGGAATGGCAAATGCCAGTCCTCGAATGCCACAAACAGGCTAGGTTTTCAGGATATCTACAATAAATAGACATGAGAAAGATTTGCATGCATTGCCTCCATTGTATGCAAATATATCTCATGCATATTCATTGTGGATATCCTGAAAACCTGGCCTGTTTGTGGCACTCGAGGACAGGAGTTCATCATTGATCTAAAAGATAATGCTTGGATCTTTTAGTGCACCTTGTATATTAGTTCTTAAGAGTTTGGAGGAGCACTTGAGGGAGTAGTGGTTCTTGTACTCAAACCTCCAGATCCTCCAAAGACATTCTTTTGAAGGGTTTTCAGGATATCTGTAATGAATATGTATAAGATATATTTGCAGATACTGGGTCTCCAGTTGTGACAATCCTGAAAACCTGACTGTATAGGTGTGCTTCCAGGAGATAGTAGCTCTAGATGGTCATCCATCCCTGAAATAATAATCTCCCTCGGAACCTGGAAATATGTGGAATTTATTTGCATTTTTAATGAAAATTTTATTACAAGCAGTCAAGACAACACAATATAGATATTCTCCCCTACCTCTTAATACCCTCATCCCCAGTATTCCCTCTCTTGTTTCTTGACACCCTCCTCCATGCCCAGCATCTGCCTCCTGCACTTTTCTTGCCTCCTCCTACAATCTTGCCCAGCTACGACCAAATCTGCCTGATCCTTCAGCCTCCTCACCAAATAAAATTCTGTACCTGTTTAGCAGCAGAGCAGCTAAACAAGTCTGTGCCATACCATTCTTACACGTCTGTGCCATGCCTGCAAGCACGTTCAAAACGCGCAGGCTGGCACTCATGATGTACAAGATCAGCATAAATAAAGTGCCAGCCTGTGCGTTTTGAACATGCTCACAGGGTGAATACTGACAAGAAGGAATAGTAAAAGTGGCGTAGACTCCCACTGCTTTTTCCACTCTCCTGCCAGCAGTAGGTGTGGGTCTGCACACACCTACTGCTGAGGAGTGGCATGTGTGGCTATTTTAAGAAACCCTGCTGAGCCACACATGTATGCACCACAGGAAACAGTGTTGGTAGTGACTCTGGATTGTCGGCACCCAATGTTGCACAGTGCCCTGGGCGATTACCCTGTTTGCCCTATCTAAAAGCCAGCCCAGTCTGAAAATGAGTTCTCTCCAATGCAGGTAGTGATTATTCCATGCTGCCAAATTATTCCAAAACTCAAGCTTAAAATATTTAAAATCCAAGCCACAGGCTTCACAGTTTAAAGGTTCACAGCAAGAAGTAGCAATTACAATTCAGTTTCTGGGAGGGGGGGGGGGAGTACAGCTCTTTCTCTACATCAAATGTTTCACTTACTTCTGAGGGTTAACATAAATAAGATGACTTCCAATAAATGAGATTTTCCTTTCCTGAGATTCCAAAATCCTTTTAGGGGCTCCCTGGATTAGAAGGGCCATTAGCCTGGGAGTAGCATGTTGAATGTACTCCCTCCATAGGAAAAAGCTTCATCAACTTGCTTCTGCACAGCAGTTAATGCAGATTTGTTTCTGCAAAACTCTCATTACAGACTCCTTAGATAATTCTTGATCCCATGTCCATGAATCAAATCGTGTCTGAACACTTACTCAAGAGCCTTAAAACTACACTGAGAAAAACTTTCCTCCTACTGCAAATTCAATCCTTTATACTCAATTTTTGCTGATAACATCACCAATTCTTAAAGGCACAGCATTTTAATTCAATCTTTGTAGCTATTAAGATAGGGGCTAAGGGTAAGAGAGAGATTTATCTACCACCAGTAAACCAAAAAGGACTGAGTGCCTCTAATCCAGCTCCATCGATTGTATATGCAGAAGGTTACTACTGGGTTATAATTACACCTGGGATACATCTGTGCAAACTACAGTGAGAATGTCAGGGTCTGATTTCAAGTCCTTAGTACAAAATCTAACAGCTTATTACTTGTGTGTGAAATCCCATTAGAGCTCCAAATACAGGATATATATATTAAAAAAAAGTGATATATATATTTGTACATCTTGTTGTCACAAAAGTTCTAACAATATGCCATTATCTAATAAGTCTAATGGGTCATAGGAGACTTTTAGCTGAAGTCTTGTACATCCCTGTAGTTTGCACAAAAGGATTTAAATATGTTTCCAGACAACACATTCAGAAGTTAACTTTAACCTTATCATTCAGGAGAGCCTCAGGTGTGTTTGAGTGTTCGTAGTACTACTGCTATGTATTACGTCCATCCACTAAAGTCATATTTCTTTCTCCAAAGGAGCACATTTCAGTGCTAGTGAGTTGGCCTTAGCAAGATCCTGCACTGTGCAGGGGCTGTTAACAAACCAGTGGGCAGAGGGAATGTATTCCATGATCTGCCCAACACCAAAATCACAGATCTCAGGTCTGACATTATTTCCATTTCACTGTGGTGGCTGCCAACTTGAACATGATGTTAAGATCTTCCAGTTGGGCTTTGTACAAAGCTGCTCAGTTTCCAATACTCATGCCAGCATTAGCATGCCTTCTGCATCTCCTCAAGAGAAGTCAAGGGGTGGCGCTAATTACCTCTGTTATGATGAAGTTCCTGTGTGACTTCAGGTGTGATTTTTCTTTTTTGCCACAGTATGACAATATGTCTAATATCCTCTTTCTGATTCCTCTCTGGTTTACCATAACTCTTCAGATTTTTGGTGGGGCTATTCCAGCAAGGGTGTACTAAACAGTTGAGATAGGTTTGGGTAAACCTTTGATAATTAAGCAGTTATTTAGCACTGGGTTGATTTTCATCAAATGGACAGAACATTCTCACACCAGGCATTACCAGGCAAGCAGATTCAACTGTGTAGCATAGAGGAAGGACAGAGCTTCTGTTCAAAACTTGGTATATTTCCTATGTAGAGTTTGCATGCTTATGGATGATATTGTTTTGGGTGCTGACCTTACTTTTTCTATATGGATCTGGAAGGAAATGTGTCGTGCAGGTTCACTATATGTATACTGGATTGATAGTGTAAATCAGTTGAAAGTCATTCCAGTTGATGGTTAGCTTTTTGTATCAGTTGCATTGGTGATTGAGGTTGACCTGTTTCTGTCCTGGATAAAGTTGAAGCTTATTACAGATATTGTAGACAGCCTGGCTAGTTCAGCTCTCAAGATATGTTTGGTCTGGATGAAGTCTCCTACTTGCACTGCTACTCTGTCATTGGTGAAAATAAAACTGCATGAGTTTCAGATTATTTGGTCAGTGATTCATGTAGATATGGCCTATCCACATCTACAAAATCATGAAAGGACTTGAACGAGTAACTTTGAATTGGTTATTTACTCGTTCGGATAATACAGGGACTAGGGGGCAATCCATGAGGTTAGCAAGTAGCTCATTTAAAACAAATTGGGAAAAAATCTTTTCACTCAATGCATTACTAAGCTCTGGAATTCATTGCCAGAGGATGTGGCTATGTCAGTTAGTGTAACTGGGTTTAAAATAAGAATATAAGAACATAAGAAAATGGATACTGGGTCAGACCAAGGGTCCATAAAGCCCAGCATCCTGTTTCCAACAGTGGCCAATCCAGGCCGTAAGAACCTGGCAAGTACCCAAAAACTAAGTCTATTCCATGTTACCATTGCTAATGGCAGTGGCTATTCTCTAAGTGAACTTAATAGCAGGTAATGGACTTCTCCTCCAAGAACTTATCCAATCCTTTTTTAAATAGGTTTGAATAAGTTCCTAAAGCAGAAGTCCATAAACTTCTATTAATCAATACGTCTTAGTAACTTTGGATCTATTCATTTAATGTTTGGGTACTTGTGCCTTAGTTGGCCATTGTTGTACAGGATACTGGCTTGATGAATCCTTGGTCTGTCCTAGTATGATGTATCTTATTTTCTTGTGTTGTGGTGAGCTATTTCATTGAAGGCATCAGTGGTTGTGTTTTCCCTCCTAGTTTGACATAGGAGCAATGTATTTTGCTAAGTATTTTCATCATATATAAATCAAAATAAATAAATATGAATTAGCTGGTAATCAATCATGTCATAGATCTTCCAGAGCAGCATTCAGTGGTTGACAGTGTCATAGTGCAGCTGAGATTTCCACGAAAGTGATGCTAGTAATTTGGTATTTCTCAAAGCTCTCTTTAATGACCAGGGTATTCAGCATCTGACCTGTAGGTGACAAGCCTAGCCAAAAGTTTCCTTGTTCAGGGATGAATTGCTTTTTTAAAATGTGTGACTACTAATTCAGGATCAGACACTCATAAGGTTTGTAGACATAGCAAATGCAAGAAAATTGGTTAAAAGCTTTTCTGATCCAAAGGGTCCCTATTCATAAGAACATAACACATGAACATAAGATATGCCATACAGGGTTAGACCAAGGGTCTATCTAGATCAGTATCCTGTTTCCAACATGGTCCAGTCAAGTCACAAGTATCTGCCAAACATTAAATAGACCCCATACTACTAATGCCGCAATGAGCAGTGTCTATTCCCTATTGATTAATAGCAGTTTATGGACTTCTTCAGGAACTTATCCAAACCTTTTTTTTAAACCCAGTTACACTAGCTGCCTTAACCACATCCTCTGGCAACGAATTCCAGAGCTTCATTGTGCTTTGAATCAAAAATAATTTTCTCAGAATTGTTTTAAATGTACTACTTACCCTCTAGTTTCTTGTATAATGCAAAAGAGTAAATAACAGATTCACATTTACCCATTCAAGTCCTTTCATGACTTTATAGACTTCTATCATATCCCTCCGCAGCTGTCTGTTCTCCAAGCTGATCAGCCGTAAGCTCTTTAACCTTTACACTCAGAGGAGCTGTTCCATGCCCTTTATCATTTTAGTCACCCTTCTCTGTACTTTCTCCAGTGCAGCTATATATTTTTTGAGACGTGGCGACCAGAATTGCACACAGTATTTAAGGTGCAATCTAACCATTCAGTGATAAAGAGGCATTATGACATCATCTGTTTTATTTGCCATTTCCTTCCTAATAATCCCTAACATTGTTTGCATTTTTGACTGCCACAGCACACTGAGCCGATAACTATGACACCCAGATCTTTCCTGAGTAGTAACTCCTAAGAACATAAGAAATTTCCATACTGGGTCAGACCAAGGGTCCATCAAACCCAGCATCCTGTTTCCAACAGTGGCCAATCCAGGCTACAAGTACCTGGCAAGTACCCAAACACTAAGTAGATCCCATGCTACTGATGCCAATAATAGCAGTGGCTATTCCTTAAGTCATATTGATTAATAGCAGTTAATGAACTTCTCTAAGTATTTATCCAAATCTTTTTTAACCCAGCTACCTTAACTGCACGAACCACATCCTCTGGCAACAAATTCCAGAACTTAATTGTGCATTGAGTGAGAGAGAAGTTTCTCTGATTAGTTTTAAACATGCTACTTGCTAAATTAATAGAGTGCCCCCTAGTCCTTCTATTATCCAAAAGAGTAAATAACTGATTCACATCTACCCGTTCTAGACCTCTCATGTTTTAAAGACTTCTATAATATTCCCCCTTAGCTGTCTCTTCTCCAAGCTAAACAGCCCTAACCTCTTTAACCTTTCCCTACAGGGGAGCTGTTCCATCCCCTTTATCATTTTGGTCGCCCTTCTCTATACCTTCTCCAGTGCAACTATATCTTTTTTGAGATGCGGTGACCAGAATTGTACACACTACTCAAGGTGCAGACTCACCATGGAGCGATATAGTGTCATTATGATATTTTCCGTTTTATTCACCATTCTCTTCCTGATAATTCCTAAAATTCTGTTTGCTTTTTTGACTGCCGCAGCACACTAAGCTAACAATTTCAATGTATTATCCACTGTGATGCCTAGATCTTTTTCCTAGGTTGTAATTTCTAATATGGAACCTAACATCGTGTAATAGAATGAGTTATTTTTCCCTGTATGCAGCACCTTGCACTTGTTCACAATAAATTTCATCTGCCATTTAGATGCCCAATTTTCCAGTCTCATAAGGTCCTCCTGCAAATTTCTCACGATCCGCTTGTGATTTAACTACTCTGAATAATTTTGTATCATCTGCAAATTTTATTACCTCCCTCATTGTATTCCTTTCCAGAGTATTTATAAATATATTGAAAAGCACGGGTCCAAGTACAGATCCCTGAGGCACTCCACTGTTTACCCTTTTCCACTGAGAAAATTGACCATTTAATCCTACTTTCTGTTTCCTGTCTTTAAACCAGTTTGTAATCCACAAAAAGTCATCGCCTCCTATACCATGACTTTTTAATTTTCTTAGAAGCCATTCATGAGGGACTTTGTTAAACACCTTCTGAAAATCCAAATACACTACATCTACAGGTTCACCTTTATGCACGTGTCTATTAACCCCTTCAAAAAAATAAAAAAAAATAAAGCAGATTTGTAAGGCAAGTCTTCCTTTGAGTAAATCCATATTGACTGTGTTCCATTAAACCATGTCTTTCTATATGGTCTGTGATTTTGATCTTTAAAATAGTTTCCATTATTTTTCCTGGCACTGAAGTCAGTCTCACTGGTCTATAGTTTGCTGGATCGTCACTGGAGCCCTTTTTAAATATATGGGGTTACATTGGCCATTATCCAGTCTTCAAGTGCAATGGATGATTTTAATGATAGGTTACAAATTTTAACTAATAGATCTGAAATTTCATTTTTTAGTTCTTTCAGTACCCTGAGATGCATACCCATCCAGTCCAGGTGATTTGCTATTTTTTAGTTTGTTAATCTGGCCTACTATATCTTTCAGATTCACAGTGATTTGGTTCAGTTCATCTGACTCATCACCCTTGAAAACCATCTCTGGAACCGATATCTCCCCAACATCCTCATTAGTAAACACAGAAGCAAAGAATTCATTTATTCTTCCTGCAATGGCCTTATCTTCCCTAAGAGCCCCTTTAACACCTCTGTCATCTAATGGTCCAAAATGGAACCTAACATCATGTAGCTACAGCAAGTGCAAGATGATGCATATAGGGTCATATTGTTTTAACATGGTGTGCGCGTGTTATAAAATACAATATCCGCGCGCACACAATTTTATAATCAGCGTGTGCGCAGGCTGATTCTGTCATGCTGTGATGGAGTGCAGCGCTGCCGGGGGCAGGAATGGATAAGATACCATAAGGCGGCTAGTAATACTAGAGCCAGCCAGCAGGGGAAGGCGGAAACTACAAATCCCAGGTTCCTAGAACCACCACCTGACCTGTAGGGAGAGCCTGGAGGAGAGCAGGTGGCAGACTCTGACACTAATGAGTCACACAGGTGATCCTAGGGAGCTAGAGGAAGAGGGCGTGCCTAGGTAGCGGCAGTGGCCAGAAAAAGCCAGTGCCAGGAAGCAAAGAGAAGGAAATGGAGGTAGGTTCTGGGGGAGAGGAATCCTCCAGCTGTCTCATGGGTACAGCCTAGCCAGAAAAGGGAAACGGATAACCTGTACCCTAAAGGAAGTTAGGGCAGGGGTGTTTGCTGGTGAACTGGAGAGCCGGGGGGGGCTCAAACAGTACCTTTGCTCCAGCACATGTGTTAAGGGGTTAGACTGCTGGAGAGCAGGGGCAGGGTAATTTGTTCAGCTCCTGAGGGGACGGAGCCAATGTAACAGATTCAGCTACTTTGCTTTATAAAATTGCTTTGAGGAACCTCTCTCTCTCTCTGTGTTATCTTTGGGGGTTGGGGGACTGCTTCAACCCCACTCCATTCAAAGAGAGCCCAGAAGCCCCGCAAAACCAGGGCCAGCGGAGACCTGAACCAAGGGAGTCCTGTGCGACTGAGGGACTCCAGGGATATCCAGGGCTCGCGAGGGGCCTGAGCTGGAGGCAGCGGAGCGGCACCCAGGTCAGCACGGGCGGTGAGCCTTCACAATGCGTGCAGAGAGGGAAAAAAAAAAAAGTGTGGTGACGCAGGTAGGCCTTTCCCAGTTCCCTCCTAGTCCACTCCAGTTAATGAGCGGACTGGGAGGGAACTTTGCTAACCCTATCTTTCCTCACTCTTCCCATTTCCTCCCAGACTCCTAAACTATCCCTACCTAACCCTTTTTTTTTTTTTCCTTTTTATCCTGTTTCCAACAGTATCTTCTGAGCACCGGCAACCGGCTGGCATTCACTTCCCAGGGACAGCGACTAATGGTGCTGGCCCACCCCTTTGGAGAGGCTCGGCACTCAAGCCCTTCCGAAAATGCGCGTGGTTTGAGCAAGGCCTAGCTTACGCGTGTAACCCCCGTTATTTACGTACATGGCCCTTTTAAAATCGGGCAGTTAGTTAATACATAATGATTTGTTGACACAATATGACCAATGATTATGTATAAGGCTGAGTATTAAGTGTTATAGCACGTACCGATGATGCCTAGTATGAAGGTCATTTCCCAACATCTGAGAATATAGTTGTATGAATTTGAGGGAAGGAGGATCATATTTTTGATTTGGACAATTTAAATTAAATCATTCTGTGTTATAGCTTTATTTCATGGAAGATTAGGAACAAAAGGGGGTTTTTTTGCTGATACTTCTTATCTGTATGCCATGTTAAGTAGGATTTCCTTGTATTAGGAGACTATGCTTTGTAAAGTGTATTGTACTTCACCTAGAACATTTTCTGGTTAGAAAAGTAATGCATTATCAAATAGAATAAAGAGTGAGGGGAAAAAGCTTTTGGGAATCTGGCCCTAGATCTAATAAACTTTTTTTCTTTCCTGGTTTTGTACTACTGTCTTGGGGGTATCTCTTCTCCAATCATAAGAATATACCATGACTGTTCTTCATGGTTTATTGACTCGGAAAGAGACTAGATGACCTTAAGGCATTCCTTTAACTCTGATATGCAACAGTCCCTGCTTGAGAAAGAAAGCATCAGCTCAAAGAGAATCCTCAGTGGTAAGGAGCATTCTGCATCTGTGAGTGAGGGAGTACATTGTGAATAGTCCAGGAAGGTTTTTTTCTACATGTAGGTCTATAAATTATTCTGCCTGAATTGTGTTCATAAATTCATAGCTTAGAATATCAATGGAAACATGTCATCATGACCTGTGGTGCATCTTGATTTCAGTTAAAAGTACTGTTCACACAATGAGCTCTCATTTTTATTTTTATTATTATGTTTAGATCTTTTTATTAACAAAAAGAGGTCAACAAAATAGCACAATAAATATGCTGCCTTTCACATACCTTGCTATTGAATGATGTCTGTGTTATATTTTCTTCACAATGGATCTCCTGACCACTTCCCATCCCGTCTTCAGCACAGCAGAATGATTGTAGTTTACATGTAGATCAATATTTAAGAGCATTTTTCTGAAACAGCTTCCTGCGGAACAAAACATACTCCTTTCTTTTCCCCCAGTCCCAAATGATAGTTGGTTCAGGCATGTTAAGATATAGATTCATCAGTAACAGAACACATATTGGTTTCTGATATATACTCCACCCAATCACCCTACAATAAACAATCTCCTCTTTCATCTAACTGCGTACATTAATGATCACACACCCCCACCCCCCATTTCAGTCATCTCTCACCACCTCCCCCTCCCAAAGTCTACTTTCCTAATGGGTGCCCCTCTCCTCGCCCTACCTTCCTGTTCCTCGAGAGTTGAGCACCTCAGTGTTTACATGTAGTTATCTCAAAGATCCAGAAAAGCTTGTTTCTGGCCCATTGCCCCATTAGTTATCCAGATTCTCCATTTGCTTAGGACTATGTAGTGAATTCTTCCATTTCTAATGTGAGGGAGTTGCAAGCAAATTGGATAGAGAAGGCATTTTCCTCATGGTAATCAAAATCCTTTCCACAGAAATAACTTTGTGGTGTTCCCTTTATTGCCAAGAAAGTGACCTTGTCAAAAAGCATCCCTTTCCCGGAGAAACACACTATTTGGTCCTAACCCTGGATATTATGCTATTTTTGTCCAAAAGCCCTTCGTGCTAGGACATGTCCAGAAGGCCTGGCCCATTGTTGCTATCTGTTTCACATTTTAGACAGGTTGCTGTCTATGCTATTATGACATTTACAAGTCCTGTCGTGTGATATGTACATAAAAATTTTGTTTTGCATCTCTCAGTAATATTTACCATCAAGTGTTCTAATTTGTGAAACACTTAGTCAGCTGTTCTGGGATAAGGTGTGTATTTACTTCCTTTTTCCACTTATCTAACATAGAAACATGTTGTCAGAAAAAGATCATTACAGCCTATCTAATCTGCCCAGCCACACCAATGTTCAGTTTTACAATCCCTATCACTCCCTCAGAGGTCCTCTGTGTTTGTCCCATGCTTTATTGAATTCTAATATTGTTCTCGTCTCCGCTACCTCCATAGGGAAGTTGTTCCATTCATCCACCAGCCTTTCTGGAAAAAAAAAGTCTTTAGATTACTTCTGAGCCTACCCAATTTTACCCTCATCCCCTGACCCCTCGTTAAATGAGACATATACAATTCTCTGTATGCCTCATTTGGTTGTAGGCTTTTTCAGGATATATGTAAAACAAATATTATTGGTGTTTCTATCTCATATATTTAAAGAAAAATTCTAACTACATCTTTAAATTTTACACAAGATTCTCTTTCCCCAAAGATTTTACATAATGTTTTAGATGCAGATAGGCCTAAAATTCTGCATGTTATAGATTATATTCCTGTCTAAGTTCCTAAAGCACCTGGATTCCAAATTCCAAATCCTAAAAACTTTCTTTGGTTCCCCTTGGTAAAATCTGTATTTTTTCCTCTGCCCACCCCCCAACCACGATAATTATGTTGCATCTAGTGCGGAAATATATCCATGTCATCCTCAGCGGCATATTTATTTCTTCGCCCAGTTAGTAGCTGCTGAGCTTTAGCAAGCAGAATGTATCACAAATGTAGACAGTGGGTTAGATTTTTTTCCCTTTGTATGTCAGAGTAAAAAATGTTGTGGCTGGGCTTGAACTAGGTCTGTTCGGTCCAGGCCTGACATGCTATGCATGGAAGCACAGAATGGTGCTGGGGAAACCAGACTCAGTCCAAAAAGCCAGGTATATGGCCCCGCCCCTGAGGATCCAGATTGTTCCTCTTTGATGCAAAAGTAATGTGGAACCCCTGGAAAGTGTTCCCAGCATTTAGATGACTAGAAGGCCAAGGGACCATTTGGGATCCTGGAGGAAGACCTATGCACTCTTCTTACTATCTACACTAGTTATTTTATGTGATGTGATGGCATGGAGCGCTTCTCACCCCACAGTCATGGGAGGAGAAGTGAAGGAAACAGCTTGATCTTCACCTGGAACTGGAAAGAAGCAGCAATGTAAGTGCTGCGATCATTAGACCCGCCCCCCATGATGTCACTAACATCGGACAGTTAAGACAGCCTCAACACCAGGTGTCGCGTGTGGGAAGCCAGATAACATCAAGAGGCACCCTGCAGCGCTTCTCACCCCACAGTCATGGGAGGGGAAGTGAAGGAAACAGCTTGATCTTCACCTGGAACTGGAAAGAAGCAGCGATGTAAGTGCTGCGATCATTAGACCCGCCCCCCCATGACATCACTAACATCGGACAGTTAAGACAGCCTCAACACCAGGCGTCGCGTGCCGGGAGTCGCGCGCCAAAGGGGCACGACAAAGGGGCTCTCCCCTTTGTGCACCCCTTCGTGCAAACCTTTGTGTATATGTAAAAATTTATTTTTATGTTTCCTTTGTTAACTAAGCTGTTTCATTGTATTCGACTAAGGAATTTTTTCCTGCTTTTTCTGTTTCACTGTAAACCGGCATGATTTGCATTTAATGCAAGAACGTCGGTATATAAAAGTTAAAAATAAATAAATAAATAAATGGAGCGTTTTGTCAAAGTTTGTAAGTAGAAATTGTCTAAAGCATTGTCTGTGTCTGTCTATGAAGAAGAAATACTGTGAACTGACATGAGCTAGATTTAAGCTTTACCTGAATCATGACTAGTATCTGTTACTTGTTCTTGCAGTGCATCATAAGTCATGCAATGTTATTTCTTTATTCAAAAATAAGCCAGCATGGAATACCAGTACCACTGTGATTGTACTGTAGTGCTTCCAACCTGACACTTTAGGGGTATGCACAGGTCTGTGTCGTAAAGCCAATCTTGGAGATGTCTCATTATGGTTTGAATGCTGTATGCCCCCAGGTCTGGAAGGCTCAAACCTTCCTGTTGCCAGTTTCTTAATTAAGACAGGGATATGTGAGTGTTTTCCCCCCACACAAAATTAGATACCAACCCATTTATCATTTTCAGAGCAAGGGCTTGAATTATAGGCTATCGTCAACAACTTTATTAGCACCCCATGCATAAGGTTTTTAGTGCATTTTTTCTTGTTAAAGCAACAGAAATATTTACCTCCCATTCTCCCTTTTCCCAGCCAGCACAATCATACCCTTTGTTTAGTGCTCCAGGATAAAGTAGTGGGGGGAGTTAACTTCCAGTTGTCAAAAATCTGATTACTTTTTTGAAAATGGAAATGAAAATTTCAAAGGTATAGTACACTGAAGCTAATGAATTTTGAAGTATTACTTTATCAGAACCGATATATCCCATTGTGATGCCTCTCTGGGTCTCATTTTTAATTAAATTTTTTTTTTCTTTATAATTTTCCAAGAGTTTAATTTGAATTAAAATAATATGGCTGACAAAGGAAACAGAAGCAATTGGTTTGCACTAAACAAGTTTGAATGGTTGTTAATGTGAATGACTTTTCAGGCAGTAAATGTCAAAGAACAGTAGATTGCATTCTTTACCTGGGGCATTTTAAACCACCTCGTGTGCTCGGGCTAATGTTTTTTTTTTTTTCTTTTCCTCCTGAATAAGAGAAGTAGAGTAATTGGAGTCCCATAATTTCGGCCCATAACTGATGAAGATAAATCATAACGAGCTACTGGAATATACACTGCCAGTCCACACAGGGCTACTAGAACATGAGCTCTCTTGAATACGTAATACAGATTTGTTTCCTTGCTGTTTCATATTCTGAAAGAGAAACTTGGACTGCGGATCCCACCATTGTAGCTTAGTGTGGTATTGCTGGCTGTGTATTCTGAGCACCAGATTTGGAATGCTCTTCTTTTGTTGCCTTCCTCTGTTACTCTTTTTAAATTGAATTTCTGCTAGGATGATGGTAAAATGAAAACTACAGGCATTCACCATGGTTGTGTCACTTTTTTTAAATTTAAGCAAACAGTATGACATGTGCTTAGTTATGGAGCACAATAAGCTTATTTTATTTTATCCTGCAAGAGCACACTTAGAAGCTGAAAAGCAGGAACATATCAATAGTTAAACCCTTTGCCAGTATAATAATGTAGGTAGATAACTCTTGTGCCCAAGATTTATATGTTAAAATAGAACAGGCTAACTTGCTTTTTCTTTTTTCATACTTGTCCAGGACCCTAGATCTGGAGATGTGATAAATTAACTTTATGAAACTTTGTCAAATTTTTTTTAAAATAATTTTTTAAAATTTTGAAATTGAATTGATGGATACTCAGAAATGTTGTATTGCCTAATTTCTCTTTAGTTTGAAGCCTCCTCTGCTTCTGCGCAAGCCCTCTGTTATATCCGCCACAATGTACTGAGTATCCTCAAACCTAGTTAAGAAGAGCTTATGTACATTCGTGATAGGTTTATTGATCCCAGATCACCTCCCAGATGGACAGGAACTTCTGATGGTATATTGGCTCAATTTTAGTTCCAACCTGTGTCAATATGAAACTTTAAAGGTCGTTCACAGTTCTAGAAGTTTGACATCTTGACCATATATCAGTGTCTGAAAGGCCACATAAGATATCTGCTCTGAAGGAGCAAGAAATATTGTCTATAACACAGATTGTTTTTCTCATTATATATATATAGACCATTGATTGCATAATTTTCCTTAGTATCAAGAGAATGTGTGTGTGAATGAGCCACAGTGTCATGTCTTTGCCATTTTAAGACTGTAAAGTGTTCCTTACATTTTAAGGAGAATATATCTAATCCTCGTTTAGTCTCTAGTTTTTGTTATTCCCACCCCGATCTGGCAGGAGTTTTATATCACATTCCAGTGGTTATCATTGTCACCAAATAAACCCCTTTTTTTGCTGATGAGACAAGCCCTTCAAGTCATCAGGTAAATCTGCTGCCAGAGGGATTGCCGTATGAACAGTACATCTGTCTTTAATGATGCAGTCACTGAAATTCATCATAAGAGTTTCAGTTCATTATTATATATCTTTCTCCTCTCTGTTGCCTGCTTGCCATTCTTGGGGTATATTATAAACTATGTGCTGATGATATACCGGTTTTCTTCTATAAACTGTGCTTATGATATACAGTTTTTCTTCCTACTAAAATCATCATGGGCTCTTACTCGGCAATTAGCTTCTATGTGTCTATCAACAATTCGGAGCTGGCTTCAGCATAAGCTTCCTCTTAACATTGCCAAGTCTGAGATAATCATTCTCTCCCATTTTCCTACTTTTTTAAATTAGCCACCTACTTTGGTCTTCCACAATCAACACATCCAGATTTCAAACATAGTGCATAATCTTGGCATCCTATTAGATCCATCACTGTCGATGAAAACTCACATTAAAGCAGTATCAAAATTCTCATTTGCAAAACTCCACCTGTTACATCATCTGAAACCGCTCTTAAGTCTTATCAACTTCCTCACAGTCCTTCAGTCCCTGATATTTAATAGTATTGACTGTTGTATCTCCCTTTATATTGGACTTCCTATTTCTTCATTACAACCATTACAAATCATTTAAAACTCGGCTGCATGTCTTCTTACTGGTACTCCACTGCTTAATCACATCACACCTGTCCTTCAGTCCTTACACTGGCTTCCCATATCATTCCAGATACAATATAAACTTGTCATCATTATTCATAGTCTATTATACAGCTTCTTCTCACCAAGGATCCTATCCACATTGAAGTTCTATGTTCCCTTGTGCGCTCTTAGTTCTTCAAATCAAGGGCTATTACCTGTTCCCTCTCATAAACTAGTACATCTTGATGAAACACGTAAGCATGCATTCTCTACTGTCAGCCCAACACTTTGGAACTCTCTCCCGATGTAAATTCTTAGTACTAAAGACCTGAAAGCATTTAAGAAAGAAATCCTTTCTTAGCAGAATGAGGATAGGTGTGTGGATTCTCACAGGACAAGCAGGATGGTAGTCCTCACATATGGGTTACATCACAGGATGGAGCCCAATCACGGAACACTTTTGTCAAAGTTTCTAGAACTACTGGACATGCCCAGGATGGCACTAACCCTGCAGCCAGCAGGGGTCCCCCTTCAGTCTTCTTTTTTCCGCCCAGCAGTAGCCACGCAGTTAAGGAGCTCCACAGAGATTCCTGACAGGAATTTTCCTCACGGAATTACTAAAAAATGTCATACCCCACAGGGGTCCCTCCTTAGAATTTTTGATGCCGCGGTACTCCGGTAAGTTTTTACCCATTTTCGGTCGATGCACATCGAGTTTGGCCCTCGAGGCCTACTGGCCATCGACCATACTGCGGCTCGAATTTTTCATGGCCATGGCGTTGGGGTTCCTTCGGTGCCCGGACTGCAATCGCACCATGTCCATAACAGACCCTCATAAGGTCTGTGTAATGTGTCTCGGATGTGAGCACGATGTCCTGACCTGCACCAAATATGCGCTAATGACACCAAAAGGTCGCAAGGCCAGAATAGAGAAGATGGAACTTCTCTTCCATGCTCAAACCCCGACGGCGTCAATTGCATTGATGTCAGAACTGGCACCGTCCATTTTGCGCCAGTATCTACAACCGGCCAATATCAACGACTTCTCAGCCTTCAACTACCTCTACTCCCCCTCAGGATCGAGGGGATCGTAGAGAAAAACATCGCCACTGACATCGGAAGTCTTGGACCATCGAGGGAGCAAAATTATCTACCTCGCCATCGTCCGAGCCGCTGTCAAAGAAACCCCGTCCAGAAAAGGCACCGACCTTTTCGGCGACCGGGTCACCGAGGCAACCCTCACCCGAAAGGGGATTGGGAGCCACGACTCCGCCTTTAACGGTGGTCCCTCCGGCTACGCCTTTGCCTACTTCTTCTGTTCCGGAGCCGGGGCTGCTTGCTCCAGGTCTCCGAGAAGAACTGGACCGGCTGGTTCAGGAGGCAATCGACAAGGCGATGCATCGACTCCAAGTTCCTCCGGCACTGACACCAGTACCAATCATGGAACCGCCTACCGATCCAATTCCAGCAGCGTTGGCACCGCTGCTCTCGAGGATGGAAGCGCTCATCGCCGCTTTTCCACCGATGGATCCTGGGTCACCGGTGGCTCCGGTGCCCTCTCCACTTACCTTGTCATCAGGAGGAGAAACACCGTTCCACATCCCTCCATCGAGAGTCCTACCGATGCCTCAGCCATCAATGCCGATACATCCATTGATGCTGATGCATCCGGCACCACCAGTCCATTCCAGGTTTTGACTCCTGTATAGAGAGCAGCAGCCAGTTTCCACTGCCTCCGTTACCAGTGGGAGGTGGATTGTGCCATTTCCTCCACAAATGGCACACAATCACCTCAGACCAGTGGGTCCTTGCCATAATCTCTCAGGGTTATCACCTGAACTTTCTCTCCATCCCACCTGACTCCCCACCTCTGACGTGGGGAACATCCGACCATTCACCACTCCTGGAAAAGGAGGTCTCCCTCCTCCTCCAGTCCAGAGCAATAGAACCAGTGCCCTATTCCCAACAAGGCCTTGGATTTTATTCCCGGTACTTTCTAATCCCCAAAAAATCAGGTGGCGTTCGGTCCAATTCTGGACCTATGTGCCCTCAACAAGTACCTCTACTGAGAAAAGTTCAAGATGGTGACCTTGTGTTCCCTCCTTCCTCTTTTGCAAAGAGGAGACTGGCTCTAATCTCTCGATCTCCAGGACGCATACACTCATATTACGATAACTCCATCTCATCGCAAATACCTGAGATTTCTGGTAGGCCCCAAGCACTATCAGTACCGAGTGCTTCCATTTGGCCTTGCGTCTGCACCACGAGTCTTCACAAAATGTCTCGAGGTAGTTGCAGCCTTCCTCAGGACTCAAGGTGTTCACGTCTACCCCTATCTAGACAATTGGTTGATCAAGGCTCAGTCGTCCCTACATCTTACCTTACTCTGATTTTGCTAGGATTTCTCATCAACTACGACAAATCCTACTTAGTCCCATCTCAAACCTTATCATTCATAGGGGCAGACTTGGACACCTTGCAGGCAAAAGCTTTTCTACCTTGACAACGAGCTCTCACTCTCGTATCTCTCACACACCAGCTGCAGTCTCAGCGCTACACGATTGCACGCCACTTTCTCATCCTACTGGGACACATGGCGTCCTCAGTTCAGGTCACCACAATGGCCCACCTAGCCATGAGAGTCATGTAGTGGACTATCACAATGGACTCAATGCATTCAGCTTCTGTCAACCATTGTCCACATCCTCGACTCACTCCGTCAGTCTCTAGCCTGGTGGAAAAATCAGATCAATCTCCTCCAAGACTTGCCCTTCCAGGCTACAGACCCTCAAATAACTCTGACCACCGATGCTTCCAACTTCGGCTGGGGAGCCCATGTGGCTGATCTGCAGACACAAGGATCTTGGTCTCCAGAGGAAGCCAAACACCAAATAAATTTCCTGGAGCTTCGAGCAATCAGATATGCTCTCAGAGTATTTCAGGATCGCCTCTCCAACCAAGTCATCCTGATTCAGACGGACAACCAGGTGGCCATGTGGTACATCAACAAACAGGGAGGGACAGGCTCCTACCTACTATGTCAGGAAGCTGCGCAGATATGGGCGGAGGCCCTCTCCCACTCGATGTACCTCAAGGCCACCTTCTTGCCGGGAGTGGACAATGTGTTAGCAGACAAACTAAGTCGCGCCTTTCAACCACACAAGTGGTTTCTCAACCCCTCAGTGGCAGACTCGATCTTCCAACAATGGGGTTACCCTCATATAGATCTCTTCGCAACATGTCAAAACCGCAAAGTAGAGAACTTTTGCTCTCTCACTCGTAGCCAACACTCACAACCAAGAGATACGTTCTCCCTCTCATGGGCAACCGGTCTCCTATATGCATTCCCTCCACTTCCACTTCTCTCAAAGACTCTCATGAAGTTACATCAATACAAGGGAAGCATGATCCTGATAGCACCTCACTGGCTATGCCAAGTGTGGTTTCCAATACTTCAGGATCTCTCCATTCGCAGGCACATTGCCTTGGGAAAGGACCCGCTTCTGATTATGCAAAACGACGGGTGCCTACGCCACCTCAACCTTCAGGGCTTGTCCCTGACAGCATGGATTTTGAGAGGTTAATCCTCCAGCCACTTAACCTTTCTGAATCTGTTTCCCGTGTCCTGATTGCTTCACGGAAGCCTTCCACCAGAAAATCTTATTCTTATAAATGGAATTTGAATTCTCTCATTCATTTTACTAAGAATTTTGTTTTGAATGTATATATCTTGATGTTATAAAAATGTGTTCTTTAACTCTTTCATATATATATATAGAGAGAGAGAGAAATGCTGCCCTTGTGAGCTGAATTCAGTTAAGGTGGATTATAGAATTATAAGCAGTTAAGATTTGATGCAGAAATCCAAAGGAGCAATACACAGTTTATAGGGGATGAGACACCTAAACGTGATGGAGGATATGATAGAGACATTCGTATAACTTAGGGTTATAAATTCTCAGGAAGAAAATATTTGATTAAGGAAAGAGTGTTTTAGAACAAGAAGTCACAGCATGAGGCTCCAAGGTGATAGTCTTGGGAGCAATATCAGAAAATAGTTCTTCACCGAAAAGGCAGCGAAGGGGATGGTAACAGAGATCAAGAAAACCAGAGATCAACTGGTGTCAGTGGCATCGAACCAGAAATGGATTGGGATAGACTAGGTAGGGCCTCAGGAGTCTCTACCATCGTATTCTATATATATATATATATATGGTTAGTTTATAAGCAGTGCATAGGGGCGGTAACTTTCATACTGGTGTGCGGGCGCTCATGCGCCCAAAGATGCAGCTATTTTATAACATACATGGGTATATGCATGCATGTTATAAAATAGCCTGGCCACGCACACATGTGCGCTCAATTTTAAGTGGGTTGTGCACCTCTGCAAGCAAATCTCACTTCTACCACACAAGTGAGGGGATTTTAATAGGGACGCGCACAGACGCCATTGCCAATTTTCCCAGTTCATTCCCACTTCACCCAGTTAAGAAATAGTCTTCCAAACTCCCCCTAGTTTAATAGCCTTCCTTTCCCCTGTTAGCTTCTACCCTTAAACCCCGCTGATCTGCCTAGATTTTTTTAAATTAGTTACACATCATCTATAGCAGAAGTAAAGTTACGCAGAAGGGAACCCTGGTATTGCCAGATCGCTCAAATATTTACGTTCTAATTTCAAATTGAAATCCCGGAATGCCCATGTCCTGCCCACACCCTGCCCCTTTATGGAAACTTTTCATTTGTGTGTGCAGCAAGAGATATGTGCTTATCCAAGCAGCTTTTAAAATCCGCTTGGCGCATGCCAGCCCAACTTACTCATGCATCCCCTGATTGTTGCACGCATCAGGCTTTTAAAATTCACCTGTTAGGCTCCAGCCACCTCCTCTGTGTAACCCCCTTACCTCTGATCCGAAGGGACTCTGAGATAGCCTCCGGGCAGCATCCTGTTCCAAGCACCTGAGATAAAACTTCCTACAAACTTGGATGACCTTTATAGCCACCTAGCCAGGACTTTCTGTGGTGCTGACTGATGATGTTATATCATCCTGGGGTATATAAGGAAGTCTTTTGCAACCAGCCAATACCTCTGCAACAGGTCTCCTGAGTCCCCTGCTTCTCAGTGCATGTTGCTAGTTCGTGTTCCTGCCTTGTGCTCCCTGTTCCTGCTCCTGTGTTCCAGCTTCTAGTGTGTGCCCCGTCCCCCATCTTTGGTCTTGTCATCTGTTTCTTCTCTTGCCTTCTCTGCCTCTTCTAATTGACTTCTTGGACCTTACTACTGCTTGCCTACCACCTGCCTCGACCCTGGTTTGCGTCTCGGATTCTGCCAGCGCTGACCTTGCTTTGCTCTCTGGACTCTCTTGTTTGCCTCTTGCCTCGACCTTTGTTTGGACCAGGACATTCTTCCTTGCCTTGCCCCTGGGACCCACCCAAGTCCTGCTGGTTGTTTGCACTAAGGGCTCAACCTGCAGGTACAATGGGTTCTATAGGTGAAGCTCCTGCTAGTCCTATCCAGGCCCTTCTGCCCATGGTCGATGTGGGCCATATGGTTTTGCCCATGCGACTGAGTCAACCACACTACCACACGGGTCCACAACCGTAACATCACCTTTAATTCATTTTACGCTGATGATAATTGCATGAATAATTTGAGTGAGCAGACTGGAGTCCAATGTTGATATTACTTGTATTATTATAATGGTTCTTTTCTTTATTGTGCATACAAAGAATGTACACTTTGAAAGAACACATGGATTTATAGAAATACATTGCCATCAATGTAGCACAGTAGCTACAAAAGAGAAACAGTATAACCCAGGGCTTCCCAAACTTTTAGCCAATGTGACCCCATTTTAGCACTTGAAAATTCACATGACCCCAGAGGACAACCAAACTTAATTAGCGGGGGTGTAGTTTGCCACCAACAATCCCTTCACTCACCATTCCTGCACTCCAACTGATCCCCTCTCTCAACCTTCATCCTGCTCCAGAGGGCCTCTCAACCTTTGCCCCCTCCAGCTGATCCCCTCTTATTTATTTATTTATTTAAACATTTTTATATACCGATAGCCGTTTGCTCATCGTACCGGTTTACAGAGAACAGAAGGAAGGCCACAGGAAATAGGCACAGCCTTTACATAGAACGCATAACAGTAACAATTAAACACCTTTGGAAACATAGGACAATTATTTGGGTTGTGACCCCAAATGGGGTCACAAAACCTCCAGCCATGGGTCACAAATTCCTCAAAGGGCAGCCCTCTCCAGACATCACCAGCAGCAGAAGTAGTGGAAATCAGCATGGGATGTTTGAGCTAGCATGCAATCTTAGGTCCCCCAGTTCCTCTCCCCTTCCCAGCCTAGCCTGTCACTCACCCACTCCAGCTTTTTACATCCTCCCCACTGAACCTCTCTCATCTCCAAGCCATTTTTGTAACCCCAATTGATCATCTGTCATCTCCTTCCTTATACTCCCTTATCATCTGTCATACTCCTTCCTTATACTCCTTCCTTATACTCCCTTATCACCTGTCATACTCCCCCCAGTTGATACTCTCACCCCTAGTTCCTCTCTTGCATCCCCCTCTCACCTTCCACAGCCAATCCTTCTGCTACTGATCCAACCATCAAACACTTCCTGTTTCTGATCCCTCCTGTCAAACAGCCCCATTCAAACATCCCCTTGACTAGGATCAGCAGCAACATTTTCCTTTGGGCCTCAGGCGATAAGTGGATGACAACTAGTGGGAAGAGAGGGCAGGCTGATGGACAGGGGCAACATTTTTCTCTTAGGTAAGTAATTTCAGTGATGGGAGAGGATAGAGCAGTGACAACCTGCACAGACCTGTGCACACTCTGCCCACTTTTCCCCATTGACTGGTCCAATGCCTGATGTTGATCTGCGGCTGGCAACAGCATTAGTAATGAAAGTCAGCACAGGATCTGTGAGCCAGTAAAAGCTTACAGGCCTTACATTGGCCTACATTGGCCCCAGTCCCTCCTCACACACGGCTTCCTGTTAACGTGGAAACTCAAGCGAGGGCGGGACCATTGCAGGACCTGAGATTGCATGCTAGCTCAAAGATCCCATGCTGATTTCCACTACTTCTGCTGCTGGTGATGTCTGGAGAGGGCTGCCCTTTGAGGAGTTTGTGACCCCCAGCTGGAGGTTTTGTGACCCCATTTGGGGTCACGACCCATAGTTTGGGAAACTCTGCTATAACCTGTCTCAGAGAAAGTACCCAAAGATAGTTCTCTTGGCCTTAGTTACCATCGTATCAGATTTCATTATGGCAGAAAAACTTTGTGGTTTTTATAATATGCAATTAGCTCTTATTGGGCCAACACTAATAATTGTTGATACGTAGAGGGCAATTTTTACAGCCCTTTATCTGTAAAAATAATGATTTACCTGGTTAAATTGACAGTGAAAGTTGCCCTCCCTTAGTCTAGCAGGGCTCCACAGTGTGTGCAATGTCAGATGGATTGTGAGGAGGTATTCCCAGAGGTGTGTTTGGGTTCATGAGGGAAAATACTTGTTGATTATATTTTCAAATCTGCAAGTGGTGGGTCTTCCATTGAAAGTTTACCCATACAGAAAGTAGGTGTGAAATCCATGGGTAGTTTATTCCAGTGGACAGTTTTGAAAGGGGAAGCACCCATCAGTCTTGCACTATATGTGGAACTTGAAAATTACCCCTTTAATGTACATTTTTTGTGCCATTTCCAAGGAGAAATGCTTATGAGTTCACTGCGTGTATGGCCCCAATAACTTTTGTGTTTTGTCTCCTTTTCACACTAAATTTTAGAAAATGGCAGGAACCCCAGAGGATTCCAACAGGGTGGGGTTTTTTGGGTTTTTTTTTAATGATCCACATATGTGTGCCATGTGCATGCAATTCGTTTTGCATGGAACTCTTTTTTAATGTGAATATAATGAAGGTATTAACATATATTGCTACATATGCAAAACATTTTTTACTGCCACTGCTGGGTTGGGGTAAAACCATTGTTTACAATGCTGAGAAAATTTTGTGAACCACCCTTGGATGATCTGTATTTTAGCTCTATTTATACTCCAAAACATGACTGAATCCTTATTTAAGTCCCAATAAGAGAGAGAGAGAGAGCCCCAACTCAAAAGGATATATTTTGATTATTCAACAAAATGATTCAACAAGTATCCCTTTGTGAATTGTTTGACAAGTATCCTTATGTGAAAATGTAAATGCACCTTTCATTCATTGACTAGTGGCACATCCTTGAACTAGCAATAACTTCAACTAAATGTTTCCTGTAACTGTTGATCAGTTTTTTTTCACATTGAGCCAAAATTCCTCAAGGACAATCTTCCATACACCAGTTTTTACAGCTCTGACCTTTGAGGGCTTCCTTACATGAGCAGCTTGCTTTATATCATCACAACATTTCAATAGGATTTAGGTTGGGTCTTATTGGCCAAAACAAAACATGAATTTGAGTGTTTAGTGTCATTGTCTTGCTGCATGACATGCTTTGCGGTTCAGTTTCAGTTCCCAGATAGATTGGCCTGATTATTTTTTCTTATATTTTATGACACAAAACAGAATTCATGGTTCTATCAATGATGACAAACTGTCCAGATTCTGATACAACCATAATAACCTCCACTACCATGTTTGACAGTTTCTTATTTTGGAAGGCAGTGTTTTGGTTTTTGCCAATCAAAACATTTGTTGTTGTGACTGAAAAGTTCAATTTTTGATTCATCTGTGTAGTAAACATTATTCTTGTGGGTCATCAAGGTGCTCTTTGGAGAGCCTGAGGTGAGCCAGTAGTGTTCTTTTTAGAGAACATTAGTTTCTTTCTAGCTGTCTTCCCATGCACATCATTCCCATTCAGTTTTTTCCTCATAGTTGAAACATGAAACCTCAGCCAACGTGAGAAAGAGGCCTGCAGATTTTTAATTGTTTGGGATTCTTTGTGACTTTATATATGCTTTTGGCAGTTTGTTTTTTGGGGGGCTCTTGGCAGGGTGACTACTCCTGCACGGTTGTTGTTTAAGTACTTTGCAGATCCTGATGAATGCTTCAGCCCGAGTGGTTTCAAGCTCTTCTTTATCTTCTCATATTTCACCTGTACTACAAGAATTACATTGGCTCTCAATAGAGATCCAAGTCAAGTTTAAGATTTTGTCATTAGTTCATTGTATTATTTATGGAGAATGCCCTGCTTATTTGAAACAATTGGTGAGCCTATATTGTTTTCAACAGCTTTTGCGTTCTTTATCACAATAGCTGTTCACTATTTCTAGTGTTAAAGATGCACAGCTATAGCAAATGTCTATTCGAGCCTTCTCCCAGATTATGCCAACACTATGGAATAATTTTGATTCAGAAATGCCCTTATAAAAGTTTTAGGAAAGTGTTAAAATCTCACCTGTTTAGAGAAACTTTTAAATGAAGTGTTTTAATCTGTTTTTATAAGACGTTTTAAAATTATGTTGAAATCCGCCTCTAGCAGTGACTTGGTAAGAGTGTGGAATAATAAGATTTTGTAAATTAAATAGTCTTTAGCTTTCACCATCCATCCACTATCTATCTGACAGTGGATGGATGGATGGAGCCCCAAAATTGGACCGTTAGATGATCGAGGGGTTAAAGGGGCACTTAGAGAAGATAAGGCCATCGCGGAAAGATTAAATGATTTCTTTGCTTCGGTGTTTACTGAAGAGGATGTTGGGGAGGTACCCGCAATGGAGAAGGTTTTCATGGGTAATGATTCAAATGGACTGAATCAAATCACGGTGAACCTAGAAGATGTGGTAGGCCTGATTGACAAACTGAAGAGTAGTAAATCACCTGGACTGGATGGTGTACACCCCAGAGTTCTGAAGGAACTAAAAAATGAAATTTCAGACCTATTAGTAAAAATTTGTAACTTATCATTAAAATCATCCATTGTACCTGAAGACTGGAGGATAGCAAATGTAACCCCAATATTTAAAAAGGGCTCCAGGGGCGATCCGGGAAACTACAGACCAGTTAGCCTGACTTCAGTGCCAAGAAAAATAGTGGAAAGTGTTCTAAACATCAAAATCACAGAACATATAGAAAGACATGGTTTAATAGAACAAAGTCAGCATGGCTTTACCCAGGGCAAGACTTGCCTCACAAATCTGCTTCACTTTTTTGAAGGAGTTAATAAACATGTGGATAAAGGTGAACCGGTAGATATAGTATACTTGGATTTTCAAAAGGCGTTTGACAAAGTTCCTCATGAGAGGCTTCTAGGAAAAGTAAAAAGTCATGGGATAGGTGGCGATGTCCTTTTGTGGATTGCAAACTGGCTAAAAGGCAGGAAACAGAGAGTAGGATTAAATGGGCAATTTTCTCAGTGGAAGGGAGTGGACAGTGGAGTGCCTCAGGGATCTGTATTGGGACCCTTACTTTTGAATATATTTATAAATGATCTGAAAAGAAATACGACGAGTGAGATAATCAAATTTGCAGATGACAAAAAATTGTTCAGAGTAGTTAAATCACAAGCAGATTGTGATAAATTGCAGGAAGACCTTGTGAGACTGGAAAATTGGGCATCCAAATGGCAGTTGAAATTTAATGTGGATAAGTGCAAGGTGATGCATATAGGGAAAAATAACCCATGCTATAATTACACAATGTTGGGTTCCATATTAGGTGCTACAACCCAAGAAAGAGATCTAGGTGTCATAGTGGATAACACATTGAAATCGTCGGTACAGTGTGCTGCGGCAGTCAAAAAAGCAAACAGAATGTTGGGAATTATTAGAAAGGGAATGGTGAATAAAACGGAAAATGTCATAATGCCTCTGTATCGCTCCATGGTGAGACCACACCTTGAATACTGTGTACAATTCTGGTCGCCGCATCTCAAAAAAGATATAATTGCGATGGAGAAGGTACAGAGAAGGGCTACCAAAATAAGGGGAATGGAACAACTCTCCTATGAGGAAAGACTAAAGAGGTTAGGACTTTTCAGCTTGGAGAAGAGACGACTGAGGGGGGATATGATAGAGGTGTTTAAAATCATGAGAGGTCTAGAACGGGTAGATGTGAATCGGTTATTTACTCTTTCGGATAGTAGAAAGACTAGGGGGCACTCCATGAAGTTAGCATGGGGCACATTTAAAACTAATCGGAGAAAGTTCTTTTTTACTCAACGCACAATTAGACTCTGGAATTTGTTGCCGGAGGATGTGGTTAGTGCAGTTAATATAGCTGTGTTTAAAAAAGGATTGGATAAGTTCTTGGAGGAGAAGTCCATTACCTGCTATTAAGTTCACTTAGAGAATAGCCACTGCCATTAGCAATGGTTACATGGAATAGACTTAGTTTTTGGGTACTTGCCAGGTTCTTATGGCCTGGATTGGCCACTGTTGGAAACAGGATGCTGGGCTTGATGGACCCTTGGTCTGACCCAGTATGGCATTTTCTTATGTTCTTACATTCTTATGGTCTTGCAATCCTGTCCAGAAAATAACCATCAACTATTCTTTTTTGTACATCCTCTGAACTTTTTGTTTGCTTGTGGCATGTCAAGTTCCCACTAATTTTTAGGGTGAAGAACAAAATTGAAACCTCTTTGACCTTTATATAGGACAGGATACACAAACTCAGTCCACCCAGGTTTGTTCTGCAGGGTGGTTTACTTATCTAATTATTTAAACACCTCATTCTAATTAGTCATTCCCTGTACGTACCCGGATCAGTCCAGCCTCCTGGGTTTGCCCCCCCCCCCCCCACCAGCAGATGGAGACAGAGCAGTTACCATAACAACGCTCCGCTATAAATAGAATGGTGCCACTTACAGTCCGGCAGTATTCCTCTGTCTCCCGCAGATGGTGGGGGTGCCAAACCTACAGTCTGGTCTGTGTGGTAGTTTGTTTTGGGAGTTATTCATGTGGTTTTTTGGTTCTTTTCTTATTTCTTAGTCAATTTGGCTTAAAAAAAAAACAAAACCTTACTCGTAGCAGTGTTGTCTTCAGCCTCCCAGGGGGTTGTGAGGTCTTGAGAGGGCCATCCCCCAGTGGTCGTGAGGCAGTTGCATAAGAGGGTCGAGGATTCTAATTTCTTTCTTGGGCAGTTTTGGATGTGACACCGGGGAGCCCGGTTCACTCCACCCTACAGGAATTCTGAATTAGTCTTATTGTGCCTTAAAAAAAACACAGAAAAGACTAGTTTCAGTTAAACAGGGATGATTTAGTAAGAACTTGCAATTATTGTACTTGGGTTTCTCAAGTACAATATTAAAGATTTGTTTTTACACATGAAATGGAATTCTGAATGTTTGCTGTAACTGCTTAGGAATAAAATGTCATTCTTCATTGAATGTAAAATGTAGAACTGTAATTGATTATACTAGAAGTTTTAAATTTATAAATGAACACTTTAAATTACTCTGGATTTTAGATGCAAAACATTGTAGTTGTCGTGTTAGTCCAGTTGAATACGTAGAAATAAAGGTCAACAGATTTATTGTATTAGGCCAATTTAAAAACAAAAAAAGCATCCCTACAACTTGTTTTTGGTCTTTATTTCTGGATTAGGATAGAATATACAGTAATTTAAATATGCTTTATAATTACTAGAATCAAAAGTTCAGTTCTTTCTTCTGTAGACCTACTTCTTTTTGGACAAATAAAGATTTTTGGAAACTTTTCTTTAATATGCCATTCTTCAGATATGTGGCTTTCGGTATCAGCTATAAAGCCCAGCCTATGTATCACCTTGCTATTTGTAAGAGATGTTAATTTTTATTCATGTAATTTCTCATAACTACTTAATGTAGTCTATAATCAATCTGTATTTTAGAATTAGCTAAGTAATCATATACTCACATCTTATTGAATACAATGATGAAGGAATTATGGCTATTTTAAGGATGTTGCTCACAGATGGTGTAAATCTCTCTTGGGATGGAATCCCTGCACAACTAATCTTCTATAGGGGTTGTTGATCTCCCAATTTACTTTTGCTTTTTTAGATTTGTTTTGTGCTGTTGGATCAAGAAGGTGATGATGTCGTGACTCCAGAGAATGCTTGACTCGTATGTTGTGCAGTCTTCTTTAACAATGATTACATTTGCTTCTCTTCTGTACAAGAATATACCATTCCTTCTGTTGTAATTGAATGATATATATGGTATGTAACTATAGCCTTGCAAAGGTTAACAGGAATCTGGACTATGGTGAAAGTCTGGCAAATGTCAATAATTGCTTGAGAAGACTTGTTTATGTAACTCTTGATGAATTACATAAACTCAGCAGTTACATAATCTCCTGCAGTATGTAAGACCTGCAGGAGATAAATGCAGGCAGAAGACATAAGAGCCAAGAAATAAAGGCAAAGATGGAGGTAATCCTGTGTGACCCAAAATCAGCATCATAAGGGCAAAAGAGCAATAAAATATAACTCTGTAAAAGTTGTGATGTTTTGACACAGCAGCAAAATTATTATGGTTAGTAGGGATGTGAATCGGGTGCCCAATTGTTTCAGCTTTCGGGTTCGTCTGGCCACAGGAAAATCTTGTTTTCCTGCGGATCCCCGGTTTTTTGTTTTTTTTCAGTGAAAAATCATTTTTCGGGTTAGTGCGCACTAACAACAATAGCAAAAAGTAACAAAAAATAAAAAAATAAAATTTTTTGTTAGTGCGCACTAACCCGAGAAACGATTTTTACGAAAATTCAGAGGGAAAAGTGATACTTTTTTTTTTTTTTTTACCCGATATATTAACGAATTTAGAAATATCGTACAATATTTCAATTCGTTAGAAAAACGATTCACATCCCTAGTGGTTAGCAGTTTCCCATTCATATAAGTAAGCTGAATACTATAAGAAGATTGGGCTGTAGTCCCAGACAGTCTGAAATATTTTTGAACTATGTACCAGTCAACAAATAACCCAGGACTTAAGCATTATATGCCTGGGCATAATAAGGTATAACAAATAAGTAACCAATCAATGCTTTTAAGTAGCAAAACTGCAAGACATGATTGTGAGTTGGCAGTTTATACTCATATCATATAAATAATGAACTGTTAAGCATAACAAGTGACTCCCAGACATCCCATTTGCCCCGTCCCCCTCAGAAATCCTAGAATGAGCCCCTAGGCTAGTCTAAAAAGGAGATATGATAAAATGTGATTGGCATGCACCAGATGGAAGGAATATAAATGGAAAAAGGTATAAAATACATATCCAAGTTGACATTGTGGGCTTTATAGGAAAACTCATAGATCAGAATGTTGACTGCTGAAGGGAGGAGCTGGTCAGCAACAGCATGGGGATGGTGAAGAGTGAGAAACTAGAAAAGTTATTATGTAAACTAATTAGTGGATCCAGAAAATATTCTTGTCTCACTTCTTTGCTATTTTTGGAGGAGTACTGGAGAACTAGAAAAGGGTGTATGTGGTTCCTATTCATAAAAGTGGAAGTAAGGAGGAGGCTGGGAACTACAGGCCAGCTAGTCTGACCTAAGTGGTGAGCAACTAATGAAATCGCTGCTAAAACAGAGGATAGTGCAATTTTTGGAATTCAATGAATTCAGTAAATCTTGTGAGACAAATCTGATCAATTTCTTTTGATTGTGTGACCAGAGAGTTGGATCAAGGAAGAGTGCTAGATGTATGTACTTGGATTTTAGCAAGGCCTTGTCACAGATCTGCACAGAAGACTTATAAATAAATTGTGCGCCCTAGGTATGGATCGTAGAGTGACTGGGTTAGAAACTGGCTGAGTGGGAGGCAACAGAAGCTAGTGGTACATGGAGTTTTCTCTGAGGAGCGGTGTGCCTCAGGGATTGGTCCTTGGACAGATTCTTTCCAACATTTTTGTGAGCAACATAACAGAAGGGTTGCCAGGAAAGGCTTGACTTTTTGCCAATATCCAAATCTGTAATAAGGTGGACAGCCAGGAAAAAATGGAAAACATGAGGAGGGATCTAGCAAAGGCTGATGCATGGTCTAAGGTCTGCCAGCTAAGATTTAATGCTAAAAATATGCAGAGCAATGCATTTAGGATGCAAAAGCCCAAGGGAAAGGTATAGTAATGGAGGTGAAATTCTAAGCACAAAGGAAGAGCGGGATCTGGGTGTAATTATATCTGATTTTAAGGTGGCCAAAAGATGGATAAAGTGACGGTAAAAGCCAGAAAGTTCCATTGCTGATTAGGGAGAGGAATTGTCAGCAGATAAAGGAGCTGATACTATTCCTATATAGGTCCCTGGTGAGACCTCATTTGGAATACTGTGTAGAGTTCTGGAGATTGCACCTTCAAAAGGATATAAACAGGATGGAGTCTAAAATGGTCAGTGGTCTTCGTTCTTAAGCATATAGGAAATAGACTTAAAAATCTAAACATGTATACCCTAGAGGAAAGGCAAGATGGGGGCAATAATATAGAGATATTCAAATATCTCAAAGGTTTCCATGCACATGAAGTGAGCCTTTTTCAGTGGAAAAGAGGCTCTAGAACAAGGGGTCATGAGATGAGGTTCAAAAAGGGTAGACTCAGGAGTAATTATAGGAAACATTTCTTTTCAGAAAAGGTGGTAGTTGTGTGGAAGTGGTGGAGGGAAAAACAGTATCTGAATTCAAGAAAGTGTGGGATAATTACAGGAAGTCTATATGGAAGTGATGGGAATTATAATGGTACATTAATTGGACGGATGAGCAAACTGAATGGACCATACAGTCTTTTTCTGCTGTCATGTTTCTATGTTTGGATGGGCTTGAATTGTGTCCGTGTTTTTGAATAAATGAGTTAGCATTTGCTCCCAGTGATGCTATAATGATGCACTCATAAGAACTGAATATTAATCATTATAACACAAACCATCAGTTTTGCTACAATTGATTGAAATCTATGGACCAGTTAGATTTACCCTTTTTTTTGTGAGCCTACTTCTTATAGCTATTAGAGGGAAAGAATCCTGTATTAAGCCATAAAGTAGTCCCTCATTTCAGTTGTGAAGCATCCATTGGGTTCATCCTAGTTTAAGACATTATGAAGTTGGTTATAGGGTGTATTAATGAGTAAACAGGGCTAAATAAGGGGACACTTTAAAACATGGCTTTGATGAAATGTTTTTGTAGTTGGCTATAATGTGGGTTGGTAGGCATATCACTCCTTAGAGGGGAAAAAAAAAACCACTTTAAAACCAAAATTACTAGATCTTTAAATTTCCTCTCTAGAATCTTTTAATCCTTCCTAAGTAGCTTTTTAACAGCACTAATAAGAAATTGGGGGGTTTGTCAAAAGAAAGTTCTAACAAGATGTGGCTATGTATGAGGCTGAAGCGGGGGTGAACTAATAATTAACATGAGTAATCATTTCTTCCCAGAATAGATGATGGATGGGTAGAACAGCCTTTCCAATAGAGGGTCCTGGGTGCAAAAACCATATTGGAATTGAAAAAGTTATGCGGTAAAGTCCAATCCTTAGTAATGAAGTGAAGGTAAAACTGGAGATAAAGAAAGGTCTGGAAGTAAGGGGAAATGGGCATGACAGGTGGGCCTTGTTATGTTTACCTGCTATCACAGTCTGTGCGCCTCTGTTTAAGCTGGTATGTTTCAGCAGCTTTCTCAATGAGAAAGGAATGTCTGTATGTTAAAGAATTCCTTGGAGGTAAAAATATGAGCTTTTTATCTAAGCACAGTAGGTAGAGAAATCCCTCAAGCTAAACCCCTGCAGATAATTTTCAGCTCTTCAAAGTTGGCAGTGCCTTCATTTTCCCATCCTTTCTGCCGAACACAGCAGTGGGCGGTTCTCTTTGAACATGATACAAAGCATAGATATTTATCCGCTCTGAGCTGATCATTTTTTGTTTTATTCTATTAGCTTTCGCTTACTAATGTATGGGCCTTTTATTTTTTCCATAAAATTCAAGACTTTGAGGTAGCCTTTGTAACTTACTTGTATTCACTTACAATGTTTTCTTCCAATAGCCTTAAGGAATTTTACCTTTGATAGTGTAAATATTTGGTAAATAAGTACAATTCACATTTTTACTGGGTACCAATGCAGAAACTTATTTGATACAAAAGATCCTTTTTTTTTTTTTTTCGATTTTAAAAGTGTTTATTTTTGTTCTCAGTGGATAAGATTAAATCCAGCCACACAAGTGAGTGGTGACATCCAACAATAATGTCACAGAACACGACCTCAGAAAGATCTAGAAGTCTGTCTGAGCATTCATGGGTATTTCCACACAAATGCTGCTGTTGCCATGCGAGTGAGCCTCTTCAATCTTTTTTCCTTCTGCCTAAATAGTTTGTTGCTCTCTTCAGCTACTGCTGTTTTTTTGCAATTTTTCTGTGCAGTTTTTATTTTTGTATAGTTATTTTTTGTTTCTGTTCTTTGATCGTTTTTAGTTTTTCTTCTATTTCTTCACTAGTAAGACTATGTCAAGAAAACGTTCTAGGCACGATGATAAAAAGTCTTTCAAACTGTTCTAATTGTAGGCACAAGATGTCAAGCCTAGATTTATATAGCATCTGCCTTTGATGCCTCAGGCTCACGCATGACATGGCTAATTGCTCTGCGGGTGGAAGAATGTCACCCTGAGCATTCTTGCATAGAGAGCTTAAAGTAAAATATCAGATGTTGTCTCCTTCAAATAAAGAGTGGAAAAGCTCAGATAGACCAGAGCCGAAAAAGAAAAGGTCAGATTCTTCTAAGTGCTGAGACTGACTCCCTTAGCTCTCATGCTGAACATCAGACATCTAGAAAGAGGTCTCCATTGGCATCATCAACTTCAAAGAGGCATTGCTCTGAGTTTCTTTCAGCACCAATCTTCAGATCCATCTATTTCATTGAAGAGACTCCACACTGAGTCAACTCTAAAGGCTATGGCACCATCCGCTTATAGCAGTGATGTATTGCCAGTGGGTTCCCTCCATCTTCCGCCAAGGGTACTGATTGAATCTATTGGGTGCCCCACCAAATTCTCCTCCATGCCCATTTTGAGGGCCACTAGTGCATCAGGAGTTACTACTAAGGAGCTCTCCACCCTCTTAATGGCCAGAGCGGTTGAACTTGTTCCACCAAGACAATGGGGGGTGGAGATTTTACTCCCGATACTTACTGATTCCAAAGAGAACAGAGGGGCTCTGTCCCATCCTAGACCTAAGGGCCTTGAATAAGTTTTTAAAAAGAGAAAAGTTCAAGATGGTTTCCCTGGGCACCCTGATTCCCTTTCTGCAAAAAGGTGTCTGGCTATTCTCCCTCGATCTAAAAGATGCGTACACAGACCGAGATTTTTCCAGGTCACAGGAAGTATATTCGATTTGTGGTGGGAAAACTGCACTTCTAGTACAGTGTGTTGCTGTTCGGGCTAGCATCGGCCCCACATGTGTTCACAAAGTGCCTGGCCATGGTGGCGGCACACCTCTGCAGTCTGGGAGTGCAAGTTTTCCCCTATCTGGAAGATTGGCTGGTCAAGAGCACCTCTCAGGCAGGGGCAGAGCGATCCCTGTGCTTGACCATCCTGGTGTTGGAGTCACTAGGGTTCGTTATCAATTACCCAAAGTCCCATCTCAGCCTGTTACCTCATTTGGACTTCATTGGAGCCCTGCTAAATACGGATCAGGTGAAAGATTTCCTGCCGCACACCAGGGTGCTTATGCTGGCATCCATTGTGGGGACGATTCAACAGATCCAGCAGGTATCAGTGTGGCATCTATTGAGGCTGTTAGGCCACATGGCTGCAACCGTCCATGTTAATCCCCTGGCACGGTTACACATGTGCAGAGCCACATGGACTTTGAGGTTGCAATGGCGCTAGGCCAATCAGGGCCTCTAGGTTCATATCCGAATCACTCCGCTGCTCCAGGGCACTCTGTCCTGGTGGTAGGTTCTCTCAAATTTGAAACAGATTGCCTTCCAAACTCCACCTACCCAAATTGTCCTTACAATGGATGAGCCCATTTGGTCGGGCTCTGTACTCGGGGACTATGGTCCGTTCAGGAAGCACAGTGTCAGATCAATTTAAAGCTATGGGCGATCAGGTACGTTCCTGGGGCTTCGAGATCGGTTGTCCAACAAACATGTCCTGATCCAGACAGTCAACCAAGTGCCATTGTGATATGTCAACAAGTAGGGAGACACACAATCATTCCTTCTGTGTCAGGAAGCTGTCCAGATCTGGTCCTGGGCTCTGTCACAGGGGATAGTGCTCTGTGCCACATATCTAACCAGTACAGAGAAGGTGGTAGCGGACAGACTGAGTTGTGCCTTAAGGCCCCACAAGTGGTCTCTGGACCCAGGGGGATAGCAAATCTAATCTTCTGTCTCTGGGGAGCCCAGGCATGGATTTTTTCGCGTCCTCCTGCAACAGGAAGGTGACTCAGTTCTACTCAGGTCAGATGGCAAACCAGCCTCAGATGCCTTTGCCTGCCATTGGAGCAAGGGTCTCAATGGTCAAGATAGGTATGGTTCCCACTCCTTTAGGAGTTGTCCTTTCGGGAAGCAGTCTGTCTGGGTACTTCCCCAGCTCTCATCACACACAGGATCAAGGCAGACTGTGGCATCCCAACTTCAGACCCTGTCACTCACAGCCTGGATGTTAAGAAGCTAATTCTGCAGCCACTTGATCTTTCAGAAGATGTGTCTTGAGTCCTGGTAGCTTCTCAAAATCGTTCCACTAGAAAGGCCTGTGGGTCTGAAGTGGAGGAGGTTTTCCATGTGGTATGAGCAGAAGGTCCTAGATCCTTTCTCCTGCCCCACAAAAAAATTGCTTGAATATCTCTACCTCTCGGAAGCTGGCCTAAAAAACAACTCTGTTAGAGTTCATCTGAGTGCAGATGGTGCATACCATCTCTCTACAGCTCATAGTTGTGCAGTTTATGCAGGGCCTGCTTCAATTGAAGCTTCCCCTAAGGCAGGGGTGGGCAATTCCAGTCCTCAAGGGCTGCAAACCAGTCGGGTTTTCAGGATATCCTTAATGAATATGCATGAGAGACCTGCATACACACTGCCTCAATTGTATGCAAATCTATTTCATGCATATTCATTAGGGGTATAAAAGCTCCTTTTGAGCCGCTGCACACCTGTGACTTGACGTACCTGACCTGGAAGGTCATAAGAACATAAGAAAATGCCATACTGGATCAGACCAAGGGTCCATCAAGCCCAGCATCCTGTTTCCAACAGTGGCCAATCCAGGCCATAAGAACCTGGCAAGTACCCAAAAACTAAGTCTATTCCATGTTACCATTGCTAATGGCAGTGGCTATTCTCTAAGTGAACTTAATAGCAGGTAATGGACTTCTCCTCCAAGAACTTATCCAATCCTTTTTTAAACACAGCTATACTAACTGCACTAACCACATCCTCTGGCAACAAATTCCAGAGTGTAATTGTGCGTTGAGTAAAAAAGAACTTTCTCCGATTAGTTTTAAATGTGTGCCCCATGCTAACTTCATGGAGTGCCTCCTAGTCTTTCTACTATCCGAAAGAGTAAATAACCGATTCACATCTACCCGTTCTTGACCTCTCATGATTTTAAACATATCTATCATATCCCCCCTCAGTCGTCTCTTCTCCAGGCTGAAAAGTCCTAACCTCTTTAGTCTTTCCTCATAGGGGAGTTGTTCCATTCCCCTTATCATTTTGGTAGCCCTTCTCTGTACTTTCTCCATCGCAATTATATCTTTTTTGAGATGCGGCGACCAGAATTGTACACAATATTCAAGGTGCGGTCTCACCATGGAGCGATACAGAGGCATTATGACATTTTCCATTTTATTCACCATTCCCTTTCTAATAATTCCCAACATTCTGTTTGCTTTTTTGACTGCCACAGCACACTGAACCGACTATTTCAATGTGTTATCCACTATGACACCTAGATCTCTTTCTTGGGTTTTAGCACCTAGTATGGAACCCAACATTGTGTAATTATAGCATGGGTTATTTTTCCCTATATGCATCACCTTGCACTTATCCACATTAAATTTCATCTGCCATTTGGATGCCCAATTTTCCAGTCTCACAAGGTCTTCCTGCAATTTATCACAATCTGCTTGTGATTTAACTACTCTGAACAATTTTATTTATTTATTTATTTATTTATTTTAAGTTTTTCTATACCGGCATTCGCAATAGATATCGCATCATGTCGGTTTACAAATAACAAGTAGATAGGTAACAAAAAAAGGTAAGAAACATTTATCTTAATAATAATAATAATCGTTGTAGTAATAATAATAATAAAACATTAAACAAGAGAAGGTTAAGGTATGCAGTTACAATAAAACAAGGGAGTGATACAACTTGGAGCATAGAAAAGAAGCTGGGGATTAAATAGAGAGAAGCTGGGGATTAAATAGAGAGAACGTATCTCACTCGTATTTCTTTCCAGATCATTTATAAATATATTGAAAAGTAAGGGTCCCAATACAGATCCCTGAGGCACTCCACTGTCCACTCCCTTCCACTGAGAAAATTGTCCATTTAATCCTACTCTCTGTTTCCTGTCTAAGCCAGTTTGCAATCCACGAAAGGACATCGCCACCTATCCCATGACTTTTTACTTTTCCTAGAAGCCTCTCATGAGGAACTTTGTCAAACGCCTTCTGAAAATCCAAGAATACTATATCTACTGGTGCACGTTTATCCACATGTTTATTAACTCCTTCAAAAAAGTCAAGCAGATTTGTGAGGCAAGACTTGCCCTGAGTAAAGCCATGCTGACTTTGTTCCATTAAACTATGTCTTTCTATATTTTCTGTGATTTTGATATTTAGAACACTTTCCACTATTTTTCCTGGCACTGAAGTCAGGCTAACCTGTCTGTAGTTTCCCGGATCGCCCCTGGAGCCCTTTTTAAATATTTTTAAATATCGGGGTTACATTGGGGTTACATAGTTTTGGTGGCCATCACCTCGGCATGCAAGGTCAGCGAGCTCCAGGCCTTAGTGACTTATCACTATAGGGTGATCCTTTGTACGCACCCTAAGTTCCTGCCTAAGGTGGTGATGGATTTCCATCTTAACCAGTCAGTCATCCTGCCAACATTCTTTCCCAGATCCCATTCGCACCAAGGTGAATGAACCCTGCACAGTTTGGATTGCAAGAGATCCTTAGCCTTTTATCTGGAGTGACAGAAGCTCATAGTCCACCCAACTTTATTTCTTTTGATAGAAATAGATTGGGAGTTGCCGTTGCCAAACAGACACTAACCAATTGGCTAACAGATTGCATCTCCTTCTGTTTTGCCCAGATGGGACTGTATCTTAGGAGTCATGTCATCTTATTCTGTCAGAGCCATGGCAATGTCGGTGACCCACTTGCAAGCAGTTCCCGTGGAGGAGATCTGCAAGGCTGTGATGTAGAGTTCTCTCCACATATTCGCATCACACTACTGTCTGCATAGGGATGACCGATGTGACAGTCAGTTCAGCCAGTCTGTCCTCCAGAATCTCTTTGAGGTGTAGAACCCAACTCTTCCTGCCTAGGGCCCATTGTTTGGGTTCAGGCTGTTTCCCCCTCTGTTATCAACAGAACTATGGTTGTTGTACCTGTTGGCATCTGGTTGGTGATGGCTGGTCCCCTTTTGTGTTGGGGAGCAGCCTGTAGCTAGGGATTCACCCATGTGTGAGGACTACCATCCTGCTTGTCCTAGGAGAAAGCACAGTTGCTTACCTGTAATAGGTGTTCTCATAGGACAGCAGGATGGTAGTCCTCACAAAACGTACCCATCACCCCATGGAGTTGGGTTTCTCCTAATTTAGTTTTATTTTTATCGTAATTCTATATTATGAGACTGAAGAGGGACCCCGCATGGGTGTGTGGATTAGGGCATGCTGGGCATGCTCAGTATGTCCAGTCAAAATTCTAGAAACTTTTGACGTAAGTTTTCCATGCCAGGCTCCATCCAATGATGTCACCCATGTGTAAGTACTAACATCCTGCTGTTCTAGGAGAACACCTGTTACAGATAAGCATGTCTGCTTTCCTGTTCAGTGAAGGGTCTAGGGTCCAATTTAGGGGTTCCCTGTAATTCCCGGAAGAAAAAGGGTCTTGGGTCTCAGAAACTGAAGGGAAGAAATTCTCATGGACGCTTAGGTTTTTGAAATTCCTCATCTGACTGGGAGAAGTTTTGGAGGAGTTTACTTGATGAAGAATTTTGGCCTTGGTGTGAATTTTGGAAAAAGGAAACTGCCCAGCTGAGGAAGGAGTTCTGGTTGAAAGAGGAGTCCACCAGAAGCACAGCAGAAAGGGATAAATTGCTGAGATATAGGAGGAGAGCTACCTTCAAAGCAGATACCCAGGAAGATGCAAGTGAGGAAATTGCCTGGCCTGTTTTCGGAGGGCAGTGTATTGCTCCTGAAAGTAAATGAGATTTATTTTTGAAACTTTCTTAAGACTTTTTTTTTTAATTGTTTGGTGTTCTTGCCATTTGTGTATAAATTATGTTGCACACTGTTTTTTGCTGCTATCAGTGTAAGTGAAGAACTTCTACTTTTGAACTGCCTAGAAAAGTGTTTCTCGACCTTTTAAAGCTCCAGGCGCACCTACATTAAGTAAAATATGCAGCACATCAACCTTCACGTGGCAGGCAGTGGAAAGGACTCCTTTGATCATAAAAGAACTAGGGAAGCACTGAAAGTCCCTCCACTCTTCTCTTCCAAATTTTAAAACAAAGGGAGAGAGGTAGAAACCTGCATGAACTTGAGCAAAGGGCCAGTTCCATCTATGTACAAGTGCAGGAGAAAGAAGGAATCTGTATAATGCAGGCAGCAGGCTCAGATAATTACCTTGGCTGCTTGTAGCTGCTAGAGCTCCACTGCTGCTGCTCCAGTACTCAGAGTGAGTCGCATCCAGTACTCCGTGCATGCACTTCCTGTGTCGGTCAGCTTGGGGATGAGACAGAGGCTGAAAGGGAGAAGTCCTGCCTGCTGTCCTTTAAATACCATGCTGCTGGTCTCATGCTGTAGTTAGGAAGAAGAGGCACGCATAATTACAAACCACTGGTGACTCTTGTTACTGTGAAGTAATGAGAGCAGAGCTCAGGTCCTGGTCTGGCTCTGAGCATTAGGTAGTGGTGACTTTTCCATGGCACTCCTGATCAGGTCTGAAGGTACACTAGTGTGCCATGGCCCACTGGTCTAGGAGTCGGCGTAGTATTTTTGTACCTCAGCAGGGCTGTTGAATAGCAGAGCTACAGTGAGGAAAAGCTCTGAGCCTTGAAAGGACACTTCTTTCCATCCTGTGCAGGGACCCTGGAAGGTCATGGGGGCCTGGCCTTGGCCCTATGAGCCCCTGTGCCTGGACTAGATTGGGACAGGGGCTACATGTAACTTTGCTTTAATCTGATTTTTGTGTGAGGGGAAAGGCTCACTTTTCATCATCCCTTCTCTCTGCTTCTCACCCAAATAATGAAATAGTTACTCTCTTTGCTAAGAAAATAAACTCTGGGTATCTGTAGTGTTGTGTGCTCAAGAGGCACTCTGGGAAGTGTCATTTTCATGTACTCTGATATATTCATAAACTTGCTATACTTTGCTTTGTTTTGTGTGCATGGGTGAAAGCTATGATGGATTTATTCACCCTAGATGATGTTTATTCCTTTTACTTCATTACACATAATCCACCTGTGCTAGATCTGAGGGACTATGTCAACTTTATACTCCACCAGAGAGCTTATCAGCTTTTCTGCAGGCTGCTCAATTTGAATTTTAAAACTGCAACTGGATGAATTCATGTCACTTACTGAGCCCATATATTTGATGGTGGCAGCTGCTACTGCACTCCTCTGTTTGTGTGATAACTGGAGAATGGAAAACAAGTTTGGGGATTGCAATTTACACTGACTGAAGGTATTCTGATACAGTGCAGATCACTTTGAGTACCATTTCTTATTGCGTTTATTTTTTGTTTTTTTTAACAGATTGATTTGTGGGGAATGGGCTTGCTGGGGAAGATTGGGTGAGAGGAGGCAGAGGTAGCATTTTAGCTTAGCAACAAATCAGTCTTAGGACCCAATTTATAAACTATTTTGCATTTATTCAGTGAGGCCCTTGGAGTTCTGAAATAAAATGGGAATTGTAATTTTTTAATTATTCATTTTTCCAGTTTGGAACTAGTTCAGAGTCTGTGTTCCCTTGCATTTCCAAATGACTAATGGCAAATAATATATAGAGACAGAGTAGTGATCCATATTGTTTGTCATGATGCTCATACTCTGAACAAGGAAGCCTGTTGATTATCTGCTTGAGTTTCAAGGTGCCAGCATTTCAGTAACTTACCTAATATGTATTTCATAATCTACTTGCAACATCTATTCCTGGATGAAATGTAAGCTTCCCAGCTTGCCTACTTTACATCCTAGTTCCTACATGCTCGCCCTTGGGCAGTCTGCTACTGTTCCCTGAAAACCAAAACGTAAAGGGACAAGTGGCTCATCGGTATTTTACATTTGGAACCTGAAGCATTCATTTTAGTTCATTTTTAGTGTTTGGCTTGGTTGTACAGTGTACAGTTCGTAAGTGTTGGATGTGGCAGTTATAGCAAATCAAATGGCTGTTCAACAGTTAATACTTTTTACCCATTACCAAATATTTCTAAACTTCACTGGAAGGTCTTAGGAAAGACAGATGTTGAGGAATATAGAGATTGGTTGTTTATGGGTAAGGGGGTTGCCAAAGGCCAGTATGCTTTTATAAGTCAGTACTATATTTGTACAACTAAGTCCAGTAGATGAGTCACTTGGAAAGTAATAAAGCAGTTTAGGTAAAATGTTTGTTAATGTCCCCTTAGGTTACTTTAACTGTTCACCATTGATTGAGGCACTGGTTGGAATTCCAGTTGATTTAGCTTGTATTACTATGCTAGGTTATTTTAACTTGCATATTGATTAGAGAGCTTTATCAATTGCTGCTGAGAAATTTCTAACTGCAATGGCAGCTCTTGAGTTAGGAAACACTTTTGGATCTATTTTTTGCTAACTGTTCCTCTGAATGGATGAAATCATCTTTGATTTTGTGTTCTTGCTTGCCCTGTACAGATCACTTTAAGTTGGTATTTAAATGGTTAGTAAGAATAAGAACTAAACCTGTGGTTAATCAGGTTCATAAAAAAGGAGGACAATCGATACAACAATACTTTAGTCCAAGAGGGCCCCATTATTAGAACATGTAGCTCACTTGAAAACAAATGAAATAGTTGAGTGGCTTGATTTTCTTTTCCAGGTGGCAGATGAAATAGTCCTCATAAGAATTAAAAATTCTGATAGGTCTCGATAAAACCCATGGTATACAGAAGAACTAAAAAATGAAAAGTAATGTTTTCATTGTTTTAGAGGCTAGCTGGCAGAAATCAGCGTTGTTAGCACATTGGGCCTCTATCTAGCTCAACTAAACAGATATAGAGCTTTGTTTTCTCAGACTAAGATATCCTTTTCTCCCCAATAGAATTCAATCTGTGGGTAACGGCACCAAAGCACCCGTTATCTCCCATCTCACAAAGAATCAATTGAGTTGTAATGAAAAAATGTTTGCTGCTTCAACACAGTATGAAGCTTTTGCAGTCTCTTTAAAAAAAAAAAAAAAAGATTGCTGATATCTGTAGCCAATTTCTGTTAAAGGAGAACTCTATAGTTAACCAATGTGTGATATCAGTCAAGGTCATTCAAATAACTTTAATCCAATTTCAAAGGATGAGATTATCCATGTTATCATGGCAAAAAAGTTGGCAAAAAAGTTGGCAAAAAATCAAGCAGAAGAGAGGATTGCCAAGTTGGCAAAAAAGTTGGCAAAAAAGTTGGCAAAAAATCAAGCAGAAGAGAGGATTGCCAAGGAGATAAAAAATGGTGACAAAACATTTTTCAGATACATCAGCGAAAAGAGAAAGGTCCAAAGTGGTATAGTGAAATTGAAAGGTGGTAATGATCAATGTGTGGAGACAGACGAAGAAATGGCAGAAATATTAAACGAATACTTCAGCTCTGTGTTCACTAAAGAAGACCCTGGAGAAGGACCATCTCTACACAACAAGAAACTGGAGGGAAGTGGAATAGATGAAAATCCTTTTACAGTAGAAAATGTGTGGGAAGAGCTAAAGAACCTGAAAGTGGACAAAGCCATGGGGCCTGATGGGATTCATCCAAGGATATTGAGGGAGCTCAGAGATGTTCTGGCGGGTCCGCTGTGTGACCTGTTCAATAGATCCCTAGAAACGGGAGTGGTGCCGAGAGACTGGAGAAGAGCGGTGGTGGTCCCGCTTCACAAGAGTGGGAACAGGGAGGAGGCTGGCAACTACAGGCCGGTTAGCCTCACTTCGGTGGTGGGAAAAGTAATGGAGTCTCTGCTGAAAGAGAGAATAGTGAACTATCTACAGTCCGGAGAATTGATGGACCAGAGGCAACATGGATTCACCAGGGGAAGATCCTGTCAGACAAATCTGATTGACTTTTTTGACTGGGTAACCAAGGAATTGGACCAAGGAAGAGCGCTCGATGTCATATACTTGGATTTCAGCAAAGCTTTTGATACGGTTCCGCACAGGAGACTGGTGAATAAAACGAGAAGCTTGGGAGTGAGTGACAAGGTGGTGACCTGGATTGCAAATTGGTTGACGGACAGAAGACAATGTGTGATGGTAAACGGAACCTTCTCTGAAGAGAGAGCGGTTTTAAGCGGTGTACCGCAAGGATCGGTGTTGGGACCGGTCCTGTTCAATATCTTTGTGAGCGACATTGCGGACGGGATAGAAGGTAAGGTTTGTCTTTTTGCGGATGACACTAAGATCTGCAACAGAGTGGACACGCCGGAAGGAGTGGAGAGAATGAGACGGGATCTAAGGAAACTGGAAGAGTGGTCGAAGATATGGCAGCTGAGATTCAATGCCAAGAAGTGCAAAGTCATGCATATGGGGAGCGGAAATCCGAATGAACTGTATTCGATGGGGGGGGAAAGGCTGACGTGCACGGAGCAGGAGAGGGACCTTGGGGTGATAGTGTCTAATGATATGAAGTCTGCGAAACAATGCGACAAGGCGATAGCAAAAGCCAGAAGAATGCTGGGCTGCATAGAGAGAGGAATATCGAGTAAGAAAAGGGAAGTGATTATTCCCTTGTACAGGTCCTTGGTGAGGCCTCACCTGGAGTACTGTGTTCAGTTCTGGAGACCGTATCTACAAAAAGACAAAGACAAGATGGAAGCGGTACAGAGAAGGGCGACCAGGAAGGTGGAGGATCTTCATCGCATGACGTACGAGGAGAGATTGAAGAATCTAAATATGTACACCCTGGAGGAAAGGAGGAGCAGAGGTGATATGATACAGACTTTCAGATACTTGAAAGGTTTTAATGATCCAAAGGCAACGACAAACCTTTACCATAAGAAAAAAATCAGCAGAACCAGGGGTCACGATTTGAAGCTCCAGGGAGGAAGATTCAGAACCAATGTCAGGAAGTATTTCTTCACGGAGAGGGTGGTGGATGCCTGGAATGCCCTTCCGGAGGAAGTGGTGAAGACCAGAACTGTGAAGGACTTCAAAGGGGCGTGGGATAAACACTGTGGATCCATAAAGTCAAGAGGCCGCCAATGAAGAGTGGGTGACTCGCCAGAATGATGGCTACTGCCTGGAGACAATACCCTTAGTCAATAAACATACACATGGTTACTGTGACTCCAACATCACTCTAAGATTCAACAGCATGAGGAAATGTGGAAAAAAGGATTTGCACTCACAATGACGGGAGTAGCTGGCTTGTTACGGCGGTTACTACCCCAAACCAAATATCCAGATTACTACCTCCACCTTCCTCTATTCCTGATGCCTTTCAACTAGCTTGATCACTCCATTCTTATACTTCACTTTCAATGCATATCCAGCATAGTTCTCTGCTTCAACAGCAGGGGAAAAGAAAAACTGTTACTTCACACATCCAGCAGAGCTCTCTGCTTAAACGGCAGGGGAGAAGAAAAAAGGGTTCGCACTCACAAAGCGGGGAGTAGCTGGCTTGTTACGGCGGTTACTACCCCAAACCAAATGTACCTGATACTTCACTCTCGACGCATATCCAGCATGGCTCTCTACTTCAACGGCATCGGAGAAAGACTGATACATCACGAATTTCCAGCATAGCTCTCTGCTTCAACGGCAGGGGAAAAGAAAAACTGATACTTCACGCATATCCAGCATAACTTCAACGGCAGGGGAGAAGAAAAAAGGATTCACACTCACAAAGCGGGGAGTAGCTGGCTTGTCACGGCGGTTACTACCCCAAACCAAATGTGCCTGATACTTCACTTTCGATGCATATCCAGCATAGCTCTCTGCTTCAACAGCAGGGGAGAAGATAAACAACCAATAAGGGCTGTATAACATAATCTGGGTAAAAACAAATAAGCATGGGTGTAGCTTGCTTATTGCGGCGGTTACTACTCCTACTACCTCTAACTAATCAAGCTAGATATTTCACTTGGATGCAGCTCCTCCACCGCTCTCTACATTAATGGCGGGGGTGGAAGGGAATTAGAACCAAGAGCTAAGAGAAACAGATAAGTATGGGAGAAGAAATGAGGGAAGCTTGCTGGGCAGACTGGATGGGCCATTTGGTCTTCTTCTGCCGTCATTTCTATGTTTCTATGTTTCTATATCAGGTCAATTACGGTAACTCATCTTCATGTCTGTTAAACCCAGATGTTAGGGAAGGGTAAGGCAGTTGGGCAGTCCAATGTGTAATTGTGTATTGTGGTGCTGACAGAAATAGATCTGAGGCAGTAGAATGTTTCCTCTTTACTCTGCCTGCCATTTTATTTTTATTTTATTTTATTTTTATAGACTTGATTAATCACATATCTTACATATTGTAACCTATGTGATATACAATACAATTAAATCCTAATTTCACAAAAGATTAATAAAATAAAACAAAATAGCAAATACATAAATTAATATGAAATAATACATTAAACCAGCATTATCAAGAAAAACACTAAACAAAACAGTAAAATAAATAAAACAAGCACTAAATAAGAGTAGATCATCAATTATTATCCAACATTATAAATCATTAGTAACTTAGAATAAAAGAACCCATTTGTCAATAAATATAAAATATAAATAAAACGGACTCAAATTTTTCCTAAATTGAAGGTAATCTTTTTCTAAGCGCAAATGTAAAGGAAAAGAATTACAAAGACTTGGAGCAAGGTACGAAAAACTGACTTTCCTAATTATTTTTAACCTAATATCCTTAGGAGAAGGTAAAACTAGCAATTCCTGTTGTGAAGAGAGCAGTAAGCGGACCGATCGGTGAGGAGCAGTTAAGATCAAAAGGTATGAAGGTGTTCCCCAGCACGGGGCTTTAAAGGTCAAACATCCTGTTTTAAATTGAATCCTAAGAGATATTAGAAGCCAATGTAATTCAAATAATAGAGGAGTGACATCAAATTTCAGTTAGCCAAAGGTTAGTTTTGCAGCCATTTTTTGAACAGTTTTCAATTTCCTGGTTTGGACAGATGTTAAGCCATGAAACAGGGCTTTGCAATAATCAGGTCACAATAATATGAGGTGATGTGTTAGTCTTGCAATCAGAAGAATCTAGAAAAGGTTTAAGACGAATAAAATGTAGAAGGAAATATGAAATCTGTAACATGAAATATGATTTAAAAAAGAGCGGAGTCAATATGGACAGCCAGGGTAGTGATGATATTTCTGACTTGAATTGGATTAACAGACAATTGGGGAAGGAAGCTGACAAAAACCCTTCTGATTTATCTGGCTTGGCCTTAAGTTTGGAGGATTTTAGCCAATTAGCCACTTCTGTCATGCAATCGATTTCAGTAAGAGAAAGGAAGAATTGTGATTGAAACAGGCCAGAATATGAATATCATCATCTTAAAAATAACCAGAATCAAATTAGCTAAGAGTGCAAGGGAAATATTAAAAATGGGGAAAAGAATAGACCAGGGGTCAGGAACCTATGGCTCGGGAGCCAGATATGGCTCTTTTGATAGCTGCATCTGGCTCGCAGACAAATCTTTAATAAAAAAGTAAAAATCTAACAAAATCCCCCACCCTCCTGACACCCCCCAAGACCTCCAAAATTAATTTACTACAACCCCCACCCTCCTGACCCCCCCCAAGACCTGCCAAAAGCCCCTGGTAGTCCAGTGGGGGTCCAGGAGCGGTCTCCTGGACTTGGGCTGTCGGCTACCAGTAGTCAAAATGGCGCCGATGGCCCTTTGCCCTCACTATGTCACTGGGGTCGACCAATGGCGGCGGTAGCCCCTGTGACATAGTAAGGGCAAAGGGCCGTCGGCTGCCAGTAATCAAAATGGTGTCGACTTTTGGCAGGTCTTGGGGGCGTCAGGAGGGTGGGGGGTTTTGTTAGATTTTTACTTTTTTATTAAAGATTTGTCTGCGAGCCCTGGACCACCACTGGATCACGAGGGACTTTTGGCAGGTCTTGGGGGGTCGGGGTGTTAGGAGGATGGGGGGTTGTAGTAAATTAATTTGGCAGGTCTTGGGGGTGTCAGGAGAGTAGGGGGTTGCAGTAAATTAATTTGGTAGGTCTTGGGGGAGTCAGGAGAGTAGGGGGTTGCAGTAAATTAATTTGGTAGGTCTTGGGGGAGTCAGGAGGGTGGGGGGTTGTAGTTAGTATGGCTCTCACGGAATTACATTTTAAAATATGTGGCGTTCATGGCTCTCTCAGCCAAAAAGGTTCCCGACCCCTGGAATAGACCCTTAAGGAGCACACCACACCTAGTAAAACTGGTTGCTGACATTGAGGAATTCCAGGCAACAGAGTAAGATCTGGATGTCAAAAAAGATTGGAACCATTTAAGGGATTGAACTCTAATGCCTATATCAGATAAATGGTCAAGGAGTAATTGATGATCAATGTCAAAGGCAGAGCTCATGTCTAAATATACTAGCACAACTGTTTTTCCCCATCCAAATGTAGGCTGATCTCATTGGTTAGAGCTTTAAGGGCATTTTTAGCACTATGCCATTTCCTATAACCCAATTGTTTTGGGTATAAAACAAAAGTAGCATCTAAAAAATGAGAGACCTGAGATTATACTACCTTTTCTGTGATTTCCGAAGGTGTAGACAAATTGGAGATAGGTTGATAGTTTTCTGGGAGATAAGAATAGGCCTAAAAATAGTAGTTTTAAATTGCTGGGTAGACTTCTAGGCTCAAGACTGCAATTTACAATGTCTGCTATATATATATAGAAGAAGACAAAGTCCATGGTTTCTGATGAACTTGAATGTAAGGGGTCAGTCTTAAAACTTGCAATCCTGCAGCAGTAACTTCAAAGTGGATAACCTACTGAGAAGATGGAGGTAATATCAAAGCATCTCTAGTGTAGCCTTGGAAACCTGTTGGGATGAAAGGTGCTTAATGCAGTATATCAGTTTCCTTTCAGACCAGATCAAATGTGCTATACCCAAAGTCACCTTTGCCTCTTGCTACAGATCCAGGCCAGTTCCTGGGCTTTTCTCTCAGCACCTCACAGTTAAGAGAAACACCAGTGATGGCTCTTAAGCTTGTAGAAACTCTTTTCTGAGAACATCTGTAATCATGCATGCCTCTTCTTCCTAGCTATAACATGAGCCCTGATGTGTGGTAATTAATGAATAGCATATAGGACATATCCTCATATCCTCATCTTATTCCCAGGCTGAAGGTATTTGTCATTCAGCCTGGGAATGAGACAGGGAGCATTGTGCACTGAGCACTGGATGTGACTCTTGTTAGGAGCAGCAGCATTGGCAGCCGCATAAAGCAGCCAATGTATCTAACTTACAGGTCGATACAGTAAAGTGTGCTCCGTCGGAGCGCACTGTCAGCCTGCTCTGGACGCGTGTTTTCCCTTACCCCTTATTCAGTAAGGGGAGGAAAACACGCGGCCCACCCGCGGCACCTAATAGCGCCCTCAACATGCAAATGCATGTTGATGGCCCTATTAGGTATGCGCGCGGGATCCAGTAAGTAAAATGTGCAGCCAAGCCGCACATTTTACTCTAAGAAATTAGCGCCGACCCAAAGGTTGGCGCTAATTTCTTCCGGCGCCAGGAAAGTGCACAGAAAAGCAGTAAAAACTGCTTTTCTGTGCACCCTCCGACTTAATATCATAGCGATATTAAGTCGGAGGTCCCCAAAAGTAAAAAAAAGTAAAAAAAAAAAAAAAAAAAAAAAAATTTGAATTTGGCCCGCGGCTGTCGGGCTGAAAACCGGACGCTCAATTTTGCCGGCGTCCGGTTTCCGAGCCCGTGGCTGTCAGCGGGCTCGAGAACCGACGCCAGCAAAATTGAGCGTCGGCTGTCAAACCCGCTGACAGCCGCCGCTCCAGGCCAAAAGGAGGCGCTAGGGACGCGCTAGTGTCCCTAGCGCCTCCTTTTCCTCGTTTGCACCGCGTCGCCTAATTTGCATACTGGATCGCTCGCACCGGCCAAGGGCCGGTGCGTGCGCCAGGAGAGCAGGCGTTCGTCCGCTCTCCCGCGGTTTTACAGTATCGGGCTGTTAGCTGGCTGCCCACCATACAAACTTCTCCCTTTTCCTGGATTTGGATACAGAGGGAGCTGGTACATCATGATGGGCTTGTGTGTGTTTGCGTGCCCCCCCCCCCCCCCACCCTTCCTTTGTTTCAAAATTTGTAAGAGACCAGTGGGGCTTTCAGTGCTTTCCTAGTTCTCTCCATAATCACACTGCCTGCTCCCTGGAGGATGGTGTGCCACGTTGCATTTTTATTAATGTAGGTATGCCTAGAGCATGAAAAGGTTGGGAAACACTGCACTATGTAAATGCAAATTATAATAACTTTTCCAATTAGGGGATCCTCTTGCCTAAGTTGGACCACATAGTTACAGAAAGTAGATTTTAGAACATCATTCCAAGAGGAATAGTAGTCTCATTATGATCCCTAGCCTAGAAGCACTCAGTGAACATACAGGCCCTTGCCCCAATAGTGCTGATGGCAATCATGCTTAATGCCTGATTGAGTTTTAGGTTAGGTTTTGGTTCTATTCTATTCCATTTTATATACTATCTTATTCCATAAGGCATATTGGACTTAATGCAATTATTTACCAGCTATCTCAAAGTTTATGAAGGTGTTGATATTTATCTCTTCAGGGCACAATCCTGCACGGTATCCAGTGGGAGCTATTGGGGGTGATGCTACAAAAGGTCTTTCCCCACCCACAAGGCCAGCTTTCTGAGATTTATTAATTTCAACATATGGTCCCTGAACCATCTCTCACAGCTCCTAAACAATCAGTGATATTATCCAACTACCCATCACACCTTTCTTCACAGGAACAAACATCAGAACATCATCAGTGAAAAGATGGTCCTTCAGTCCATATACCAGCACAGTGTGGAACCACAAAGATGTTAAGCAAATAGGGCAACAAGACTGAAACATTTTTGGGAATCCCCAAGTCAGCTCCCAAGGTACAGGCCAAGGGGCTGATGCAGTAAGCCTCACGTAAAAATGTGCGTCCAAACTGGTCACCCGGTTTTTTAACACACGCACAGCCGTGTCTCCTGGGCGCCTGATTTAATTTGTAAATGAGCCGCTGCCCTAAAAAGGACGTCCCAGTGCACCTTTGGCATCAGGCGCCTAGGAGATGTGGCTGTGCACAAGTTAGGAAAATGGACACTTAATTTACAAGCATCTTTTTTCCTAACCTGCGCACAGCCACGGGTTAGGAAAACAGACGCTCATAAATTGTGTCCTTGTTCCTAACCTGACCACCATCAAAACGTTTGTTTTTCCTGATGCTGCTTTCTGTGGTTCCTCCTACTTAGTATTATGACTATATTAAGTAGGAGGAACCACAGAAAAGCAGTATTTTTTGCTTCTTTATGGAGTCTTGGAGCACGTAAAGACTTAACGCCAGCTCCAGGGCTGGCGTTAACTTTTGTATGTTAAAACTTGCGCATTGTCGCACGGTGATTTTTTTTATTTTTTTTTTTTTGCATCAGGAATAATAGCAAATAGCTTCATCTACATGTCATTTAGATGTGATGAGAACTATTAGCTATGCGTTGGTTCTAAAACACACTTCCAACTGCACATCAGGCTGTGTGCTAGGCTGAGCGCACTGTATTGCATCGGCTCCAAGAATTTCCTATCACCACTTTGTTTCCTCTCCTAAAGAAGCAATGTGAACCAACATGTAATAGTCCTACCATTCCTATTGCTCTTAATTGATCAATAAGAATATTATGATTTACTGATGAAACGCAGCTTGAGATATCTTAAAAAAAAAAAAAATTACCATTACATTATAACCTTTATCATTATCACAATGTAGATCATTTAAGAGGGATAACAAGTGTGTCTGTACTAAAATCCACTTAACTTAGTCAAACACCAAGATAAGACACAATTACTCAAAAAGTGCAGAATTTAAATAATGTCAATATATCTCTCCAAAGGGGTGTCAGCAAACCAGGAAGCCAATGTAAGACCACCTTTAAGGAGGTTGCCCGGTCTAAATCATCCATCCCGGAGGAAAGAAGAGGAGCAAGCAAAATAACTTTTTGTGAATTTTTGTTATGCAATTTAAACATTTAAAAAATAAATTGTGCAGGATTAACAAAACCACAGTATTCATAACACTGTCCAGACAGGTAATCATTTAATATTATAGCATCCAACACCCAAATTTAAAAAAAAACTCAAAACGTGGCTCTTCCTTCAAGCCCTACCCCTCCTTATCCTCCCATGCTAACTCTTCTCCTTCTGTGACCTACCGCTAAAAATCTCTTTACTTCATGTCAGGACTTCCAAATTCCCCTGTTTTTTCCCCCTAAAAAGAATCTGCAATTTCATTGAATGTATTTTTTGAACCCTGTACATAGCCTCTCTTCTTGTTATTTTGTTTATCCCCCTCTCCTAACTTATGCTACCTCTAGTTGAATTTATCAACTAAATTATTTGGTTTATTGTTGTAAACTTGTTGCTTGTTCTTTGTTCTTTGTAAAGGCATGCCTATTTTATACTTATTGTTCTAAGTTATCTGTAAACCGATTGTCAGTATATAAAATCTTAAAAAAAAAAAAAAAAAAAGAAGTTCTTCAGCTGTAATAAACAATCTTCTCAGTTTGCCAAAGTATGGTTAATCAGATACTGGCTTATAATGATCCAGCACTGTAGGATCTGGGGATGACTTTTAAGTGTGGGCTTCACCACAACTTTTTTTTTTAAAGGACATCAGGAAATATCCCCTGTAATAAGGCATTTATTATGGGGCAAAGCCTATTCAACAGGCTATCTTTGGCTACCCGGATTAAAGTGGTGGGGCACAAGTGGTAGGTTTACCCTTACCTAATATATCGGTTAACATCTGTAACAAGAAAACATTTCAACTGATTTTGGCCCTGTGTCTTAACTGGGTTCCAATCTTTTATTTGCACACTGCCCACTTAATTTTTCCACTAGCCCCACCCCATCTATTTTCACTTTACTAAGCCTATGTGCCATCCTCAATAATCCTTTCTGTTCACCTCTAAATTCAAGCTCATTTTAAATTCCCTTGATCTTGTTTTCAAAATGCATAGCCAAATCTGTACAAAATATAGCTCCTGGTTCTCATTTACTGAATTCCTTGGTTCTGACATCAGTATTTAGACTGTGTAAAATGGATCTTTCAGCCTATTGATAGCAGCATCAATCCTCCCAGAGATGTGTGTGTGTATATATGTATATATATTTTTTTTTTGTTTTGTTTTTTGCTGCCTTAATCACAGAACCATAACTAGTTGTGTGATTTTTCCATTTTAACTTTATTAATACCCCCCAACTCTTCTGCCAGTGTTTCTCTAATCTCCTTCCCTCTTGTCTCATACACCTCAATTTATCTGTAAATCATGGGGCTTCTTTCTTAGAAGCCAAATTAAGTGGAGCAGTCTTATCTGTGGTTCTAGATAGGGAACCATTCCACTTCTCTATGAGCTCTGTCACTCATGGTGGTGCCTAGTTCTGTAGTGGATTCAACATCTCTATTACATTTTCTGGGTCTGAATCTCAAGAAGAATGTTTTTGTTTACCTGATTTATTTTCCTTCAGTTTAAAACTAACAACAAAATGGTCCAGCCAAGGGACTGGGAAGTAATCCATATCTCCAACCTTAAAATTTGACCCAAACTTCCCCAGACAAAAAAAAAAAGTTCAAGTACCTGCCCTGCTGACTGAGTTGGAGTATTTTTCATATGGGCAGTCTAAAAGGTGACAATTTTACCCCTGAGCCACATTATCTATACAGACATTAAAATCTCCCAGTACAAACAGATTGCTTACGGATAGTGCAGTCTTAGAAATCAAATCAAGCAATTCAACAATTATAACATTATCATTTTATGGCAGATGATAAACAGTAAGATACCCACAACTACCCTCACTTATGATTTTACAAGCAGACTTTAAGCCTCTCAAAGCAGAGTGTAAAGAGCGACCAGTTTAAGTTATTTGTATATACTAATGCTACACCTCCTTTTTTCACTCATCTAGGTCTGTGATAGTGCTTAAATCCCAAAGGACATAGCTGGTTACAAATAACCATCTCCATAATACAAAGAATATCTGAATAGTGCTTTACAATTAAATTCTGAATTGTTTCAGCCTTCTTTAGAATATAAGAACATAAAATATGCCATACTGGGTCAGACCAAGAGTCCATCAAGCCCAGCATCCTGTGTCCAACAGTGGCCAATCCAAGTCACAACATTAAATAGATCTCAAGCTACTATTGCTTCTTAATTAATAGTAGTTTATGGATTTTTCCTCTAAGAATTTATCCAAACCTTTTTTAAACCCAGTTACACTAACTGCCGTAACCACATTCTCTGGCAGTGAATTCCAGACTTAACTATGCGTTGAGTGAAAAAGAATTTTCTTCGATTTGTTTTAAATGAGCTACTTGCTAACATCATGGCATGCCCCCTAGTCCTATTATCTCAGAGAGTAAATAACTGATGTAGATTAACCTGTTCAGGTCCTTTCATGAATTTGTAGACATTATCATATCCCCCCTCAGTCATCTCTTCTCCAAACTGAACAGCCCTAACTTCTTTAGCCTTTCCTCATAGGGGAGCCATTCCATGTCTTTTATAATTTTGGTTTCCCTTCTCTGCACTTTCTCCAGTACAACTATATCTTTTTTGAGATGTGGAGACCAGAACTGCACACAGTATTCAAGGTGAGGTCTCACAATGGAGCGATACAGAGGAATTATGACATCCTCTGTTTTATTTTCTATTCCCTTCCTAATAATTCCTAACATACAGTACAGTGCGCTCCGATTTCATAACCCTCTATTGGACGCGCGTTTTCGGCGCGCTAGCGTTACCCCTTATTCAGTAAGGGGCCGAAAACGCACATCCAACCCCCGAACCTAATAGCACCCGCAACATGCAAATGCATGTTGATGGCCCTTTTAGGTATTCCCGCGCGATTCAGAAAACAAAATGTGCAGCGAAGCCACACATTTTGCTTTCAGAAATTAGCGCCTACCCAAAGGTAGGCGCTAATTTCTTCAGGCACCGTGAAAGTCCACAGAAAAGCAGTAAAAACTGCTTTTCTGTGCACCATCCAACTTAATATTATGGCGATATTAAGTCAGAGGTCCCAAAAGTAAAAAAAAAAAAAAATAATAATTTTGAAGTCGGCCCGCGGGTCAAAAACTGGATGCTCAATTTTGCCGGTGTCCGGTTTCCGAACCTGTGGCTGTCAACGGGCTCGAGAACCGCTGGCAAAATTGAGTGTCGGCTGTCAAACTTGCTGACAGCCGCTGCTCCGGTCCAAAAGGAGGTGCTAGGGACGCGCTAGTTTTACCTGTTTTTACCGCCGGGCCTAATTTGCATTCTGAATCGCGCGCAGAGGAAAGTGGCCTGGGCATTCGCCCGCTCTCCCGCAGACTTTACTGTATCAGCCCGATTGTTTGCTTTTTTGATCGCCAGCGCACACTTGGCCAACGATTTCAATGTATTATCCACTATATCACCTAGATCTCTTTCCTGGGTGGTAACTACTAAGATAGAACGTAACATTGTGAAACTAACAGATCTGACAATAACTAATAAAAACATCCAGTGGAAGCACTGAGAGGAGAGGATAACCTTGCTAGTGGCTGAAAGGAAATCAGTAAGTTATTCTTGAGAAATTTTTTTAAAGTATTGGGGAGAAGTAAACTATTAGGGTATTGTGTGTTTGTGTGTTTTTAAATAATCAGCAAGACAGCTTATAAACAGAAGTTAGTGTTTGTTTTTTTAAATAGTATGGTAGTTAATAAACAGAAATGAGTGTGTTCTATTGTTTTTTAAATAGTAAAGCAGCTAATAAACAAGTTAGTGTGTTTGTATTCCCAACTCTCCCACCCACCCCTAGCTCATCCTTTAATTTATAGGCAGCTGCCACTTTCTCACACACACACACACAAAAAATCAGCCCTATAACTTCACTTCACGAATTCCCCACACCTTATTGAGAGTTTGATCATTCCCTTGTAGGCCACTGCCAGATATATAGTGAATGAACTAATATATTTAAAGGATCCTAATTAGACACATTCCTACTCCTATAGCAAGAGCAAGCTTAAACTTAACTAGGAACTGAACAAATTTGAGATGAAGGCAGCAGTGCAGCAGCAAGAGGGCAGCCTCCCAGTCTTGCATTGAGTGTCACATGTATGATATTTTTACCCACCGGTGAGAAGTTGTATATGTGCATCGATGCAAAGAGCTCCTGTCTCTCAGAGAACAAGTCCAATCTCTGGAGGCTAGAGTGGCAGACTTGGAGGAGCTAAGGCAGACAGAGAGGTATGTAGATGAGACCTTCGGGACATAGTAGCCGAGTCCTAACTTCAGATTGGCAGCCCTGGTTCTGCTTTGAAGGAAGGCGGTCTCATGATCAGAGAGCATCAACCTGGTGCAGTAGGAAAGGATCCTGTAGCAAGAACCTGCTCTCCAGGTGGGGCATTGTCCTCTCACCAGAGGATGTGCCTCCCAGGGCTACTACCCAGGAGGAGTTAGGTTTTCCGTCATAGTTGGTGATTTGGTTATTAGGAATGTAGACAGCTGGATGGCTGGTGGGCGTGAGGATCACCTAGTAACATGCCTACCTGGTGTGAAGGTGGCAGACCTCACGCATCACCTAGCTAGGACTTTAGACAGGGCTGGGGAGGAGCCAGCTGTTGTGGTACATGTGGGCACCAATGACATAGGAAAATGTGGGAGGGAGGCTCTGGAAGCCAAATTTAGGCTCTTAGGTAGAAAGCTGAAATCCAGAACCTCCAGGATAGCATTCTATGAAATGCTTCCTGTTCCACGCGCAGGTCCCCAGAGACAGGCAGAGCTCCAGAATCTCAATGTGTGGATGAGATGATGGTGCAAGGAAGAGGTATTCAGTTTCTTAAGGAACTAGGGAAACTTTTGCGGAAGGGGGAGTCTTTTCCGAAGGGATGGGCTCCACCTTAACCAGGGTGGAACCAGACTGCTGGCACTAACCTTTAAAAAGGAGATAGAGCAGCTTTTAAACTAGAACAAAGGGGAAAGCCACCAGTTGCTCTGCATCACATGGTTCGGAGGGAGGTATCTTCAAAGGATTATAATGATGCATTAGAATTAGGGCATCCCAACAGTGAGGCTCCAATAATAAGAAAAGTAGTCCAAGTGCATGTAATTAAACACTCACCTGAGCTAAAAGATTCTAATTTATCCCTATCAATTAAAAAGCAGAATGAAAATATAAACAAAAAACACTCTTTGAAATGTTTGTATGCAGATGCCAGAAGTTTAAGAAGTAAGATGGTTTAATTGGCATCTGAGACATGGTGGAAGGAGGATAGCAAATGTGACAGTGCTATACTGCGGTACAAATTATATCGCAATGACAGAGAGAAGCATCTGGGAGGCAGTGTGGCGCTTAATGTCTGGGATGGCATAGAGTCCAACAGGATAAAGATTCTGCATAAGACTAAATGCACAATTGAATCTTTATGGGTAGAAATCCCTTGTAGGTTGAGGAAAGGTATAGTGATAAAAGTATACTACTGTCCACCTGGCCAAGATGGTGAGATGGACAGTGAAATGCTAAGATAATGCAGTAATAATGGGAGATTTCATTTACCCCAATATTGACTGGACATGCTAGAGAGATAAATTTCCTGGATGGAATAAATGACAGTTTATGGAGCAATTGGTTCAGGAACAGATGAGAGTGAGCAATTTTAGATCTAATTATAAGTGGAACACAGGATTTGGTGAGAGAGGTAACGGTGGTGGGGCCGCTTGGCAATAGTGATCATAATATAATCAAATTTGAATTAATGGCAGGAAGGGGGACAGTAGGTAAATCCCACGGCTCTAGTGCTAAACATTCAAAAGGGAAACTTTGATAAAAAGAGAAAATTAATTAGAAAAAAACTGAAAGCAGCTATAAAGGTAAAAAGTGTGCAAGAGGCGTAGACATGGTTAAAAAACAAACAAAAAAAAAAAAACATCCTAGAAGCACAGTCCAGATGTATTCCACACATGAAGGCAAAACGATTATCGGCATGGTTAAAAGGTGAGGAGAAAAAGGCTATTTTACCAAAAGATCTTCATTCAAAAATTGGAAGAAGGATCCAACAGAAGAAAATTAGGATAAAGCATAAGTGCTGGCAAGTTACATGTAAGACATTGATAAGATAGGCTAAGAGAAAATTTGAAAAGAATTTGGCCAAAGAGGTAAAAACATTTTAAAATATATCCGAAGCAGAAAGCCTGCGATGGAGTCAGTTGGACCGTTAGATCATTGAGGGGTTAAAGGAGCACGTAGAGACAATAAGGCCATCGCGGAAAGATTAAATGATTTTTTTTGCTTCGGTGTTTACTGAGGAGGATGTTGAGGAGATAACCGTTCCGGAGAAAGTTTTCATGGGTAATGACTCAGAAGAACTAAACCAAATCACTGAAACCCTACAAGATGTGGTAGGCCTGATTGACAAACTGAAGAGTAATAAATCACCTGGACCAGATGGTATACACCCCAGGGTTCTGAAGGAACTAAAAAATGAAATTTCATATCTGTTAGTTAAAATTTGTAGCCTATCATTAAAATCATTCATTGTACCTAAAGACTGGAAGGTGGCTAATGTAACCCCAATATTTAAAAAGGGCTCCAGGGGTGATCTGGGAAACTACAGACCAGTTAGCCAGACTTCAGTGCAAGGAAAAATAGTAGAAAGTGTTCTAAAGATCAAAATCACAGAACATATAGAAAGATATGGTTTAATGGAACAAAGTCAGCATAGCTTTACCCAAGGCAAGTCTTGCCTTACAAATTTGCTTCACTTTTTTGAAGGGGTTAATAAACATGTAGATATAGGTGAACTGGTGGATGTAGTGTATTTGGATTTTCAGAAAGCATTTGTCAAAGTTCCTCATGAGAGGCTTCTAAGAAAAGTAAAAAGTCATGGAATAGGTGGCGATGTCCTTTCGTGAATTACAAACTGGTTAAAAGACTGGAAACAGAGTAAGATTAAATGGACAATTTTCTTAGTGGAAAGGGGTATACAGTGGAGTGCCTTAAGGATCTGTACTAGGATTCATGCTTTTCAATATATTTATAAATGATCTGGAAAGGAATGTGATGAGTGAGGTAATCAAATTTGCAGATGATACAAAATTATTCAGAGTAGTTAAATCACAAGCAAATTGTGATAAATTGCAGGAGGACCTTGTGAGACTGGAAAATTGGGTTTCCAAATGGCAGATGAAATGTAATGTGGATAAGTGCAAGGTGATGCATATAGGGAAAAATAAGCCATACTATAGTTACCCGATGTTAGGTTCCATATTAGGAGCTACCGCCCAGGAAAGAGATCTAGGCATCATAGTGGATGATACTTTGAAATCGTCGGCTCAGTGTGCTGTGGCAGTTAAAAAGGCAAAGAGAATGTTAGGAATTATTAGGAAGGAAATGGTGAATAAAACAGAGGATGTCATAATGCCTTTGTATTGTTCCATGGTGAGACCGCACCTTGCATACTGTGTACAATTCTAGTTGCCGCATCTCAAAAAAAGATATTGTTGCGATGAAGAAGGTACAGAGAAGGGCTACCAAAATGATAAAGGGGATGGAACTGCTCCCCTATGAAGAAAGACTAAAGAGGTTAGGGTTGTTCACTTAGGAGAAGAGACGGCTGGGGGGGGGTGGGTTATGATAGAGGTGTTTAAAATCATGAGAGGTCTAGTATGGGTAAATGTGAATCGGTTATTTACTCTTTCGGAGAATAGAAGGACTAGGGGGCACTCCATGATGTTAGCATGTAGCACATTTAAAACTAATCGGAGAAAGTTCTTTTTCAATCAAGCACAATTAAACTCTGGAATTTGTTGCCAGGGGATGTGGCTAGTGCAGTTAGTGTAGCTGGGTTTAAAAAATGTTTGGATAAGTTCTTGGAGGAGAACTCCATTAATCAAGTTGACTTAGAAAATAGCCACTGTTATTACTGGCATCAGTAGCATGGGATAGACTTAGTGTTTGGGTGCTTGCCAGGTACTTGTTGTCTGGTTTGGCCACTATTGGAAACAGGATGCTGGGCTTGATGGGATCCTTGGTCTGACCCAGTATGGCAATTTATGATGTTATCTATTTCATATAATGAACTTAAGGCATCTTCTACACCAGGAGGACATAAACTGTCACAATTTCTTGCTGCTTCCTTATATCCCCCCCCCCCCCCCCACCTTCTCACAGCTATAACAACTTCACCTAGCTACTATGTGAATATTCTGATAAATGGGAACACTAATCAATCAATGTGATCTCTCTCTCTCTCTCTCTCTCTCACTCTCTCAAAAGAGAGACAGCAGCCCCCGTTTTTAGAACTAGTATTTATTTGGGTTCCATATCATCCTTTCCCACAAACTCCTGGGATTGAACCTTCCTCACTCAATATTATTTTAAACCAACACATCTTAACTTAATTTAAGCTAAGCTAATCTATTACTAGTAAGAAATTTGAGCATTGAATATAAACTGATTGCATCCAATGGGAGGAAGCAGTGGATGGGGTTACTCTCAAATTAATTCAATAACTTTAAGCTTGAATTTTAAAATTATCAAAATATCAGCTTAAGTATGCTAAGCAATAAATAAATAACCTAAAAAAAATTTAGTGAAGTGTAACAGCACAAAGAAAAAGCAGTGTAAAAAGTCCCAATGATGTAGGTTATATTCTCTGCTTACCATGAGTAAGCACTTTAAACTAATTCCCCCAAAGAATATGACATGCACGAAGAGGACACTTCAATGTACCACCTTCAGAATCCCTGCTGACTCTTTACCCCGCCAACCTGGCTAACATCCACCTGTAGGCAGGGCTGACAGAAGCACTAGATGAGTTAGGCTTGGACCTCTGGTGCCGACCATTAGGGGGCACTGCTGCCACGGCTCGCAAGCCAATGAGGCAGGGTGAGGTGGACACTTCAAAATTCTGCTGAGCCCCCTGCCTCACCCTGCCTCCCCCTCCCCATCGCACTACCCTTCTGACCCCCCCCCCAAGATTCCAGCAGGGGGCCAAGGAGTGATCTGCAACTCCTGGGCCATCAGCTGCCACTAACCAAATTAGCATCATGGCCTTTAGCCCCTACCATGTGACAGGGGCTTCCGGTGCCATTGGCCAGCTCCTGTCACATGGTAGGGGCAATGGACAGCCTGTATCATTTTTTTGAAATGGTGCTAGTCATCCATTGCCCTTACCTTGTGACACAGGCCGGCCAATCGCACCAGTAGCCTCTGTCACATGGTAAGGGCTAAAGGCCACCAGCCCCATTTTGGTTAGTAGCAGCTGACGGCCTGGGAGCGGCAGATCACTCCCGGGCCCCCTGCTGTACCACAAGGGGTTTTTGTGAGTCTTGGGGGGTTCGGGAGGGTTATTTTATTTAAATTTGGGGGTGGGGGAATGGCAGCATGTAGTCCCCCCTTTGAGGTAGGAGTCAGGGCTGCAGCCAGGGGTGTTCGTGTGACTTGGGAGGGGGGGGGGGGGGTGTCAAGGCAGAAGGTACTAGGGTGCCTAATCCCCTTGCACTGGCCCTGCCTGTAGGCAGAGACAGGAGAGAAGATCTGGGAAGTCAGCAAACAGCAGTGAGACAGCTGTGAAACAGCTGCAGTGAAATATGCTGACTGAAAACAAGCCATGGGAAAAGTCTTGAGAGAGGCTGGCTGATGGGTAGATCTGCGGAGAGTAAATCCTTTGGCATCCCTGCTGGCTCTTCATTCCACCACAGTTTGTATGTGTATTTGTGTATGTAGCCTACTCTTTCTTGTTTGCTTTCTAAAGTTTGTGTTTATACCAGAATGTTTTGTGATAACTGAACAATGGAGGGTATTGCTTCCGTTTTACTGTCAACTAAGCTGAAGAGGTAGAGGTTCATTTTGGAATTCAGCATTTGCCAACATTCTGCAGCTTCTAAGTGTCTCCCATGAGTACCACAATCCTACCTAAGACCACATATGTGATGTGTAAGTCACTCTGGACAGCTCTTGCTGATAGAATGTCAAATATCAACTAGAACCACACATACACATGCACAAATACCATCCAAGGTGCTTTCCCTCCCTTTGAGCCCATGGTGACAAATTTAGACCAGTGTAGTATCATCTTCTCTTTGAGGTTTATTATGAAAAAGATGTCTTTTATACAGCTAGGTGAATTTTTAGAAGTCAATAATCAGTATGCTTTATGGCTTAAAGATGATGGCATAATAAATGATGGCAGATAAGTTTATTGGTCCACTCACTTTATCCAGTTATTTCCATCTGTGATTTAGCTAAGGATATATACCAGCTGGCAATTATAGATGTTGAAATGCCTGCAGGATATTGTGCTCTGTCCAAGTCACTTAGATTTGTTGTCTTCCCTTTATGTGCTCCACTATTTTGGGTAGATAAAAATACATTCATCTGACACTTAGGACCCTCCTCTTCTATGTCTTTTACCCAGACTTTCAACTCTGTTCCTAATAGTGTCCTCTATATTTGTTCTAAGCATGTGTAAATTCTGTCACAGTATTGGCCTCTGCTAATAGGATATGCCAGGCACTTCAGTGTATAAGTATTTCCTCTTAGTCTAATCTCAGCAGGTTTTATTTACAAAATATTATATCAGCAATGTTCAGAGTGTGCTATACAACACTGCCTTCTAACACTACTTATTAAAATATTTATATTCTGATACATGTAAATAAATTCTCAAAATTAAAAACCTTGAACAATAAAATTAATAGAAATCAGACATAACCATAAAACATGACAGCCTAAAAGCAGACAGCAGCAGAAATCAGAAGAGTGGCATAAGACGAAAAAATAATTCTAAATATTCGAGGAAAGAAATTCCTCAAACATCATATACCATGATGCACAGTGGTGGCCCACCTTGGCACAAAGGATAAAGGCCAGCAGTAGTGGCTACTAAGCTGGGCTAAGAAAATGAGAACTAGTAGCAGCGATTGTAGTCCACATAGGCTGAGGCAATAAGATCTAACAGCCTTCGTGCTCCAAGATGAAACCTGGCAGTGGTACCTGTGTAAATCAAAAAGAGAAGCAATCCATTTAGTTACGCATCTAACATTACCTGGCAGCAACAGCAGCAGCTTGTTCAGGCTGACAGGTTCTGTGATCAAAGCAAAGGCAAGACTATATGGAGAAGACCTGGTAGTGGTAGCGGAAGCCCCAAAGCAAGACATCCAACAGCTTCAGAAGTTTAAAAGACAGGAGATGAGAATGTAGGGAAGTAGAGAAGGTTTCTGATACTTGCCCCCTAGATGAATGGTATGGGGCAGGGTTGTCTAATGAAGATGGTAGCACTACTAATATAGTGTAATCATTTTTGGAACCTCCACTGTAGAACACACAGAACTGATGAATTTCTTATTTACTTTAACTATGGTCGATCAGAGTTTGTTTTAATCAGAACAAGGGCTCATTTAGTTTATCTAACGTTACAGGTTTTATTGAGAGTATTATCAATTAATATAAAATTGATTGATACAACAGTCATTTTGGTGATTTAGAAAGGTAGACAATTTCACAATTTCTGAAGTATCACTATAGCTTATTGACCAGAAGTTTGCACAGATTTAATTCAGAGCAATCAGAACTGTCTACCTACAAACTAAAGGTAATTTCAGACCTCTTAGTTAAAGTTTTTCTCACATGCTGGTAAACGGCAGTTCAAAGAGACAGGTAGCTTCTCTCTGTGAAAGTTATCAGTGTCTCTGTGCATCTGTGTCCAGGTCTGATAGGTGAGTGCAGGCATCAGATAGTGTCTTTCTGCCCCAGATATCAGGCTGAAGTGCAGGCAAACTTCTGCCCCCCCCCCCCCCCCCAAGGTCCCAAGGTGTAGTCTGTTGATTGGGGCGAACTGGATGGCATGCTTTCTCAGATGGTGGGAGCCACTTTATTTCACTTACTTTATAACAGTCCATCTGCATAATGCATACACAGTCACTGCATATGGATAAGGGTCAAGCACAGCTTTTTGATGGGAGTTTCAGACTTTTATTTATTAAAAAAAAAAGAAAAAGTGAAGAGTTCATGTTACCATTTGAAACCTGCATAGTCTCAAAATGCCATTAGAGATAAGCATCTTCCAATCAGTATCAAAGCCCTTTGTTTCAGCAGAGCTGATAATAGACAAACTGGCTCTCTCCTGCAAGGTTTGCATTTCTCAGTCTTAGCACAAATAAAATAATGTCCATGATGTTTTCCTGTCTGGTTCAGAGAATGAGCTCCTTTAAGATATATTCAGAAAATGTTGTTCTGAACTCTCCCTACAGTTGTGCGTATATGTATGAGAGCAACTGAGGGCCATGTCCATGTGTGTGATCAAGGCTGTGTGTGTAAGAGACACATTGTTGAAGTGCACATGGTCTTACATTCTTTAAACTGTGCTCACATGACTGGTCTTTGTTATGGATTCTCTTAAATAACTTTCAATAGAAGCCAAAACTAATAGAAAGTTATGTTCAGTTGTGAATGGGGGAGAGAGTCCACAGCTTCATAAATGAGTCCTCATCAAAAGAAAATGCGCCTTAATTTAAAATATTCATGACCCACACCTTCCAAAGTTCGGGACAGGGTACATAAAGCAACCTATATAAAAATGCACTATAATATGACAAAATACCTTTATCCTTGCCTTTCAGGACTGTACAGTTTCTTTGGAGTATGCTTTTTATTGCTTTATCTTCAATGACTTCGGCAGGATTGTACAATATAGTGCTGTATAATTATTTGTCTGAAAAACTGTTTTGACCTTTAAAAAGAGAATGCATGTGCCTGAAAGGATCTAATTTATTTAAATATTTTATACACAAACTATTAAGCAGGAAATGTTCTTCTTTAGGGAAAAGATCAGACTAAGATGGAATAGCTTAATGACATGGTTTGCAACTTAAGAATCACTTTAGGAGATTTTATCCCACGGTAGTAAAGCCCGCCCCCCCCCCCCCTTTTTTTTTCTCCTTCATTATTAATGGAGGCGAAGAGATTCCCTTCATGTCTAAATGGTTAATTTTGCTTTGTTTAATAAAGCCCACTTAATGCTCACCCTAGAAGAACATTTCAAGAATAAGACATATGTAGGAAACTTTGTTTACTAGTAACTGATGGCCAATAAATGTTTTTACTTGGATATTGTTTTTTTGTCATAGTTTTATTTTATTCCTTTCTTTTAAATAGGAGTGCTGGGGGCCAGCCTTAGTCTTTCTCTGTCTGTTCTTGTGTACCAGACACTAAAGTTTTCTCTGATTTTTGCAGCTATGGGGAAAATGCTTAATACATTTGTTGTCATTTTCTCCTTTGTATCCTGTCTGAAAAAGTAATATTTAGTGTACTGCTGCTGCCTCAGAAGGTTCTCAGTGATGCTATTCTTCACAGTTATCACCTGCTGTTTCTGCATTTTGTCATATTCCTAGTTCTATTTCCCTTTCCTTTGTAATTTAGGTTGTTGTGGTTGTTGTTGGGGGTGGGGGGGGGAGTTAACCCATCTTTAGAATAAAAGTTGTCCCCCTGTTATGGCCCCAACCCTGCTTTTAAAGCTCTCCTCCTCCTCCTGGTTTGCACATGAGCTGCTTTTGCTGTAAATGCACATCACTTGTAATGATGTCTCCATGAGGATCTGGTAAGAGCACAATGATGCCTCAGTTTTACTTCCAGCAATAATCGTGGAGTGGGTAAGTACAGGAATTTTGTTTTTTAATTTAATATGTGTAAAGATAGCTAGAAGAATTAAGCTTTAGTAACATGTTATTTCCACAAACTGCAAGCATTTGCCCAACCAGCAAGGAACCCAGAGTTTGAGTAAAACTGAAATCGTTTGCTGAGAATGGAGGTCCTTGACACTTGTACTTAATGGCCTTTTCCTGAACAGTTTCATTCTGTGCAAGTACTTCATTTAGAGAAAATTGTGTGAATGATTTTTTTCGGTGTCTTGGAGTACCACAGTCAAATATATATAATATATTTAAAAAAATAATTTGCATAATAGTTAGTGTACAGTATATTGTGTTCCCATGGATAAAATGCCAAGTTATTGACCTATGTGGATATAGTACTTTGATTTCTGTGTTTGACATTTGAAAAGTGAAGAGGGGAAAATGGTGCATTATATGCCACAATAGCACTGTGAGAGCTGTGTATGCTAGATTGGCGAGATGATTGCCTGGATGTGACATTATCTGATGACACTTGGGGAAAACCTTTTAACATACAATATAGAGAAACTCTTCATTACTTTCTTTCTATGGCATGCTTTTAAGTACAAGATTAATGTAGTTGAGTGACTTGTCTCTACTTCAAGCAGAGAAAAACCTGAGAAGCAAATGGATGGGAGGAGAGAAGGATTACCTAAATATACTGCTTTTAAATTTTGGCTAAACAGCTTGGCCTCTGATTTAGATTAAAGATAGTAGAATGGAACACGTGATGTAGAAAAATAATAGAGGAAGGAAATGAGCAACTTGGTTGAAATGATCAGGGATCCACGCATAAGCTTAGATAGGAGAACTTAGTCCTTAGCTAAGTGCTAGAATCCTTGGTTTGGAAATAGCTGATTCTAAATTGATAAACTGAGATTCCTGGTTAGTGGAACAGCTTGCAGCATTATAGAGTGCCAAAAATAGTGGTCAAAGCCCAGGGAAACTCGCTGTTGAATATAGTTGGTAACAATCTTGTCTTTGTGACAGACTTTTCCCTGGGAGACCTGCTTACTAATGGTGTTCTGCTGCTCTGGCTCTCTGGTGGAAATCCTTTGGAAATAAAGTACATGGTAACAGTACTATTTCCATTTCAATAGAGGGCAGTTTCCACATTACAGATTAAGGAAACTCTAGATTTAATTCAAGCTTAAAGCTGCTGCTAAAATATTTTTGAAATTTAGTCCACCTTTCCAAATAAAGCTCAGTGTCTTAAAGCATTTTTGGAATTCAGGTACAAATAAGTCCCTGCTATAGGGAGCTTACAATTTAAGTGAGTACCTGAGGCACTGGGAGATAAAGTGACTTGCCCAAGGTTACAAGGTATATCTCGGGGCGGGGAGTGGGATTTGAGCTTCCTGCCCCGAGACATACCTTGTAACCTGTCGGTATATAAAAATAATAAATAAATAAAATAATGTTCCTGGTTCTCAGCCCATTGCTCTAGGCCACTCCTACTCTTGTCATCTAGATCATGGTATTCACTACTGTCCTTCAAGTGCCTTATCCAGCTCTGGTTCTCTTGGGTAATCAGAAAATACGAAATAACCACATTCAAATGTATGCAAATATTTGGCCACCAGATGATTGATGGGTAAAAGGGGTTCCAGGGAGGATAAGAAAACTGCAGGAAAACTAAATACATTGTTTGCCTCTATCTTTACTAAGGAGGATGCCTGGGTCATATCCACACAAGAACCTTTTTGATGGTGATTAGACTGAGCAACTAAACAAAAGCATTGTGAAACTGGAGGATGCAATTGAGATTGACAGACTAAATAATAAATCACTGGGACCGGATGGTATTCACCCTAAAGTTCTAAAGGAACTGTAACATATAATTTCAGACCTGTTTCTGGTGATTTGCAACAAGTCATTTAAAACAGCCACAGTACCCAAAGACTGAAGGATGGCCAATATAATGCTAGTTTTTTTTTTTTAAAAGGCTGTGGGAAATTATAGACCAGTGAGCCTGATGTCAGTCCCAGGCAAAATAGAAAAGCTGTTGTTAAAAGCAAAATTGCAGACTACTAAGACATGGCTTAATGGAAGAGCTTCAGCATGGTTTATAGAAAGGGAATCTTGTTTTACCAATTTACTAGGATTTTTTTTTTAATTCACACTTTATTAAATTTTCAATTAAAGTAATCATACATCTTACTTTAGTAAAGAGAGGATATATTACATAAAGAAAACCCAATATTCTCAACATCCACAAGAAAAATCATCAGGGGCCAGTATATTTAAAGGGAGAATAAAAGAAAAATCCTCAACAAGACAAACTGGCTTAACGATTATCGGTGGTCTTTTTTTTTTTTTTTTTTTACTGTCAAGGGGTCTGTTATCCAGGGATCACTTCCCTGGTGTTCAAAAAGGACTTTAACTGTTCTAGTCCTACAAATACAAAGCTTTAACCTTTGCCTCGTACTAATCATCTACATGGGTATTATAGTACAAATGTGTAACCTAAATTAAGTACTTAAGTACTTAGTGTAGCTGGGTTCAAAAAAGGTTTGGATAAGTTCTTGGAGGAGAAGTCCATTAATGGCTATTAATCAATTTTACATGGGGAATAGCCACTGCTATTAATTGCATCAGTTGCATGGGATGATCTTAGTGTTTGGGTAATTGCCAGGTTCTTGTGGCCTGGTTTTGGCCTCAGTTGGAAACAGGATGCTGGGCTTGATGGACCCTTGGTCTGACCCAGCATGGCAATTTCTTATGTTCTTATGTTCTTAGATTTAAAAACTCCCTTCTCCTCACTTGCATTGCCCTAGCAAAATCAGGAAAAATTTTTAACTTTTTTGACCATACAACATAATAGGAAAGTTTGAAAATATTTCCTCATAATATCGCCGCTGTCTTTCTCAGACACAAACGATACTAATAATACCACTCTGTTTAATATCTCTGTCTCAGAATTCTCAAGAAATTGTATCAAATTCTCGGGGACTTCAAATTGATTAGCTCCATTATTTCTTCCCCCTCTGGGCAAGAAATAAGCCTTGCTATCTATCAGTAATGTTTGCTCTTCAAACTTTAAACATTCTAGGAAAAATGTTTTTAAAGTAACAAATATGTCCTCTCCTAGTTAAGGTGTCTGATATAATTCTCTAGGTATTCAAGTCTACTTGACTGAGTTCCATAGTCCTTAATTAACTTCAAATTCACAGCTTGCACTTATTGCACATTCTGTTCTGTCGAATCCACTCTAACCTTAAGGTCCTTGATCTTAGTTCCCAAGTTAAGGTTAATGGAGTGCATTTCAGTTTCCAGCTTTAAATACTTGTGCTCACTGTCCTTGTCTAGCCCTGCTAGGCTAGCAGCCAGATCCCATAATTTATCCAGGGTCATGATAGCTGGTTTCGGGGGCAGTTAAAATGACTCACCCCCTTCTTCAGCCATCAGAGTCTTTGGAAACTCTGTCGCTTGTACCGCCTCTATCCTCCTCTCCTCCTCCAAGAAATCAACCGGCGATACTGAGGGCTCAGCTTCTCCTGGTGTCTTCCCCGGGGCTGTCTCCAACACACTAAAGGAGAGCAGTGGCTGCAATGCCCCTCCTTCGACGCAGCTCCACCCTCCCATCGATAGTATGATGTCATCTTTAGGCGCCAGCTTTGATGAACTCTCCGGCAGGACAGGACACTGTGGGGGCCGACAGTCCGGAGGATTTAGCGTGGTTTCCCCATATGACAATGGAGCTCCCTCTCCAATTGCCAAAGCAGGGACTAATCCTCCCGTTTTCACTGATGCTGCTGTAAATGAGGTAATACGCTGCTGTCCAGAAGGTAAGGGGGGTTCCGGGGGAAAAACCTCACCTTGCCTTTTCGCTTTTGAGACATAATGTAAGAGAGGAAAAATCACAAATTCTGAGCGTCCTCACTCACAGCCGCTCACGCCGCCATCTTGACCCCCAGGATTTTTTTTTGTTTTTGAAGATGTAAATAAGCATGCTGATATAGTGGAGCCAATTGGATATGGTGCATTTGGATTTTCAGAAAGCATTTGACAGAGTCCCTCATGAGAGACTCCTTAGGAAACTGGGAGGTCATGGGATTGCATACAGTGTCCTATTGTGGAATGGTAGCTGGATAAAAGACAGAGGATACATCTAAATGATCAGTTTTCCAAATGGAGAAATGTTGTTAGTGGAGTGTGATAGGAGTCTGTACTAGACTCTGTGCTGTTTAGCATATTCATAAAAGATCAAGAGAAAGAAACAGCAAGAGATGACTAGATTTGCAGATGACACAAAATTGTTTTGAGTTGTTAGAATGACAGTGGATTATGAGGAACTGCAGAAAGACCTTGTGAGACTACAAGATCAAACATCTAAATGGCAGTAGAAATTTAATCTGGATAAGTGCAAAGTAATGCATATAGGGGGGGAAAAAAACTTAACTGACAGGTACAGAATACTGGGTTTTATGTTAGTAGCCACCTCCTTGGAGTCCTTGTGGATAATACTTTGAGATCTTAAGCTCACTGTGTGGCAGCATTCAGAAAGATAAATAGGATGTTAGGAATTATTTGGAAAGGAAAAAAGAACAAAACTGAGATTATTATAATGCCTTTTTATAGACTGATGGCATGACTGCATCTTGAGTACTGTGTGCAGTTCTGGTCAGTCCATCTCAAAAAAGATGTGGCAGAAATAGAAAAGTTCAGAGAAAGGTGACAAAAATGATAAAGGGGTTGGAAAAGCTCCCTAAGGAGAAAGACTAAACAAATTAGGACTTTTTAGCTTGTAGAAGAGATGACTGAAAGGGGACTGATTGAGATTTATAAAATCATGAGTGGGGTGGAACAGGTAAATAGGGACCGAAAATTTACCCTTTCAAATAACACTAGGACTGAGGCACTCCATGAAACTAGCAGCTGGTAGATGTAAAACACATCCTAGGAAGTATTTTTTTCACTCTGTGCACAGACTATAGAATCTGTTGCCAAGAGGATATGGTTAAGGCAACTAGCATAGTGGGATTCAAAAGTGGATTGGACATGTTCCTGAAGGAAAAGTACATAAAACAGTTACATAAGAACATAAGAAATTGCCATGCTGGGTCAGACCAAGGTTCTATCAAGCCCAGCATCCTGTTTACAACAGAGGCCAGAACAGGCCACAAGAACCTGGCAATTATCCAAACACTAAGAAGATCCCATGTTACTGATGCAATTAATAGCAGTGGCTATTCCCTAAGTAAACTTGATAAATAGCCGTTAATGGACTTCTCCTCCAAGAACTTATCCAAACCTTTTTTGAACCCAGCTACACTAACTGCATTAACCACATCCTCTAGCAACAAATTCCAGAGCTTAATTGTGCGTTGAGTGAAAAAGAATTTTCTCCGATTAGTCCTAAATGTGCTACTTGCTGACTTCATGGAATGCCCCCTATTCCTTCTATTATCCGAAAGTGTAAATAACCGATTCACATCTACTCGTTCAAGACCTCTCATGATCTTAAAGACCTCTATCATATCCCCCCTCAGCCGTCTCTTCTAAAAGCTGAACAGCCCTAACCTCTTCAGCCTTTCCTCATAAGGGAGCTGTTCCATCCCCTTTATCATTTTGGTTGCCCTTCTCTATACCTTCTCCATCGCAACTACATCTTTTGAGATGCGGTGACCAGAATTGTACAAAGTATTCAAGGTGCAGTCTGACCATGGAGCGATACAGAGGCATTATGACATTTTCCATTTTATTAACCATTCCCTTCCTAATAATTCCTAACATTCTGTTTGCTTTTTTGACTGCTGCAGCACACTGAGCCGACTATTTTAAAGTATTATCCACTATGATGCCTAGATCTTTTTCCTGGGTGGTAGTTCCTAATATGGAACCTAACATCGTGTAACTACAGCAAGGGTTATTTTTTTCCTATATGCATCACCTTGCACTTGTCCACATTAAATTTCATCTGCCATTTGGATGCCCAATCTTCCAGTCTTGCAAGGTCCTCCTGTAATGTGTCACAGTCCGCTTGTGATTTAACTACTCTGAATAATTTTGTGTCATCTGCACCAGTCCAAGTACAGATCCCTGAGGCACTCCACTGTTTACCCTTTTCCACTGAGAAAATTGACCATTTAATCTTACTCTGGTTTTTTTTGTATTTTAACCAGTTTGTAATACACAAAAGGACATCGCCTCCTATCCCATGAGTTTTTAGTTTTCTTAGAAGCCTCTCATGAGGGACTTTGTCAAACGCCTTCTGAAAATCCAAATACACTACCTCTACCGGTTCACCTTTATCCACATGTTTATTAACCCCTTCAAAAAAAAAAAATGAGGCAGATTTGTTAGGCAAGACTTCCCTTGGGTAAATCCATGTTGACTGTGTTCCTTTATTTATGTAAAAACTTTTTTATACCAATATTCATTTGCATATCACATCGGTTTACATATAACGGGGTTATAACAGAAGATTTAGAAAATGAAAAATAAGTTACATGAAACAGGGTGGCGAAGGAACAAGAAGTGGAAGGATAAAGGGTCGATCAGGCGGTTAGAAAGGTTAATAAAAAAAGTCATAACTAATTTACAAAGATTCTGAATTGTGGCTCTAGTTCAAGGGGTTAAATAAAGGTAAACTGGATAAGCATCTGGATTTCATTTGCGGGGGAAGGGAGAAAGAGTTTTTTGAGCAAGGATGGTAGGGGTTTATTGCTAAGAAAAGGCCTTTCTATATGCTCTATGATTTTGATCTTTAGAATAGTTTCCACTATTTTTCCCGGCAATGAAGTCAGGCTCACTGGTCTATAGTTACCCGGATCACCCCTGGAGCCTTTTTTAAATATTGGGGTTACATTGGCCACCCTCCAGTCTTCAGGTACAATGGATGATTTTAATGATAGATTACAAATTTTAACTAATAGATCAGAAATTTCATTTTTGACTTCCTTTAGTACCCTAGGATGCATACCATCCATTCCAGGTGACTTGTTACTCTTTAGTTTGTCAATCTGGCCTACTATATCTTCCCGGTTCACAGTGATTGGTTTAGTTTGTCTGACTGATCACCCTTGAAAACCATCTCCGGAACTGGTATCTCCCCAACATCCTCATTAGTAAACATGCAAGCAAAGAATTAATTTAGTCTTTTTGCAATGGCCTTATCTTCCCTAAGAGCCCCTTTAACCCCTCGGTCATCTAAGATCCAACCGACTCCCTCAGAGGTTTTTTGCTTCAGATATATTTTTAAAAGTTTTTATTATGAGTTTTTGCCTCTATGGCCAACTTCATTTCAAATTCTTTCTTCGCCTATCTTATCAATGTTTTACACTTAATTTGACAATGCTTATGTTTTATCCTATTTTCTCCATCCAATTTTTGAAGGATGTTTTTTTTGGCTAAAATAGCCTCTTTCACCTCAACTTTTAACCATGACTGTAATCGTTTTGCCTTCCTTTCACCTTTCTTAATGTGTGGAATACATCTGGACTGCGCCTCTAGGATTGTATTTTTAAACAATGTCTATGCCTGTTGAACACTTTTAACCTTTGCAGCTACACATTTCAGTTTTTTTTCTATTTTCCTCATTTTATCAAGTTTCCCTTTTGAAAGTTTAGTGTTAGAGCTGTAGATTTACTTATTGTCCCCCTTCCAGTTATTAGTTTAAATGTGATCAAGTTATGATCACTATTGCCAAGTGGCCCCACCACAGTCACCTCTCTCACAAAATCCTGCGTTCCACTAAGAATTACATCTAAAATAGCTCCCTCTTGTTGGTTCCTGAACCAATTGCTCCATGAAGCAGTCATGTATTACATCCAGGAAATTTTTCTCTAGCAAGTCCTGATGTTACATTTACCCATTCAATATTGAGGTAATTGAAATCTCCCATTATTATTGCACTGCCAAATTGGTTAGCTTCCCTGATTTCTCTTAGCATTTTATCATCTGTCTGACCATTTTGTCCAGGTGGACGGTAGTATTAGCCAGATAGATTTGGAAGAGCTATCGTTTTATAATAGGGTGTGAGATTCAACAAATAGATCAACTATTGGTGATCCTCTGTGTACTTGTGACCTGTATAGACCATTGTCAGAGAAGGGATGCTGAACTTTATGAACCTTGATTTGACCCAGCATGGTGGTACTTATGTTCCCAATATATCTCATAAATAGTTATTATGGATATCCTGAAAACCAACTTTTTTTGCAGCCTTAGTAAATATCCTTGGCGGAAGTTGGAGAAATAACTATTTAAACAACTGGGAATTACTTTTATTTGCAAGATTTTATGGAACACCTTAGTTTTACAGACTAGTTGGCATAGAGAGTGCTATTTTGTTTACTAGTCTAGTAGTGATGCTACTTATGAGCCTTCATTCACAGCTACCTGGCGATTTTTACTCTGTTCTACATGTCTCCCTCAACATTGCTAGTCTGGTCATTGCAGTGACTGTCCTAGGCCAAGGACCATGGACTAGAGCTCCTTCCAGAACCCTGCAATCGTGTATCTTAATTTGGCCATCAGGCATCACCCTTAAACAATAACCCTGACTCCCCTCCCCAACTGGCAGCCCTGAATGTTGCCTCTGCAGCCAGCCCATGGAGAGGAAGACCTGACTCAGGGATGATTGCATGGTAATGCCCAGCACTTGCCACTTGAGCCTCCAGGCCAGCTCAAGTACCACATTTCTGTAATATGCCCTATGTATTCTTTAGGTATAAAATAGTGACAGCAGAATTTATATAAAATTGTGCTCCTGTTTGGAATAAAGATTCTGTTTAAATCCAAAATATTATTGCTAAGTTTAAACTTTACTGATCTACAATAAGGAAATGGAATTTATTCATGTGAATAGTGGTTAATTTCTCAAACCATCAGTGTGAGAATTGTCTGGGAATGTGTTCACTCATCAGTTAAGTGAGCTAGATATCATTTTGTTTCAAGCTTTATGCTCGCATTTGTCCTCCAGCTTATGTAACACTGGTGATGATGCAGTTCATAAAGTAATGTTACCCAGTGTCTGTCCTCTAGGTCCAGAAATTGCAGGGTATGACCTATGAGTTGAAGATGGTCTCACCTTAACCTTTTGACCAAGACTGTGAACCTGTACAATATACAGGGTTAATACCCTTAGGGGACATGATGATGTAAAGCCCATTGCCAGAGTAGCAGGGTTAAACCTTCTTGTAAAAAAAAAAATAATAATAATAATTAAATTGTTAAAAAATCTGCTGTCGAAATACTTTTGGTCTTAGTCAGAAGTTGAGTAAGTTTTGAGTCATCAACTGAGGATGGTCCCTTTTTGGCCTTCTATGAGACATTGATAACCTGTAATATAAAGGGGGTGGTGGAGACCATAGGATTGCCTGACCTTGATGGGGATATGAAACCATTTGGACCCTGATAAAAGCAGAAGGACTAAATCACCTGTTTAGAATTTAAAAAAAAATTGGCTAGATGTCAGTAATTATTTTTCATTCTACATCTTTCTTGAAAATCAAACCTTAACACTAGAAAATAAGAGAAAGCAGTTGGAGGGTATTTGGGGTGGAGGGATAAGGAAGAGAATATTTTTCCATGTCTTAAGCCACCTCTTCCTGTAGAACTATTATATTGGTTGCATGTTTACTTCCTATTTGGTGAGGCTGTTGTAGTGTATAGATGGGAGCATATAGACTTTTCGGAAAGAAACAGAAATATGTAGATGTCAGTGTATATTATTTAAGAAATGATTCCAATAGGATAATAAACAGATGGCATGAGCAATTATATATTCATAATTCTGGCCAACATTTGGCAGATATAATTACTTTACAGGTGTTAACTGCCCTGCTACCATAAGACATCTCTATGCAGTGCTGGTTCTTAACTGACTGATAGATATAAAACTTGCAAGTCAGTTTCTGTCATCTTGCATGTGAGCTAAAAAGTTTAATTCAGCTTCCTAGCATACTAAAAGTTAAAACTAAGCAAAAGGAGGACAGGTGCTTAACAGGCTCCACACTGATGGCTAGACAAACCACTGAGCATGTGTAAGGTGCTTAAAATTTTCAGTGTTTGAAAGGTGTGCTACATTCCAAAGACGCAATCTTTAGCAAGGCGAGACATCTGGCATGAAAATTTCCTCTGAATGTGTCGGAATTTATTCTTTTAATCTAAAAACAGACAATATATTTTTCTGGTTTTGTATACTTATTGTAATGCTAAAAAGGAGAGGGGGAGATGATAAAACAAACAAATACTTTATTCTGGAATTTTGCTACCATTTCTTTTTCTACAGGGGTTGGAAAAATATTTAGAAAACTTGGACACTGAAAGGTGGGGCATATCTAAGATGGCCACTAAGACAGGACACTGGTGAGAAGGCTCTGTAGCTTTAATGTAATTGCTCTCTTTTTCTGAAATATTGGCCTCTAAATATGCTGAATCACAAGGGTAAAATGAAGCTTAAAGTTTGCTCTACTTCAGTGGCTGCAGTGTCGGGTTCAGTGGACAAACGTGTAAGTTCAGTCAAGTCTATATCCTGGGAACTCTGCTGAGCAAGTGTCTTCTCAGGGTTTGGAGCCATCATTGAGCTCAGGCACAGGAACCCCTCCTTCACTGCTTCTGTGTCTTTGCTCAGTTGGTTTCATGTGGTGAAATTATCGGGCTATCAAAAAAAGGGGGGATCAATCAGCAGACTCTATCAAAAATAATGCTTACCCATAGGCTAATCATATTTTGAAAAATATTATGTCATTATTAGTATAACTGTTAGAACCGCATCAGCAAGCCAGACAGCGTATCTCTTGCATTGAGTGAGATCGCTCAGTCTTCTCAATCACTTGCGGTTTTAAACAGTGTCTTACTGGAAAAGAGTTTTTTCACAAATCTTATACTCCAATCTTTTAAAGTCCTCTTCTATAAGCACATTGTGGAACTTGATGTCAATATTTCAGAACATAGTCTTGACACGCCGAGTGGATTTATCAAGTTGTTCTAACATTTTTAAGCATTTTAAGCATGGTCAAACTGCAAAACGGAACTTCAAAGATGATATATTTCTCAAAATATGATTAGCCTATGGGTAAGCATTATTTTCAATTGAGTCTGCTGATTGATCCCCCCCCCCCCCCCTTTTTTTGATAGTTTGACTTGTTTGGGATTTTTTTGCTTTTTTTTTTTTTTGTGAAATTATCAGGGCCATGCAGTATTGAAGAGGAGAGTTTGCTGGGAACAACTAGACTTCCATGGCAAGCATGAATTGTGGAGGGGTTCACATTTTTGTGAGAGCAATCCACTTGAGTTAAGAGAGCAGAGGTTAAAGGCAGAAATTGATATTTCATCTTTGGGTGGCTCCTATGTGCCAGTACCCCTGCCAGTTGTAGCCTGCACCTCTTGGGGAGAAAAATTAGGAAGTCCCACTTACTGCCAAGAAGGGCATAACGTTGGAAGATCTCTGGGGAGTAATTTGTAGGACGAGAGTTTGTTAGCTCAGTCGGATACTCAAATATGTCTGTTTACTTAAAAAGCAGCTTCCAGATTTGAAGAGTATAACACGGCTCTAGGGAAATAGGGAATTGGTTGCTATACGGGAAGCTGTGACGGCTTATATTAAGAACTTTTTAGTTTTGCATTCTTAAGTGGAAGCCTTTGAGAACTTGTCCAGGGTTAAGAACTTTTGGGTTCTTAATTTTCCCCAAACTAGGCTTCTGTCCCCTCAGGAATTCTTTAAGAAATATCTGAAGCAGGTGCTCAGAATTCCTGAAGGAAGAAATGGTTAGGATTTCCAACATTTATTATATCCCACCACAGGAGTGAGGGGTGAGGTATGAGAATGTGGTAGTGTGAGGATTAGATGATATCACCATGTATAGTCTGGATGTCAGAGACCTCTCAGGATTAAATATCTACTAGGTCAACATTATTGGTATCCCATAATATTGAGATGGAGAAGAATTTAGTGCTGCAATTGTATTTTAAATATAAAAAGTGGTTGCAAGCCAAGTTGGCGATACTCAGATCGGCCGTGTAAAGTCTGCTCCTTATCCTTCCTTAAATTTACCTTCAACTTTTTTCGTTTGCCATGCCAGCCAAAAGAAAAGGTGATGGTTTTCCCTAGATTACTCCCACCTTGGATGATCAGCATCTTATCTTCATGGCCATCAGAACTATCTCTTCAGGAGAGGGGATCCCCATTGTGAGCGGCGTTGAAAGAGCAGCAAGCCCACTGGGAGGAGGTGTGTTTCAGCCCTCTTGATAAGTGGCCACCACCGGCGGAGAGAGGACAGCCTCATGAGTTGCCCCCATAGCCGGTTGATGATTTCACAGCTGCAACGGAGGTAAAGGGGACTCGCATTAGTACGCCATTGGGGCAAAGAGGACTCTCAGCTATCCCGGAGATGAAGGGTTCTCTGGTTGCTGTGCTGTCAGTGAATGGATGTCCAGTGGGGATCTCCTAGATGTTGAATTTTCGATTACCCCTTCTTTCTCATCTGGGTGAGTAAACTTCTTCCCCAGTTAGGCTGGCTGTGGTAACTCTGGAAGCTCTATGGGAACTAACGACAAGTCTTGCGTTTCTATCTAGGAGTGTCCTGCCAAGGTTGATTCCTTCTCCCTTGGTTAAAGTCAGCAGTCAGTAGGCTTGAAGATCAAAATTCTGGAATCCAGGCAAACATTGTCTGTGGGGTCTGAGATTAAGGACATACAGACATTTGATCTGTTACTAAAGGTAGAATATCCCTATCTCATCATATTGAAGTTATTGAAAATTGTAATTGATGTTTCAACTTAAGGTTGGTTAGTTTTCCCAAGATTATAGGGGAACGTCCAGCCTTTACACTGAGAAGTTACTTTCGTGAAATTCTGGCTATTCCTGAGGATCAGTTTCCTTCTAGAAATAAGGTTTTTTTCCTTCCAGAATCTACTCATCCTATGGATTCAAGTCTTGGTCAATTTCTGACTGGTATAGACTTCTCTAATTTGATGGCTCTCTTAGAGAGTTCTGGCCTGGAAATTGAGCGTGGTACTTGTCGGTTAGTGAGCAGGACATCAGGAAAATTATGAAATCATATTTTCGTAATATTAATTTTCCTTTTCATGGCCAAGTGATCAAGATTTTTTCCCAATATTTCATGTTCTACACAGGATAGGTGACGGGGCTTTCTTTCTCCGAGGTGAGAAACAGCGCTTGGTACATCCTTTACTTTGCGCTATCCTTGTAAATGCATCGTAAAATTTCATAATGATTGCTTTATATTTTTTGCACCTGAACAACTAAGGGCTTATTTAGATGCCAATAAATTGCCTGCGAGCACCTAGCTATCCAATAGTACGCACTTACATTAATGGTAGCCCAATGTAAAGCCTGTTTCCTATTTTTCAACTTTATTGTTCTTTCTCTTGTGTATACCACCTCATTCTCTGCTAGCTTTGTGAACCAAGGTGAGGTTTTCATTTATAGATTCTACATATTCGTTATTTATATTCTTTATTGAGGCTGTCATAGAAATGAGCCTCTTGTTTCATTTTTACAAGTATTTTTGCCTTGTATTAATTGGAAAACTTTAGAAATAAAAGTGGTCAAAAAGTGTGGATATGCCCCTTGCTAGATCCACACAATTAAAGAGGAAAACTTTTCAGAGGAAGAACCAAGTACTTGTATTGGAGACTACATTTTTCTTTTAAGCTCTCTGGTCACTTTTCAAGGGAATAAATGTATTTTTGACACTATTCAGTTAAATAATTTCTATCAAGATAAAAATGTGAATAAATTCTGATATTATTGTGTGTTAGGTTTGTGAAGAAGATATTTTGGCGGTTGGAATGCCTCTGTATCGCTCCATGGTGAGACCGCACCTTGAATACTGTGTACAATTCTGGTCGCCGCATCTCAAAAAAGATATAGTTGCGATGGAGAAGGTACAGAGAAGGGCAACCAAAATGATAAAGGGGATGGAACAGCTTCCCTATGAGGATAGGCTGAAGAGGTTAGGGCTGTTCAGCTTGGAGAAGAGACGGCTGAGGGGGGATATGATAGAGGTGTTTAAGATCATGAGAGGTCTTGAAAGAGTAGATGTGACTCGGTTATTTACACTTTCGAATAATAGAAGGACTAGGGGGCATTCCATTAAGTTAGCAAGTAACACATTTAAGACTAATTGGAGAAAATTCTTTTTCACTCAACGCACAATAAAGCTCTGGAATTTGTTGCCAGAGAAGGTAGTTAGTGCAGTTAGTGTAGCTGGGTTCAAAAAAGGTTTGGATAAGTTCTTGGAGGAGAAGTCCATTAATGGCTATTAATCAATTATACTTAGGGAATAGCCACTGCTATTAATTGCATCAGTAGCATGGGTTCTTCTTAGTGTTTGAATAATTGCCAGGTTCTTATGGCCTGGTTTTTGGCCTCTGTTGGAAACAGGATGCTGGGCTTGATGGACCCTTGGTCTGTCCCAGCATGGCAATTTCTTATGTTCTTATGTTCTTAAGGTTCTCTTGGTGATCATCAAAACTTTTCAGTATTTTTGTGTTTTTTCTTTGAATTTTCCCCACAAAACTGTGGACTTGACACAGTATTAGTTTTTCTCCTTTCCATTGTAATACTGTTTTTGTTCTTTTGGTTTACTTTTGTACATATATTTCCGCAATATATAAAAGAAAACCAGCAGTAGCTAAAATTTTAAGCGACAGAGCAAAAATTGGTTTCCTTTTCAATTGTTATGCTTTTTTTTCTGCCTTTTTTTCCCTTTAAATGTAAGCTTTTATTGTTTTGTCTTTTTGGGACTTTTATTTTGTTTTTTTTTAGTTTTCAGATTTATCCTGTTTTTGCTGCTTTTGTTATTTTTGGGGATCATGTTTCTTTGTTTTTGCTTTGAGCTTTTATTTGGTCTAACTTTTAAATTTGCCTTCAGTTTTGCCTCTCTTTGCTTTGTACAGCCTCTTTTGTGTGGCCAAAGAGTAGCCTCAAGCACCAGTGGCTCTTTCTGGGTTTGGACCAGTTACAGCAATAGCAGCTATATTATTGTCAAGGCATATCATAGCTGTTCTGCCTGGGCCGGTATTTTTAGGCACTTTACCTCATGCCCAGGATATTTATATCCTTGTTTTTTGCTCTTATTGTTTCTTATCCTGGATCCCACAATAACATCTCCTGTGCACCATCCTGTCCCCACACTCCTTCCCAGACAACAAATATTAATGGATCTCATTTGGAGAATGATTCAAGAGTAGAGGAGTAGCCCAATGGTTAGAGCAGTGAGCTGAGACCCAGGAAAGCCAAGGTTCAAGTCCCACTGCCACTCCATGTGACCTTGTGCGAGTCACTTTACTCTCCATTGCCTCAGGTACAAAAAAAAAACTTAGATTGTGGGGACAGGGAAAATACATACAGTACCTGACTATAACTCACCTTGAGCTGCAATGAAAAGGTATGAGTTAAATAAACTAAGTAAATAAAGATGTTGACTGTGAATGGAACAGGATACTGTTCTATCTTGGTTCTCTTCTTACCTTTTCCCATTGCGCTTTTAGTATATCCTCTGGATCCTCATCTATCATTATCAGTTAGTGAGATCTGACCTAGATCCTTTTCTCTTCTCTCTATACTTATTCCCACAGCTTTCAGTAACATTTTTATGTTCATGATTCCCAGACCTACCTCTGTACCAATAATGCATTCTCAAATTTCAGGTTGTGTGTCCACCATTACCCCCTGGATGCCCCATCACGAAATTAAACAGCATAGCGAAGATAGAACTTCTTAAATGTTCTCTCAAATCAATTTTTTCCCTTCCCCTTTTCTATCTCCATGTAGAACATGCTCATCCTCCTAGTCATTTTAGCTCACAACTTTGTGGTCATCTTCAATGCCGCCTCCTTTCCTGCTGTCCTCACTTCATACCTCAAAAACACTAAGGGGCGGATTTTAAATGCCCTGCGCGCGTAAATCCGGCCGGATTTACACGCGCAGGGCCCTCGTGCTCCGGTGCGCGTAGATCCCCGGGATGCGCGTAAGTCCCAGGGCTTCGTAAAAGGGGCGGGGAGGGGGCGTTCCCGAAATGACGTGGCATTTCGGGGGCGGGCCTGGGGGCGTGGCGCCGGCCCGGGGCCGTAGTCGAGGCCTCCGGACCAGCCCCCGGGTCGGGTGATGGCGCACCAGCAGCTCGCTGGTGCGCGCAGATTTACGTCTGCTTTTAGCAGGCGTAAATCTGCCAACAAAGGTAAGGGGGGGTTTAGATAGGGCCCGGGGGGTGGGTTAGTTAGGGGAAGGGAGGGGAAGGTGGGGGGAGGGCGAAGGAAAGTTCCCTCCGAGGCCGCTCCGAAATCGGAGCGGCCTCGGAGGGAACAGGCAGCGTGCGCTGGGCTCGGCGCGCGCAGGTTGCACAAATGTGCACCCCCTTGCGCGCGCCAACCCCGGATTTTATAAGATACGCGCGGCTATGTGCGTATCTTATAAAATCCAGCGTACTTTTGTTCGCGCCTGGTGTGCGAACAAAAGTACGCGATCACGCAAATTTTTAAAATCTACCTCTAAGTGTTTCATTCTTTATAACATCAAAATCTCACTTCATTTATGAGCACACTACCAAAACACTTACCTATTCTCTCATCACCTTCCTCTTGGTGTACTGCAACATGCTCCTCATAGGTCTCACAGTGACCATCTCTCTCCACTAGTCTATTCATATGATTCAGCTATATGACTGACTTCCCTGCAATTTCTTTACAGCCATGCAACCGAACTTCACAAATCACTGCATTGGCTCGCCATCTGCCTCTGCAAATAGTTCAAGGTTCTCCTTCTCATCTACAAGTGTGTTCACTTTTCTACCTTCATTTCCTCTCCCCATATCTCCCACATACCCTTCTTTGCAACCTCCATTCATCAGTGAAGCAGTTTTTATTTGTTTTTCCATCACCAGTCCATGACTATGCACTTTTCCTCTACCTGAATCAAATGCCTGGAATTGCCTTCTTAGTCAGTACATCATGTTGACGCTCCTTATTCAAGTGCTGCATAAAATTCTACCATTCTGAATCTGATTTTGTTAAACCCTGGCCATAGTAAGCATGTTTTTACTATAAGTGCATTGTCTGAAGCCTCTATTTGTCTTGTCTGTGTATCGTGACAAGATTGTAAGCTCTACAAAACAGGGTTTCAGTTTGATTTTTTTTAAACATAGACTTTAGAGCTTAGTTACCTCTTTATAATCTTTCAGAATTACCAACTCTCTTAAAACAGGGGATATTTTATTTTCCAGAAATATTGCTGTTTTTCTTCCATGTTCTTCCATATTATTCCTTTCATGCAGTGCATTTCCCTGGCCATTTTCAATATATATATCAGGTTTTCTCAAAGGGCACTGAAATGTTAGTATATTTGGATATCACCAATTAAAAAAAACCAAACCAAAACAGAGTGAATAAGTTTTAATAGAGACAGACTAATGTATAGCAGTAGAAATAGTTTTGAAGACTACAACTCAAACATGGAGGTTTTCAATCTTAAATGCAATGGGTAAGGTACTTTGAGGAGAAAATATTTCAACTGTTTATTTTACAGTGTAAACTCAATGCCAGTAGTGGCGACGATTCCTACATTTAAGTGTAAATGGTAGTAAAGACATCCAGATAAAGGTGATACTACATATGTGCTAACTTTTGAAAGCTGTCAAGGAGATTTGCAGAAGAAAAAGTCCTATTTCCCACTGAATTCTGTGAACGTGATGATGGAAAAATGTTAGCATTGTTGGCATGTGAAAGCTGGGGTAAGTTCCTCCATTACAGTGGCTGGTATATCTGACCCAGGAGCTCTTACCTTCAGTGTTATGGGGCTTCACTGTTTCTGAAGTGTCCATGCAAAATAACCAATGGCATGAAAACATTTTGAAGAGAAAAAGAAATGAGGCTGAGATGATTCTAGTGCAATCACTCAGAACTTGAGAAAACTACCCATCTGGCTGCAGAATTACTGGAACAAGAATGGCAAAGAGCAATTGCTGGCAATGCCAAAGAAGTAGAGATTTAACTGGTGTGCATCAGGTTTAGCAGCCGAATGGCTGATATAAGCAGCTGCTGGCCTGATCTGCTCTCTTGATCAATGGGTAGATATCTGCTGTGGCCAATTACTAATGAGATTTGATTTTTTTCTTTTTTTCTTTTTGCACTTCAGAGAGAAGCTGGCTTGCTTTGCCAGGTCTACTTTCTGACTGTTTATCTGAAAATAATTTTAGCTGTTCTGCAGTGCGGTTGAAAATTAGTTTGGCTGTTCGTGAACCATTTTACTAAATAATTATTCAGACTGTATTTCTGTCTGTTTTTTGACCTGGCACAATTTTCTGTTAGTTGTCCCTACCTGTCAGCAATTTTGACAGCAAACATGCCATGAAAGTTCTACCCTGATCTTCTTCTCAAATGTATTCATGGACCAAAGCATGCATGTCTTAATGACAATAGTAGTTTTGCATTCTCTGTTTTTGTTTGTGGAATATATTTTTTTTAAATTTAATTTTGTGTGAAAGCTGAGCTTAAAACTATGTACTGACAGATCCAGAGTGCCCGTCAAATAAAGGCGATGTTAGCTTTCATCTCTGGCAGCAATATTACAAGAACTAGCACACCAGTAATACTGCTCAGCGGATGAATTAGTAGTCTGCCATCTGCCTGCCTGCCTGTTTTTATCAGCTTTCTGTGCCAGAATTAAAATTGGACTGCGCTCATCAAACAACGCACATGCTCCGCAGCTTTGGTGCATGAAAATGAGGAATACAGCCTCAGCGGGTGAAAGTAATAGTTTGTCCTGCTTAAGGATTCTATCTGAGTAAAAACACATGACATTTCCATCAGCTTCATCCTGAGACTTCTCTCCCATATTCCCCTTTTATTTTTTTATGTTGGGAAAGAGGAGGCAGAGAAGGGGGGAAAAGATCTCTCTGACTTTTTAAAGCAGCAATGCTCTCTATTTGTAGCAGTACTAAAACAAGCCATGGGAAGAAACACAAACAGTTAATATAATGAAGGGAGCATCAACAAGATGGTTTTGCTCCTGAGGCGCAAGCCCATTTTAGAAAAATTGGAGTTTCAGTTCGGGTAAACTGAGAAGCAGAAAAATGTCCAGCACGGGCACCCATCTCTCCTCTTCTTTACACCTCTAGTATGTCTAACCCTGCCATGACCAACAGATGGCTTTAAAGAAGATTTGTTCAACTACTAATTAGCGGCATGTTTAATAGTGCAGACATGGAAGAAACTGCATAATTAGCTTGTTGCTACACAATTGGCAACCTGCCATAGAATCCGCATACCTGAAGATTTCTCACCTCCAAATGGAATCTGTTGAAGAAAGCTGCAGAGTGCCTGCCGTTCAGTCTCAGCCCTCTCTGTTCCTACTCCAGTCCTTCCTTTCATAAACAGCCTGCAGGAGAACAGGAGTGGAGAGTGTATATGAGGCTGTGGCAGATGAGGCACATTGCTCCTAATCCAGACCCTTTTTTCTGTTTCCCCTCCTCCTGTTCTGAAAGGAATAGGAAGGAGCGGTGAAGTTGGAGAGGACAGAGAAAGCAGTCAGAATGTTTGATTCCTCAGCGATCTCTTAAATCAAGCCAACAATTATTTTGATATAATTGCTAGGTGAAGTGATGGCCCTTTAGGATTCTTGCACATATGCTCATGCATACACCATTTACAAAGATCTGGATGTGTTTTGGAAATCTGCAACTGCTGGTGTCTCACAGCTGGCAGAGAGGGCATGAATTTCAATTCATAGAAGTCTTGATGACTGATACTACTACTGACAAGTTTCAAACTTGTGCTAATTCCTATTATATGTGCATATATCTTTCTTTGTAATTAACAGCATCATATACTGCTGATGTTGAGGGCATTTTTAGCATAGATAAGCTCATATACTCTGACAACAAAAAAAATAAATAAAAAGAATAGTCGCTTTATTTCAATTCAAAAGTGGCATTTCACAGTTTATATATGTTTTTATGTGAAAAATTGTTGATTTTTGTACTTTGTACATTAAACATTTTTTAAAAATGTGTGTAAAGTTTAAATATTTTATATGAATGTTTTTTTAATAAAAAGTTGACCTTTTTTCATAGGCAGAGTTGTGAATGTTTATGCAAATTTCCCACAACTGCTGCAGAATTTTGAAAAATCTGCCATAGAAAATGGGGGGGGCACTGTTAATAGTATGTGTGACTGCCAGTTTCCAGAAAATGATATGTGACTCCTGGTCTCTGTAGCCTGGGACTTGTCTGTTGAGGGAGTGAAGATAAATGAGAACTGTGTGCAATTGCAGGCCAATCACCTGGGTCTGTGCAGATGCCGGAAAGCATCTTGGGCTCTGAGTCCCTCCCCCACTGTGATGCCATTGACCCCGCCTACCTGAGTCAGCTGGGAAGCTCTATTTGAGATGTTGTGCCACCATATAAGAACATAAGAAAATGCCATACTGGGTCAGACCAAGGGTCCATCAAGCCCAGCATCCTGTTTCCAACAGTGGCCAATCCAGGCCATAAGAACCTGGCAGGTACCCAAAAACTAAGTCTATTCCATGTTACCATTGCTAATGGCAGTGGCTATTCTCTAGGTGAACTTAATAGCAGGTAATGGACTTCTCCTCCAAGAACTTATCCAATCCTTTTTTAAACACAGCTATACTAACTGCACTAACCACATCCTCTGGCAACAAATTCCAGAGTTTAATTGTGTGTTGAGTAAAAAAGAACTTTCTCCAATTAGTTTTAAATGTGCCCCATGCTAACTTCATGGAGTGCCCCCTAGTCTTTCTACTATCCGAAAGAGTAAATAACTGATTCACTTCTACCCGTTCTAGACCTCTCATGATTTTAAACACCTCTATCATATCCCCCCTCAGTCGTCTCTTCTCCAAGCTGAAAAGGCCTAACCTCTTTGGTCTTTCCTCATAGGGGAGTTGTTCCATTCCCCTTATCATTTTGGTAGCCCTTCTCTGTACCTTCTCCATCGCAATTATATCTTTTTTGAGATGCGGTGACCAGAATTGTACACAGTATTCAAGGTGCGGTCTCACCATGGAGCGATACAGAGGCATTATGACATTTTCCATTTTATTCACCATTCCCTTTCTAATAATTTCCAACATTCTGTTTGCTGTTTTGACTGCCGCAGCACACTGAACCGACGATTTCAATGTGTTATCCACTATGACACCTAGATCTCTTTCTTGGGTTGTAGCACCTAATATGGATCCCAACATTGTGTAATTATAGCATACCACTGTGGAGAACTTTTGGGAAGTTGTTTAAAAGCTTATAGCAAGATGTTTTGTAGGATTCATGATTCCATTGATAACAGGGAGAGGGAAGGATGGAGGGGGCTTTTTAGATAAATATATTGTTGATACCCGTGGGGTTTGAAGGGTACAAACAGGGAAAGAGTAATGTTTGTGTTTGAACATCAAACGCATAGGAAAAAATATTTTCTGCATGATTTAATTTTTAATGAGGATATTGATTGTTTTTCATTACAGACTCATGAATTTTCAAGAAGGCTCTTCATCCAGTTAAAATGTTGCTAGCAGTACATTTTTTATGGGTTATCATGAGGCTTGATAATAACTACATGGAATGGCAGTTGCTACCCTTAAGAGAAACATGAGGGGTAACCTGCATGGCTCAGCAGATACTACCATAAGAAGCTTGCTAGGCAGATTGGATGTCATCATTACTATGTATGTTGTCAGAAGGTGCATCAGCCCTTTTACCTGAATTGTGTCCAGATGGATTTAAGTTATTAGTTCAGAATAGAGAATTGGGTAGGGGAGGCAGGTAGCTTTAATTTATAGAAATAAGAGGGCACTAGAACAGGTTTTTCGGAAGATTATCTCTGGTTGTGACGTCTCTTGGCTATTATGGAAGTTCAACAAAGGGTGGGTTTGTTATTAATTTATTCCCCTCCCAAGACTGACTATTGGTAGATTGGAAGATCGTATTGAGTTTATAGGAGAGGTATCTATGCTATATTCGACGATAGTGGGTGGACATTTTAATTTACATGTGTAGAATATTAATTGACCAATGGCACAGTGATTTCTGTCAGCTTTGACTACTTTTGATTTACATCAGCTGGTACATTTACCAACTCACAGTAAAGGCCATACTTTATATTTGGTCTTTGGTTCTTCAGAACTGGTCAGTAAAGGCCAGTTGGGGGTGTCTGATATAAGAGATGTGCTATGGTCTGTTCATCATTTGATTAATTTTTCCTTTATGGAATTAGGCAATAGAGAAGGAGGTAAGTTAGTGATATGAGAAGCAGAGGGAAGATAGATATAGAACATTTTCATTTGAAATTATTAGAGGTTCTACCTAATTTTGGTAGTAAGGATATAGGTGATTTGGTAGAGAAAAGGCACTTGTCTATTGTACAATCCTCGGATGTGGTGGCCCCTCTTAGAACTCAGAGAAGAGCTAGAGGACCTTCTGCCCCCTGGTTTTCCACTGAGTTGAACAGGCAGCATCAGGAGGTATGCTGTTTAGAGAGATGATGGATTAAAACTAATAAGTGGGAAGATAAATTGGTTTGACATAAGGAGGCCAATAGATATGTGGGTAGTATCAATTTGGCCAAAAAAAATATTTGGGGAAACATATTGGGCAGGCAGATAACATACAGGAGATTTTTTCAGATTTCTCAATCCCTTTTAGGAAATGGTTGTAAACTGGAGATAGGAATTCCCATTTTACTGCCGGGGGGGGGGCAATTTTGTGAACTTTTAGAAGGAAAAGATACAGAATAGTCATTTAGCTAAAGGGGCAGTATACTATGGGGATCAGGACTTGGAAGGCTTTGGGGGTTTCTCCCTATAGAGAAGATACCAGATTAGATGAGTTCTCTACAATAGGAGCTCAAGAGTTGAGTGGGGGTTTGCATATTATAGGTCTACTACTACTTGTTTTGATCCTTGTCCTGTAGTTTTTATTAAATATATTTTTGAGATTATGCAAAACTAGCTATTAAAAATAGTCTCATTAGAAACAGGGATAATTCCTCTGATGTTAAAACAGTCAGTGTGGACCCCAATTAAAAAGAAAAAAATCACTTGATAGGGGGAGATATGCTAGGTATCGCCCAGTAGCTTATCGAGAAGGTGGTGATGAATCAGCCTAACACCTTATTTGGAGGAGAGTGGGGGATTAGACATATGCCAATTAGGTTTCAGGAGATGATAAAGAGTCCGTGTCGGTGGGGGTACAGGATGAGATTTTAAGGCTGAGGGATAGGGCTCAGTATTTTTTTTATTTTACTGGATCCTTTGGGCACTTTTGACCTGATAGACCGCACTCTCTTATTGGAGTGACGAAGAACTTTGGGGTTGGCTGGTCAGATTCTTAAGTGGATATTTTCCTTTCACAGAGCGACTGGCAGTAGTTTGGGTCAGAAGGGCCTTGTCTGACCCATTCAGCTTGGACTCTGGGATGTCACAGAGCTCCCCTTTATCACTTTTGTTGTTTAATTTGTTTTACAGCCTTTGGATGTTCAGATTAGGTCTATGGGTTTTAATGGATTTATATATGCAGATGATGTCTAACTGGTGATTTCGGCAGGGAAGGATCCAGTTCAGGCAATGGGAAAGATTAATGAAGGGTTAGGAACAATTTTGAAATGATTTGAATCAAAAAAGCTGCTTTTAAATGTGGCCAAAACAGAGTGGTGGTTGGTGGGTGGAGAGGATGGGGCTGTCAGGAGAATTTTGAAAGTTAGAGATGTTGTAATAGCAAAGAGTAATAAAGTTAGGGATTTGGGAGTGAAAGTGGTTAAGTCATTTAGTTTTGCTCTCCACATATCTTATATTATTCAAAGAGTTTGTTTTAGACTAAGACAGCTTAGAAGGCTCAGATCAGTTCTTGAGTTTTCAGTTTTTAGGGTGTTTGTGCAGGCTTTGGTATGCCCGGTATTTGATTATTGCAACGCCTTATTGATAGGGCTTTCAAAGAAGGATATACATAAATTGCAAGTAGTCCAAAACATGGCTGCTCGGTTACTTTATCATTACCCCAGAAGAATGAGCACTTACACCATTGTTACAGAAATTACATTGGCTGCCAATAGAAAAGTGAGCTCAGTTTAAAATCCTATTTCTGATATTTAAGGCAAATCATGGTGTTGAGGGTAAGTATTTACAGAAAGGGGTCAGGCATTATACTTTGTGTTCTCAGAATGACATTCTCTGCGTGGTTCTCTTTGGAAGGGACATGAGAAAGATGTTTCACAAGAAGAGGATGTTTACAATACAGGGGCCAGAGCTATGGAAATCAGTACCACAGGAAATAAGTTTGGAAATGAATTATTTAGCATTTAGAAAGAAAATAGAAGCTTGGTTATTTTAATCCATGAGATATTTATTCCTTCAAAACTATTGTTTTAATGTTTACTTGTTTGCTCTGTTATTTTAAGGTATGATTTTATGTATTTTTATGCTGATGCATTTTAATGATTGTATTTTATTTTGTTACATTTTTTTTTTTATTATTGTCCACTGCTCTGACCAGATTTGCTCTGATTTAGTGGTTTAAAAGAACCAATCAATAAATCAAATATATAAATACTTGGCCACTGGCCAATAAACCTTGTTACTATATAGAGGGAGTGGAAGGGGCAAAGAGCTAAAGAAAAATCATGGGGGAGGGCATGGCATATAGATTCTACTTTTTCTTAGCTTTAATCCAGTACAAAGAATTGCGTATAGTGGAGGAAAGTTTGATTGTCATTGCCTTCTAAGCCATAACATGTTTTAATTCTGCTGTGTAGCAGGCATGTGATCAAGTGTGGAAAACTCAAGCAAATTATCTAGTGTCACTTTACCTAACAAAACAAATTGGTATGCTGGGTCAGATCAAGTTCTGTGGAGCCCAACATCCTGCCTCCGGTAGTGGCCTGTCCGGTCACAAGTACATGACAGATCCCAAAACGTAGATCCATTTCTTGTTACTCACGCCCAGGGATATCAGCAGCTTTCTTTAGTCTACCTGGCTGCTAATATTTCATGGACCTTTCCTCCAGGAACTTGCCCTTTTCAAATCCTGCTTATTTATTCATAGAAATGATGGTAGAAAAAGGACCAAATGGTCTATCCAGTCTGCCCAGCAAGCCCATGGTAGTAACTACTGGCCATACAAGCCACCTTTATAATTATCAGTTTCCCAGACTGTCAAAGTCCAGGGCCCTCGTTGGTTGCTGTTTGAGTCCAATTCCCTGTTACCTCTTTGGTAACGAGGACTTGGTTTATATTCCACTTGTCAGGTACTAAAAAGCAGATTACCTTCAGGTACTGTGCATATTTCCCTGTCCCCAGTGGGCTCACAGTCTGGCTGTACCTGCTATTTATTTAAAAATCTTTTCTATACCGTCATTAAGCGGGTGCCATCACAATGGTTCACAATAGGGCACAAAAACTATGTTGTATAAAGTGTCTAGAATTCTAACTCTTAAACAGGTGCCATCAAAAATACTGTAACATAATATCATAATAAATACTATTTGGTGAGTGTTATAAGTCATGTCCAGTTTTTCTTACTCCGCTATAAGATTGGTGTTACTTAACTCTAGTTCTTTGTTGTTTAAAATAAAAAGAAGAATTTAGAATATAGGAGAGAAGATACACTTTAAGAAGAAAGGTGTGTGTGTGTGTGTGTGGGAGTTTGCCTGACCGCAACTAACATTTCCCTGGGTTCTACTCTCCATGCTCTTTGTGGTACGCTTGCTTAAATAGCCATGTTTTTACATTTTTTCGACGGTTTTGATGTCTCTTTCCAATCTGATTTCCACCGGCATGGTGTTCCATATTATAGGTCCTGCCAGGGATAGGGCCCTGTCCCTTACTTGTGTTAATCTGGCCGTCTTGACTGACGGAATATCAATATCAATCACCTTCACGCTACCCTCTGATGATACTTTTTCACTAAGCACACAATCAAGCTGTGAAATTTATTTTCAATGATTTGTTTTAAATCTGCTAGCTGTTAGTTTCATGGAGTGTCCCCTTGTTTTAATAATATTTGAAATGTCCTTTATTTTCCGTTTCCATCCTAATCATGATTTTATAAACTGTCATCATATCCCCTCTGTCATTTTTTCCAAGCTGAAGAGCCCTAACCTGTGGAGTCTCTTATGATAGAGGAGCCTTTTCCATCGCCTTTTTCATTTTTGTCGTCCTCTGCATGTTTGTTAGTTCTGCTCTGATGTTTTTGAGATGGGATGACCAGAACTGCATATGATATTCAAGATATCTCAAAATACAGAGGCAGTATATCACATTCTGTTTTATTCTTCATTCGTTTTCAGATCATTTCTAACATGCTATTTCCTAGCGTGTAGCAGATGGACTCATTACAAATGGGTATAGTGTGCTCGTGCTAGCAGTTGGAGACGGATCTGACGTCAACACATGGTACATATACCCCTGCAGGAAGTGCAGCAACTCAGTAATTTCCGTCTCCAAAGCAGTTTGGAGCTACCCTCACGCTTGTTGAGCGTGTTTCCAAATTCTAACGACTAAATTCATAGAAGAATCCTACCTGAAGACGAGCCCCGAACTCCTGCGGGGCTCCCGAGGTGATTTTCGTGGTCCCTCGGAGGTAAGAGCCTTGGTCCGGTGGCCGACTCGCGGCAGGTACCTTGCCCCCCCGAGTGAGAAGGGCTCGGGCGCGGCATAGAGGCAACCTTGGTCCCAATCCGTTCGCGGTGAGGACTTGGCCCCCAAGCGAGATGAGTTCGGGCGCGGCCTAGAGGCAGCGGGTGCACTTCCTCGAGCGCGGCGGTGACGGTAATCACTCTCCCCCCCCCCCCCCGCAGCCGGAGACCACCCGGGTCGCAGCCGGGAAGGCGCCGAAGATCAGGTAAGGCGTACATCTTTACTTTGCTGGTCTCCGAGGAAGCGAAGCTTAGCGGGGTTTGCCTGCGGGGCAGCCCGCCTAGGAGGTCGCCATTTTGCCTGCCTGCTCGACCATCTGCCCTGGTTCGCACGTTGCTAGGTGCACGCTGCTAGGCGCACGCTCCTAGGCGCACGTTGCTAAGCGCACATTGATAGGCGCATGTTCGTAGGCACACGTTGCTAAGCGCACGTTCATAGGCGCCCATTGATAGGCGCACATTGAAAGGTGCATACTTTCAGCTGAGGGCACACCGGAGCGATAACAGACGCGATGGAGCGTATGAGAGCCCATGCGTCCGCAGAGCCGGCACCTCCAGAATCAGGCATAAGAGCTCTAGGCCTGTGCTCAGCATGCCACCTCAGAGCCACACAGAGCGAGGAAGCAGACTCCCTATGTGCACAATGTGAGGAGGCCCTGGGAGTTCCAGGCCAGGGACGGTCCCAGCCCAGCTTGACTGCCAGTTCCTCAGGGAACACCCCGAACCTAGCAGGCCGTGGTGAACAGCCAGGAAACCCTACAGACCTGGTGCCCCTACGGCTAGAACCTGCTTCGCTCTCCTGGGTGGAATTATTCAAGGGGATTCACGCCTTTGTCAAGATGCAGTCTGATCCCCGACCAGACCCATACGTACCGGATGACCCTGCCCCTGGACCCTCAAGACCTAGGCATGGCCACCCGCCACCCGGAAGCCCCACTTATGAGGACTCAGATTACTCTGAGGTAGAAGGCGAGCTCCCCGAGGAGGGAGAACTTCCCTCAGGGATAGAGCCGTATCGAACCATGAGACGCTTCTTTCTTGAGGATCTTCCAGACCTGGTCTCTCAATGCCTGTCGGAGCTGGCCATCCCGGGCCCAGGCACCCCAGGGGAACTTAGAATGAACCCCCTGCTAGAGGGCCTGCGTTAAACGGCTCACCATTTTCCCCTCCTACAAGCAGCACAGCAGCTAATTGATCTGGAGTGGAATGCGCCGGAGGCCTCATTCAAAGGGGGCCGGGCTCTGTCCAGCATGTACCCCCTGAATCCGGCAACCAAGGAGCTGCTGGCATGCCCGACGGTAGACGCCATAGTTAGCGCAATTGTGAAGTGCACCACCATTCCGGTGGAGGGAGGGGCGGCACTCAAGGATGCACATGACCGGTGCATGGACGCCATTCTGAAACAAGCATATGAGGTGGCAGCCATGTCCCTATGAATTGCGACCTGCTGCACCGTGGTGACGCGTTCCTGTTTATCACAATCCAGGAACAACACCCCGGGAGAAGAAATGGAATCAGCCCTCTAGTTCCTCACTGACGCTGCTTCCGACTTAGTCCATACAGCTGCCAAAGGGGTGTCATCCTCAGTGGCAGCCAGAAGACAGCTCTGGCTACGAAATTGGTCGGCTGACTCCTCCTCCAAGACGCGCCTTACAAGAATGACCTTTAAGGGATCCCTCCTGTTCGGCAGCGACCTCGAGAAACTGGCTAATAAATGGGGCGCATCTCCATTACCCGTCTACCAGAAGACAAGTCAAGGAGGAACCAGCGCCCTTTTCCTAGGCCATCCAGAGGTAGAAGCTCTCAACGCTTCAACCCCTACAGGGCCCGCTACCAAGCACCTCGTTCTCAGACCAGGAACCAGTCCTTTCGGACCAGGCACAACAAGAGGGGAACCGGCTCAGGTTCGGGTCCCTGCCGCACCCCACAATGAGAATCAGCCGACCCATCTGGGGGAAGAAGCCATAGGGGGCAGGCTAACCCTATTCTACCACAGGTGGGTCGAGATTACTTCGGACCAGTGGGTCCTCGCCATTGTCCGGGAAGGGTATTACCTGGACTTCCTTCATCTCCCTCCGGACAAGTTTGTGGAATCTCCTTGTCCGCCTCTCAAGAGGGCGGCGCTGGAAGCTACCTTGGGGAGGCTCCTGTCCCTAAAAGCCATAATCCCAGTGCCTGCATGGGAGATAAATTCTAGGCATTACTCCATTTATTTCATCGTACCCAAGAAGGGGGGCAACTTCAGACCCGTCCTGGACCTCAAGTCAGTCAACCGGCACTTAAAGGTCCCAGGATTTCGCATGGAAACTCTGCGGTCCATCCGAAGTGCAATACAGCCAGGGTAGTATCTCACAACCCTGGATCTGTCAGAGGCTTATTTGCATATCCCAATCCATCGGGATCACCAGCGCTACTTACGCTTCAAAGTCCTGGATCAACACTTTCAGTTCCGGGCTCTACCCTTCGGGTTAGCCACCGTGCCGTGGACTTTTACCAAGGTAATAGTAGTGGTGGCGGCGTCACTCAGGAAGGAAGGAATTCTCGTCCATCCCTACCTAGACAATTGGCTGATTAGGGCAAAGTCACCGGAGGAGAGCCACCGGGCAACCAACAGAGTTATATCTCTTCTGGAAAGCCTTGGATGGGTAGTCAGCACAAGCAAGAGTTCCCTACAGCCTTCGCAGTTGCTGGAATACCTAGGACTCCGATTCGACACCCAGGAAGACAGGGTCAGCCTGACCTCCAAGAGGAGGTCAAAACTCCGGAATCGTTTGCAGAATCTGCTGAGCACCACCCGGCCCACAGCTTGGGATTACCTACAGGTCCTCGGCCCAATGGCCTCCACTCTGGAAGTGATACCATGGGCACGGGAGCATATGAGACCGTTACAGCGCGCCCTCCTATCTCTGTGGAGCCCACGATTACAGAACTACACCGTGCATCTACCTCTACCGGCCAGAGTACGGAATCAGTTACGGTGGTGGCTGCAGCCCGGCCACATGAGCCGGGGGTCAAAAATGTCCTCTCCAACCTGGACCCTGCTCACTACCGATGCCAGCCTGAGCGGCTGGGGAGCACACTGCGAAGAGCTAACCGCCCAAGGGCGGTGGAACAGAGAAGAGTCGGGGTGGAACATCAACCGACTAGAGGCAAGGGCAGTCAGGTTAGCATGCCTGCGATTTGCCCACAGACTTTGCAACAGAGCGGTCAGAGTGATGTCGGACAATGCCACCATGGTGGCATACATCAACCGATAGGGCGGAACCAGAAGCCGACAGGTATCCTTGGAAATAGCCCCCCTGATGGCTTGGGCGGAAGCAAATCTCCAGGACATCTCCGCCGTCCACATTGCCGGGAAGGACAATGCCACGGCAGACTTCCTCAGCAGAGAAAGGCTAAACCTGGGGGAATGGCAACTGTCGTCCACGGCCTTCCAGATGATCACGGATCAGTGGGGGACGCCGGACATGGACCTACTAGCTGACAGGTCCAACGCTCAAGTACCCAGATATTTCAGTCGCAGGTGAGATCCTCTGACCCAGGGGATCGACGCCCTGGGGCAGCCATGGCCTCAGGGGATCCTACTATATGCCTTTCCGCCATGGCCCCTGCTGGGCGCCATTATACACAAGATTCAGCGGCACAGGGGCCTAGTTCTTCTGGTGGCCCCGGACTGGCCAAGAAGACCCTGGTACGCAGACATGAGAAGACTACTGGCAGGGGATCCTCTACCCCTGCCTCCTCACAGGGACCTGCTGCGGCAAGGTCCCATCCTCCACGAGGATCCAGCTCAATTCTCTCTTACGGTCTGGCCATTGAGAGGGCTAGACTGAAGAAAAGAGGATACTAGGGGCCGGTAATAGATACACTCCTCCGAGCACGCAAGTTCTCCACATCTCTAACTTATATAAGGATCTGGAGAGTATTTGAAGCCTGGTGCGAAACTCGTAGCACCAATCCACAAGCCGCTAAAATCCCCATCAATTTGGATTTCCTGCAAGATGGGCTTCAGAAGGGTCTGTCCCTCAGTTCCATCAAGGTTCAGGTGGCAGCGCTATCCTGCTACGGCCCCAGGAGTGACGGCAACAGCATTGCCACACATCCGGACGTTTCACGTTTCCTGCAAGGAGTCAAACACATTTGCCCGCCACTGAAGTGGCCAGTGCCCCTGTGGAACCTCAACCTAGTTTTGGAATTCCTAGCGGGACCTGCCTTCAGACCCCTCCGAGGCCTGTCCCTCCGTTTGTTAACCTTGAAGATGGTGTTCTTGCTGGCCGTATGCTCAGCGCGCTGCATCTCAGAGCTACAAGCGCTGTCCTGCCGCAATCCGTTTCTCAGAATCACTCCAGGGGCTATCCATCTTCGCACAGTTCCCTCCTTCTTACCCAAAGTAGTCTCACACTTCCACCTCAACCAAACCATATCCTTGCCAATCACGGAAGGTTTGAAGAAGTCAGAAGAAGGTCGAAGACTGCGCCATCTCGACATCAGCAGGCTGCTGTCCAGATATCTGGAAGTGTCGGAAGCAGTACGAAAGACGGACCACCTGTTCGTCCTTCACAGCGGGAAGAAGCAAGGGGAAGCGGCCTCACGGGCAACCATTGCCCGCTGGATCAAAGAAGTTATCAAGGCGGCCTACGTAGAAGCGGAAAAACCACCACCTCTACGGGTCAAGGCTCACTCTACCAGAGCGCAAGTGGCCTCCTGGGCAGAAACTAGGATGCTGTCGCCTGCAGAGATATGTAAAGCGGCTACATGGTCCTCCCTCCACACCTTCTCCAGATTCTGCCGTCTGGACGTCCAGGCCAGGGAGGATACAGCATTTGCAAGGGCAATCCTAAACGGACCTCGGGCAGCCTCCCGCCCAGTCCGGGAGTAGCTTTTGTACATCCCATTTGTAATGAGTCCATCTGCTACATGCTAGGAAATGGGAGATTACTTACCTGGTAATCTCGTTTTTCTTAGTGTAGACAGATGGACTCAGCATCCCGCCCGGCTGCCAATATACATGGGGTTTCACCGTTTCAAGGTAAGCCATGTTTTATCACATAGGGCATCCACCCTGCCGAGTATCGACGCCTTCCGGTTGAGAACACTGGCGGTCTCCAGCTACTATCAGTCGGTCAGGTTAATCATGTTTGGTTAATCAATCTGTCAGTCACACATATATTCATGAAGCTTTTGCAAGGAAGATTACTGAGTTGCTGCACTTCCTGCAGGGGTATATGTACCGCGTGCTGACTTCCGATCCGTCTCCAACTGCTAGCACGAGCACACTATACCCATTTGTAATGAGTCCATCTGTCTACACTAAGGAAAACGAGATTAGCAGGTAAGTAATCTCTCCATTTGTTTTTTTGACCACTGCTACATACTGAGCAGAGGATTTCAATGTCCTTTTCCTGGGTGGTGACTCCAAATATAGAATCCAGCATTGTGTACCTGTAGGTTAGGATTATTTTTCCCTATGATCATCCCTTTGCATGTTCCACATTAAATTTCATCTGCCATTCAGATGCCCAGTCTCCTAGTCTTGCAGTTCCTCAGTATATGCTGTGGTTTGAACAACTTTGAATAATTTTGTATCCTCTACAAATTTGATCACCTCACTCAACCCATTTTTCAAATCATTAATGGATATGATAAATAGCATAGGTCCCTGTACTGATCCTTGTGGTACTACACTAATAACCTTTTTCTATTTGGAAAACTGAATAGTTAGTTTTGCCCTCCGTTTCCTGTCTTTTACCCAGTTACCAAACCACACTAGGGCATTGACTCCTTTTCTATTACTTTGTAATTTCTTGTGGAGTTTTTTTATTGGGAATTTTGTCAAATGCCTTCTGAAAATTCAAATACACTGTATCAACTCTCATCTTTATCTCCATGTTCACTTATACCTTCAAAGAAAATCTAAAAGTTTTGTTAGACAAGACTTCCCTTTGCTAAATCCATGTTGATTCTTCAACATTAAGCCATGTCTGTCTGTATGACCAGGGATTTTTGTTTGTAAGAATAGTTTCTACTATTTTGTCTGGCACTGATGTCAGACTTACCAGTCTGTAGTTTCCTGAATCACTCCTGGAGCTCTTTTTAAAAATCAATATTACATTAGCTACTCTCCAATATCCAGGTATAGTGACTGTTTTAGATGATAGGTTACAGATCTCTAGTAATAGATTTTCAATTTCAAGGCTCTGGAGTGCAGGTCATCCAGTGCTGGTAATTTGTTACTCTTTAGTTTATCCATTTGATCTAGTAAATCCTTGTGGGAACCAGCAGGGAGTTATTTTAGTTTGTGATGCAGCAGGTGGGATAATAGTATAATAATAATAAATGTGGATCAATAATAATTGCACAAAAACTTAGCCTGATTTTCTAAATATGCTAGTTTTGCATGCTTTCTCTTTTAGTCTGTTTAGTAAGTAACAAGTTGAAACAGGAACAGGAAACATCTAACTACCTGTCTGAGATTCATGGAGTAACAGGAAGTCTTAAAGCAAGAACACAGTTTAGACATAAATCTGCTGAAATTGTAAATAGAGCTAACTGAACTTGCAAAACCTGGACTAGAGCCAGAAATGAGAGTTTAAAATTAAGTGTAATTAAGTGTTCCTCAGATTAACCAGAGGGGAAGAGCACCTTTAGCCATCCTTTGGCTTTTCTCCAGTCCTGTTTGTCTCTTCATATTCCCAGATATGTTGACTTACAACAGAGAGGCTGTGAGGGAGGTGTACTGGTATGTTTTATTACTGTGATACTATTTGTCTTTGATTCATGCAATAATTACTGTGATACTATTTGCCTTTGCTGATTTTTACCATATTTTACAATATTTAGTAAACCAAAAATTTGCTTTTACCATTTGTGTTTGTATTCTATGATGTAATTTACCACCACTCATTCCATGGCTTAAAATCCTCCACTGTCACAAAGATTTGTTTTAGTGGCTCAAAACCATAACCATAAAAAAAAAGTTTGTCGTGGGTATGTTCCCAACATCCTCCTCAGTAAAGACCCTACAGTCTGTCACATTCCATAATTTTTGTGCAAGAACCCCACCTCTTGATATTTCTTCTGCCTCTTAGACTTCATCCATGTTCAAAACCATCCCACCCACAACCTTCCTGCAGATTGCTTGGTCCACTTTCTGTGCTTACATTAAATAGTTTGCATCTACCACCATGTATGTGTTTCTACCATTGTGCCAGAATCTTCTCATAAACTCATCTGCTGTGCATTATTAAGCAAATATATAAATCCAATAACACTAGACAGTTATAAAATATCAATATATATATGCAGTCTAGTCCAGGTATGACTGAAGATTGTATGATAACAACTGGGGAAACCAGCCGGACGTGCAGATGGAGACCGCATATCGCACCAAGAGTTTTAACTGTGGGAGCGCATTGACCACCACCACCTGAGTACTTATAATAGCCAAGACACCTGAGCATATTCCATGCTAAAAAGTGATTCCCTGATGAAGAATTTCGATTCGAAACATTGCAGTGTCGGGACTGTTACACTTACAGCATGAAGATTCTTTCATAATCTTGGCGCCAAAACAGTGAGCATAACACAATCTGGTAAAACATATTTTTGGATACCAGTCACTTCATCCTGACTCATATGTTAGCTTTAATAGTCAGCAAAGCATCATACCTTCTGGGGTCACCAATGATTATAACCTTGTCTGACATCCACAGCTGTGGAGTCAGATTTCTAGTAGCCACATAGGCATTATAATAGCCTTTTTTAGGCATTATATGAGGTTTCCCCAGTTGTTATCATACAATCTTCAGTCATACCTGGACTAGACTCTGCATATATAGTGCATTATTAAGCTGCAGCAGCCTATAGAAAATATGGGGTGCAGAGGCAGCAGAATGCCTTTTTGGTTAGGGGCCCCAAACCAACCATGCCCTGGCCCTCCCACCCTATCCCTCTATCCCCCTGCCCCCACTGGTCTCTCTCTTCCCCGATATCCCTGTCCACAATCCACTCTCTCTTCTCCTGCTCTCAATATGCCTCTATCTTCCCCTGCACTACCCCATATCCCTCTCTTCTCTATTCCACCCCCTTCTTGCTTTCTCTTCCTATCTCCTCCCAGTAGCCCTACTTGCCCCCCTTCTGCCTTATAAGTGGCAGGAGAAGAAGAGTAGTGGTGCCTCATACCGTGTCTTTCTCCCCTTCCTTTTTGGCTTGGACTGCCTGCTGCTTTGAACCATGCCATTGTACAGAATCCCATGTGATTCAAAACAGCAGTCAGGCCCAGATCTGTAGAAGCTGAGGATGTGGTCGACAAACTGCTACACTCCTCCTCCTACTGCCAAACAGTTGCTGCATGCCTGACCCTGCTCAGATCTCCCAGAGCAATTCTGTGGAATGGGCCAGATTTTGGTTAGGTCAAGGCCCCTGTGGCCCATCCCTTTCTGACACCTATAATGGGGTGAGTCGAGCATAGCTCAGAGATTAGCACATTTGAGGGAGGGGGAACTAATGGCTAAATCTAAAGCAATGCAACAGTTTTGGCTTTCATTGCCACTCCTGGCCTAGACACAGTGAAAGACAGCACCCCATGATCTAACTGCTTATGTTGTTTTTCTCTTAATTCAGTTTCTCCATTCTGCATTTATCCCCAGATTCTTTGTTGAAGACTACATCCTGCAAAGAACTCTGTATTCCACAAAGAGCTCAGATTGACAGCAGCCATGCTTATTAATGCCAGCTACGTACTTTATACTTCAGCCTCAATAGCTATTGAGTACATTGGGGTTACTTCCACCCATATAATTTCAGAAACCAGATGGACAGCTTGCTCAGGCACAAATCCTTCTTTCACTCCTGCCCCCACCCCCCCAACACACGCACACACCTATTTTCTTTTTCTTAAGCATATTGAATATTTGAGCCATTCCTGGCTTTCTACAAAGTTACATTGTATTAAAGAAAGCAATGTACACAGCATACAAAATCTAAAAATAGTAAAAACAGTAGTGCGTGCAGTATATTCCACGCCTGCATGTATTTATGAATCTGGAGTTTGATCATCTTGTTGGCTGGGAGAAAGGAGAGCAAAAACAAAAAGACAGGAAGAGAAGAAAGAGTAGAGAGATGAATAAAACTGAATCGAGACATGAATTGGTTGTAGGGGTCTAACCTAAAGACTATAACATTATGCTCTGCATATTAATTAAAAGACAATACTGCTTCTTATTGACGTGTAACAAACTGCTCCAACTTGATTACAGAAAAGCACAGTTTGGATGGGGAACTGGAAACTGGGCCCAGATCTAAATCTCTTCATGATGAAAAGTTAGGTTGGCAAGACAGACAATTTTAGTTGCAAGCAAGACAACTGAGATTAAACTAAGACACACTAATAGTTGAAAGTATTATAAATGTAGCTATAAATTCCTTCTTTAAAATGGGTATACAAATGTGCTAAATTATGAATCATTCACTAAGCTGATTATAAAGAGCTATTTACTCTCCACAAATGGCTTGCAAATCAAGTTCACTAGCTCGTTAACATATAAAACAAGCAAAGTGGCAAAAGCAGTTGGCCCTTTTGGTACTTGCCTAATTTCACTCTTTGTTCAGATTGAATATTACCAACTACAATTTGCTTAATCCTATTGATAAAAAAATTTGGCTGAAAATTAATGAAGTGCATTTGGCTAAACATCCGTGTCCCTACCCCCCCCCCCCCCCCCCCAACCTTCCTCCCTCGCTCATTTGTTTTCTTCGGAACCATCCGCAGTTGAATTCCTTTAACAAATTTGAGGGGCTTGCTGTAATGGAAGGGCCGGGGGAGCCTGGTCTTGCTGGGCCCATGATAATATGAGCGCCAGCCGGGCTCCTTTGGGCGTATCCTTCAGGGAGAGGGTGGGGGTGTGAGGGGGAGAGTTGGGACATGCATCCTGGTCCGCCCCCTCCCCTCCCCAGCGTTGACGCGGCCATGATACGGTGGGGCTGACTCGGCCGACCCGAGAGCTGTGGTTGGTCGGCCTCTCCGCATCATTGCAGTTCGAATAGGATTAAAAGAGGGGCAGAGCCATTGTGCCCACCCCTTTTTGAAGTGCGCAGCTGGCCTGATCCCCTCCCTCCCCTCCCTTTTTTCTGTGTTATGGAGGTTTGTTTGTCGCAGCTTGAGGGGTTAAGCGGAGTGACCAGAGCCAGGACTCATTTGGGGTGGGGTTTACATCAAGGAACCCACTAGGTGGCGGGCTTTCTTGACTCTGGCTTCAGCTGCACGTGACTGGGTTTAGTCTCATGCTGGGATCTCCTTGCTGGGGGCTGTGGTGGGGGTCCCGGTTAATGGCGGAATGCTGCTGGTTTGTGCAGGTTTGGTGGCCTGCGGGAGGGGGTCATTGTGCTGGGGCGTGGCAGATAATCCCGGAGTGGGAATTTAGTGATAAGTTGGCTCTGGTGGTTTATTGTAACAATAAAGCTGCGGCCTTGTTTGAATTCCAAAATTCTGTCTTTGAGTGTTATTTATATACAGGCCGATACAGTACAGTGCGCTCCGACTGTAAGGGGAGGAAAACGTGCGTACAACCCGCGGCACCTAATAGCACCCTCAACATGCAAATGCATGATGATGGCCCTATTAGGTATGGGTGCACGATTCAGAAAGTAAAATGTGCAGCCAAGCCGCACATTTTACTTTCAGAAATTAGCGCCGACCCAAAGGTCGGCGCTAATTTCTTCCGGCACCAGGAAAGTGCACAGAAAAGCAGTAAAATCTTCTTTTCTGTGCACCCTCTGACTTAATATCATGGCGATATTAAGTCGGAGGTCCCAAAGAGTAAAAAAAAGTAAAAAAATAAAATAAAATTTGAATTCGGCCCGCGGCTGTCGGCCGAAAAGCGGACACTCAATTTTGCCAGTGTCCGGTTTCTGAGCCCGTGGCTGTCAGCGGGCTCGAGAACCGACACCGGCAAAATTGAGCGTCTGCTGTCAAACCCGCTGACAGCCGCCACTCCTGTCCAAAAAGAGGTGCTAGGGACGCGCTAGTGTCCCTAGCGCCTCTTTTTACCGCTGGGCCTAATTTAAATAAATTAACTTACTGTGCTCGCCCGCTGGGCCTAATTTAAATAAATTAACTTACTGTGCTCGCCCGCTCTCCCGTGTTTTTTTACTGTATCGGCCCGATAATAAGGTTGTAAGGAGCCGATGGGAGGGGACCATCAGTGCTGGCTGCCCATATTATGACTTTGGTCCCTTGTAGTTACAAGATCACTGTATTTATAACTGTCATGGTTCTAGCTGCTCATTCCTTATGTTACCAAAAAATTGAGTTTATGTATCTGCTATGAAAAGATATTTTTGTCTAGAATTGAAATTTTGTGTTTGGCTATATACTCTCTTGGATCCATGTAATCTCTTGATTAAACTAAAATTTTTGTGCAGTTCCAAGCATGACTATCATTAAACTCCCTGCCCCTCCCTCCCATCCTATGCGTGCATGCACAAACTTTTTTTTTTTTTTTAAACATAGAAGTGGTAATAAATATCTCAAAGCCCATCTAACCTACCCATATTCACTACCTAATACTGTAAACCCTAACACTATCTTGAAGGCAGTTCTCCTCTTCGAGAAGGCCAAATGCAATCGAAATAGTTAAGAAAAAAGTAAACTCTTTCTGTGCTTCAGTACTGAAAATGAGAAAAACATCTTTTACAGCTGTATCTGCCTTTGCATACCTACATCATTTTGGTGTTGATAGCTTGGCTCTTTTAGCTTTCCACATGTACATTCTATGTGCCAACCACTGCTTGTCAAAGCAGGCACGTACAGTAAGCTTTGCAAAACCTGGGCACTGGCGTACTAGTTCAGATCAATCTAGAGCTGTTTAATTTGCGTGGTCTTTAGAGCAAGCCCTGTTCAAAGAATCTATGGAAGACTAACTCTGGGGAGCACATTGTTCTACCTAATTTATAATTAACAAGCTTTTTGTGCACAAAGTGTTTTAAAATTACCTCAGATGTCTTAGATTGCAGGAATATTGTACCAGGTCCTTCAGGACATATTCTAATTGAAGGTGAGCAGAAAGGTCCTGAAAATTGTCAGTGCTGTTGGCTTGAATAAAAGTCTAGTATAACACACCCGGTAACTTTCTTTATGGCATTTAATGTAATCCTATATTTTTTGTTTAAAAATGTATTCCCAACTTGTGCCTGTGTTTTTATGTTTTATATTGTCAGTTTAGATTTTCCTCTTTGTTTTAATCTTAAAGAAAACTCTAACTTTGGTTACTCTATATAATGTTAAAGACTGACGTTGATGAGCAGGAAGAAAATAGGGTTGGTTTTTTTTTTGTTTTGCTTTGTTTTAACTGCAACAGGAGTCATTCCTGTTTATTATGTGGTTCTGGTTGTTGTCACTTAAAAGGTATCAATCATTTCTCCCCCACCCCTCCCCACTTTCTCCCCCTGAGTTGCGTTTATTTATTTTGTAATGTCAGGTGCTTGTATAGCAGCCTTGGTCGCACAGTTCCTTTTAAATTTGCCTGTACAGTGTTCTGAGCAGCAGCAGTGTGCTGTGGTAATCTGAGAAGGTGCCAATCACACTTGCTAAGTAACTGGAGCATTAAATGTTTTCCTTTCTGCACGCCTGTGTAGTACATGTTGTATCACTGACACCATAGAATCATCCCAGCATACAAATCAGGCGCAAAGCCACTGCAATTAGTCAAGTGGCTGGTACAGGTTGTGGGGATTTGGAAGCTTGCAAACTCTGGACACTGGGAACACAGGAGGGTACTTCATGCCTATTGAAGAGAAAAATAAGGGCTTGGGTGGGAGTGAAAGAGGGGGAGGGATAAATAAAGGAAGTAATCCTGGAGGTCTGCATGTGAATGAAAACTTAAGTTTGTTGTGTTTGAATTTAATGACACCATCTGTTCTGTGTTGCGGTCTGAAACAAGATCAGTTGCTCATGAATTAATCAGATTCCAGACAAGATCTTCCACCCTGAAAAGAGAATTGCCAGGAGCCTGTGTGAGCTGGGCAGTTGTAGAGCCAATTCATCAGTGTTTGCTTTACATTTTTTGGTGGGTTTATTGTCCCAACACAACACCCTCTTCCCCATGCGCTCATTTTATGCTTCATTTCCCCTTTATGGCCTCTACTGATCATCACTCAGATATATAATGCTCACTAGGCATTTTGCTTTTAAGATCTTGTTGTTGTTGCAGAGTTTTTGCCTATTCCCAGGGTAGTGGTACTGAATAAAAATGTTTAATTCATTGGGTGTTTACTGAAACAAACTTAAGTTTCTGATATATATGTTTTGGCACAGATTTGGAAAGCACAGAGAGGCTGATATTCAAAGCTGTTAGCCAGATAAGTAGCAATATAGCCTGCTAAGTGATGGCCACTGAATATCCATTTGTGATCAGAAGTCACCACGTAGCCGGATAAATACTTTTCCAACTAAGTGGTTAGCTGGATAACTTGTGGCAAGATGTGAGTGAGCGAACCACATTATCCGGTAAATTTAGCCGGATAAATAGAAATATTCAACATTATCTGGTTAAGTTAACCAGATAAATTAGACCAGCTCAATAGCAGGTCTAAAGTTAGCCAGATAAGACTTATTGGCTATTTAGCGCTTTTTACTGGGGTATTCAGCAATATAGCCATACTACCGAATATTCCATGTAAGTTACCTGGATAATTCTTATCCAGTTTAACTTGCTAAAATGTTCAGTTTTGAATATCTACACCATAGTGTAGAGGAGGAAGAGGCGATTTCATCAATTTCTGCGTTTACACATCCTGCAAACTGTGGATCCAAATCGAAATAACTAAAGTCAAATGAGGGGACTTGGATTTGATTCTTGGGTCAGGACTTTGCTCCCTGGGCTGGCCAGAGCTCAAAGATGTTGCAAGGCTCTGGTTCACAGGCAGATAAAGACCAAGATAATGAAAGTCTTCTATTGAAAGAATTTTGGCTAATGGAAGATTTTAGAGATAAAGAAAGATATGAAGGGGAGACATCAAGCAGTAGTTCCCCCCCCCCCCCCCCCTTGTTTGCTTTGAATAAGAAATTTAAGTCCTCCTTATGGTAGATAACTGCTGTTGATGATTTTTATAAAATTGTGCCACTTTGTAGATATAGAGCATGTTTTTTCCATTAAATAGCTGAGAAAATGGACAGTAGAGCTTTGGTCTCCCTTTTCTTCATACATTTGATTTCTCATGGTCCCAGGCCACTGCCTAGTGTCATTTTGGGGGAGTAGTTTTCAAACAGCCTGCATAGTGGTAAAGTCTGCGTGTACATTGTACACGCAGACTTTACTGAGTATTTTCAAAGTGAACTTGTACGTTCTCTTTGAAAAAACTCAGGTAATTGGCTGAGTTCTTGCACTCACTAACTTGAGTAAACTTGGAGGGCATAAGTTATGCATGTACACTTGTGTGCATAATTTTATAAATAAAGTATGCATGTAAGTGCCAACTTCTCCACCGCAGCTCTGCCCCATTGTTGAGTTTGTGGACCCTTGGGTAGAGGCATGATTAGCACAACCTGCAGGTTCCCACCATCATCAAGTGGACCCATATGAAGCAGAAGCCCAACTGGAGGCTTCGCCTATACCAACCCTCATTCCCCTCAGGTTGAGCCTTTGGGTGCTGGGGCTGGCAGGTCTTAGATGGAGGTCTCTGCTGATGGCAGAGGAGTTTGTCGAGGCAGCTAGGTTGAAACATATGGAGGTCAGCCATATCCGGAGGCAAGCAGAGGTCAGTGACAGGCAGCAGTCAAGCATATCAGAGGGCAGTCCAAAAGGAAAGGAGGGACAGATAGGCAGGGCAGGAAGGTGAGGAGAATAGGTGGGCAATGAGGAAGAAGCTGAAGAACTGACAAAGGACACTGGAACAGAAGAACTGAAGTCAGGGACGTTGGAACTGAAGACAATGATGCTGGATAGCAACATGCTCTACTGAAGAGTAGGAGGCACCCGTTGCTGAGGCTAGTTGCTTCTGAAGGGCTGCCCTTCTATAGGGCTATGCTGCTGGTGTCATCACTAGGAGTCACGGGGACTTTCCCATCATGGTCCCTTTAAATGGCCGAGAGTGATGCGTGCGCGTGCCTAGAGGAAGGCACGGCATCCTGCTGGCGGCGACTCGCCATGTGGAATGGCGTGTTACCGCATGGCTGGCTGGCAGCAGTGCTCACCGTGTTGGAAAGGAGCAGGAGCAGCCCAGATGGAGGAGATGAGTGCGGCGGTCCACGGGAGCAGCCTGCCAACCGCAACACCCATCACTTAGTGCATGTAAAATTATATGTGAAACTGGGTTATGTGCATACTTTTACACACACTTGAGCCCAGGTCAATTTTAGGACAGCCATTTATATGTGTAAACCTGGGTTTTATGTAATAGATGGCTCTGAAAATTACTCCTAAATGCTTGTACTTGGGGACCAGAGTGCATGATGGGACACTAGGAGCCATTCCAGCTGTTTTCTTGTTTCCAGGTTACTGTTATTGGTTAGGTTTGAAAAACCAGAGGTCCTTCAAGTCCATCCATCTTATTGCTTATCTTTTTTTCTTTTTCTATGCAGTAATCCAAAGAAAGATGAAAAAATAGTGTGCTTCTATAAACTACTTCTGCAGCAGTCAAAACATTTCTGTCCTGACCCCCAAATATGGTGATTTGACTCAGAATTGCTGGATTAGCACTTTCCCTAGTTTTAAAGCTATGTCATCATACCCACCAATATTATTTCCTTTAAAAACTTGTCCAGTTTTCTTTTGAATTGATTTACTGTTGTAGCTATAAGTGCTGTCATTTCGCCAAGTTGACAAAACATCCCTCCTCTTTTGAAGACAGTAAAATCTGTTACCTGTCAGTCTTAAGAGAATGCCCCCTTTATTTTATTTTTAAGCTGCATGAAAGATCCCCATAGGGTTCACCAATATATTGGCACAGTTTCCTCATCCGGACAGTAGTGTACTCCCAGTACTGTATTCTCCCTCACTCTCAGAATTTGTATCCATAAGAATTCCAGAGTGCAGCTTGTTTCCTTCATAACTTTTATCCTATTGACTCTCTGCCATCTTCTACATATAATGCCACCCCTCTACCAATCTGAACTGCCTTGTCATGTTGATATAATTTGTACCCTGGCATCACAGTGTCCCAATGGGTATTCTCATTCCAAGAGAGAGGGAACATTGGGAGAGGAGGATGCCTTAGGTTAGGGCATTCTCTTCTCCTCCATCAGGGCTCCCTTCCCTTGAGCACACGTCTCTGCCCCATTTCATGGAGGAAGGGCTGAGGGACCTGATGGAGGAGAGGAGGATGCTTGGGGACCTGGTAGGTGGACAAGGAGAGTGAACTTTAGTTTAATAGTTTGCATTGTTTTTTTGTCTTTCTGGATAGCGTTGATATATGGATTTATTATTTGGGTTTACTTTCCACCTTTTTGAGTATGAGATTCACGCAAAGCGGATTACGGCATATTAGAAATTTAATTTACCAACAGGTAATTTGTAGATTCACAACTACAAAGGTGTAAACAGTTTTGAGTAGAAACCATATCACACTGTAGTAGTTAAATGTTTACCAGTTAGAAGTAGGCTCTGTAGTTTATTGGCTGTTATGTATTTAGTTTTTAGTATGCTTTTGTTTATTTTGTTTTATTTTAATTGTGTGAGCAGCCAAAGTGGCCTGATGCATCCTTTTCCAGAAATATGTTCTCATAATTATTCTAATGCAAAAGAGCTGCATATATTTGCAAAAATGAATGTTCTAACAATATTATACCATTCTGTTTAATCTACTGTATTCACTTATGAATAATTATGAGAGTTTCAGCACATAATTTTCAATTTTTTGGCATGTAAGGAGAGAGACCTTGGATTGATAATGTCTGATGATCTGAAGGTAGCAAAGCAGTGTGACAAGGCAGCGATTAGGGCCAGAAAGATGGTAGGCTACATAAAGATGGAGGCATAACCAGAGCCCCCAGTTTCCAGCAGCACATTTTGCAAGATTCTGTGGCAATAGCAAATTCAATGGCAAATCTTTGAAATTTCTGTGGCACATTTGCATAATTTTGTATAAATTCACACTTCTGATTATGCAAAAAGTTCACTTTTCATTGAAGATCATTAACGTTTAATAATAGTTAAACTGTATACAATTGTAAAAAAAAAAAATACCAAGTACAAAATCAACAATTTGTTACATGAAGCCATATAAGTAGCAAACTTAACTGTGCAATGTCACATTTGTTTTGAATTGGAATAAAGCAACTCTTTTTAACATTCCTTGAGAAAATCCTTGTTTTTTCGAGAATATGAGCTTCTATATGCTAAAAATGCCCTCAACATCAGCAGTTTGTAAAGCTGTTAATTATACAGAAAGATATGTGCACATATATTAGGCATATGGTAACAGACACAAAAAATGGTTGAATTAGCACAAGTGTGAAACTTGTCAGCAGTAATGTCAGACATAAAGGGCCGCTACGATTTGAAACTGCCATCCTTGCCAGCTGTGAGACACAAGCAGTTGCAAAGGTCCAAAAGCACACCGGGTCTTTGTAAACAGTGCATGTTTGGCCACCCAAGCAAGTGCAAAACCCTCTGTATAAAGATGAAATTCTTTTATAGAGGCAAAACTCTTATCAAAATCATCTTTGGTTTGATTTCTGAGATCTTTGAGGCATTTATTTATTTATTTTATTTAATTTCTTTTCCTATACCGATGCTCAAGACTAGGTCTTATCGTACCGGTTTACAATGTAACTGAGGGGAAACCAATTAACATCAAGGTAGAAAGTAAAGTTACATTAAACAGGGAGCATAAAACCTGGGCAATGGAAAACAGTACAGAGTTTAAACTAAGAAACAATTAGAGAGAGATAAATATATAAATCAACAAAAACTGTAAGATACAAAAACATAGGTTTATCCTAGGCAGTTATTAGCCTGGTATGTCCAGAGGGAGAAGGAAAGGGTGAGGTTGGGTGGGGGGAAGGGATTGGGGAGGGGTGGGGGAGTGAGAGTCAGTGATGGTTGAGGAGATCCTTCAGCTGTAGGCTTCTGCGAAAAGCCAGGTTTTCAATTTCTTTCTGAAAGTTGAATGGCATTGTTCTTGGCGTAAGTCTTGTGGAAGTGAATTCCAATGTAGTGGACCTGCTGTTGAAAGAGCTCGCTTGTGAATAGTGTTGTGGACCGATGATTTGTTGGGGGGGGCCTTGAGCGAACCTTTGTAGGCAGTTCTGATCGGTCTTGCGGAAGTATGTAATTCAAGTGGGAAGGTGAGTTGGAGAGTGGATTGCTGGTAGACTGATTTGTGGATGATGGTGAGAGCCTTGAAAAGTATTCTATATTGGATGGGCAGCCAGTGTAGAATTTTTAGTATTGGTGTGATATGGTCCTTGCGACGAGTGTTTGTAAGGATCCTAGCCGCTGCGTTTTGCAGCATCTGAAGAGGTTTGGTGGACGAAGCGGGCAGACCAAGTAATAGAGCATTACAATAGTCGATCTTTGAAAACAGTATGGCTTGAAGCACCGAACGGAAATCCTTGAAGTGTAAGAGCGGTCTAAGTTGCTTCAGGACCTGTAGCTTGAAGAAGCATTCTTTGGTTGTGGCGTTAATGAATTTTTTGAAATTCATTCTAGAGTCAAGGGTGGCCCCAAGATCTCTGACCTGGTTTACTAATGGGATGCTAGCATTATTTGCGAGGGGGTTGTTGTCACAAGGGGAGATAACCAGTAGTTCCGTTTTGGAAGTATTTAGGACCAAATTGAGACTCGAGAGCAGAAGGTTGATGGCGTGTAAGCAGTTGTTCCAGAAATTTAGAGTAGAGATGGGGTCTGAGATGGGGATTATGATTTGTACATCGTCCGCGTATATAAAGTGGGTGAGATTGAGACTATTGAGTAGCTGGCATAAAGGGAGTAGATATATATTGAACAGGGTAGGGGAAAGAGACGAACCCTGAGGTACACCTTGGTTTGATGGAATGGAGTGAGATTCTTTGTCATTTATTTTGACTTTGTAGTGTCTGTTGTTCAGAAAGGATGTGAACCAGAGCAGTGCAGAGCCGGATATGCCTATTTCCATTAAGCGGTTAATGAGGATATTGTGGTTTACCGTGTCGAACGCGGCAGAGATGTCGAGAAGGGCTAGCAGGTAAGATTGTCCCTTGTCAAGGCCCATCAGGATGTTGTCCGTTAGAGAAAGAAGGAGGGATTCTGTGTTTAGGCGTTTCCTGAATCCGAATTGAGAGGGGTAGAGAATATTGTGGGAGTCAAGGTAGTCTGTGAGTCGGATGTTGACAAGCTTTTCCATTAGCTTGGCTATAAAAGGTAGGTTTGCAATGGGGCGGAAGTTTGCAGGGTCGGCTGGGTCCAGGTTGGGTTTTTTAAGTAAGGGTTTAAGTGAAGCAATTTTTAAGGAGTCCGGGACCGATCCTTGATTGAGGGAGCAATTTATGATGTCTGCCAGCGGTTTAGCAATGGTGTTAGGGATGGTGAGAAGTAGTTTGGTCGGTATTTGGTCCAGAGGATGAGTGGAAGGTTTCATTTTCTTGATTATTGATTCAATTTCCAGGGAGGATGTCTGTTCAAGAATTTCTAGTGACGGTCTGTGGATATTTGGTGGAGGGTTATTAGTTGCGAGGCTTAATGGTTGCGAAGGGTTTGGAGCCATGTTAGTTGAAGCCAGGGGGGCAAGAAGGTTTTTGATTTTGTTATCAAAAAAGATAGCCAACTCTGTAGATTTGTTCTGGGCTTCTTCTTCTGGGATGGTGAGGGGCATAGGTGTGGTAAGGGCAGCTACATATGAGAACAGAGTTTTAGGGTCATATAAGAAGCCGTGTATTTTTTTGGCGTAGAAATCTCGTTTGGTGCGGGTAATGGATGTCCTATAGTAGCTCATTGCAGTTTTGTACGAAGCAAGTGAGGAAGGGGAGGAATCTTTCCGCCAGCGTTGTTCTTTGTGTTGTAGATCCTGTTTGAGTTTCCTTAGTTCGGTTGAGAACCAGGGTTTCTTGTTCGTGCGGGCTGGGTTGATAACTTTTGTTGTTACAGGGCAAATTCTGTTAGCTACTGAGTGTGTAATAGTTTGCCAGGAGTTCATAGCGGTATCCGCATCTGAGAAGTCCAGTTTAATTAGTTCTTCGGCCAGGCTGTTGTTGAGAGTGTCCATGGAACAGGGTTTCCTGAACTGGATCGAGGATTTAGTAACAATAGGGGTCAATTTTTGTTTTATATATAATTTTGTAGTTATCATCGAGTGATCTGACCAGGGGATGGGAGAGCAGGAAGGAGGGGTGATGGACGAGATGGTTTCGTTAGTGAATATCAGGTCAAGCGTGTGGCCTGCCTTGTGTGTGGGGTTGTTTATAATTTGTTTGAATCCCATAGCCTGGAGAGAAAGGAGAAGAGCTTCGCAATTAGATGATAGGGTAGGGGAGTCAACATGGATGTTGAAATCTCCTAAGATAATAGCCGGTGAGTTAGTGTTGATGTGTTTGGCTATGGTTTCGATGAGTGGAGAAGGGTCGGATTCTAGGAGCCCCGGGGGGGCGTAAATAAGGCAGACTTGAAGCTGGGAGGATTTGAATAGTCCAATTTTTAATTTGGTCGTCGATTTGAAGGCTTGTTGGGACAGTCTCAGTTCTTTTTTTGCTATTAACATTATTCCACCCCCTCTTTTTTTAGGTCTGGGGATAGAGAAGATGTCATATTGTTGTGTTGGCAACTGGTTAATAATGGCGGTGTCTGTGTTTTTTAGCCATGTTTCTGTAATGGCACAGATGTCCGGTTGGGTGTCCAGGAGGAGGTCGTTGAGCAAATGAGATTTTTTTGAGAGTGACTGGGAGTTGAAAATGTATTCTGACTGCTTTCTCTGTCCTCTCCGATGGAAGGGGGCTTGGATTGGGAGCAGTGTGTGCCACCTCTTCAGCCTCTGTTTCAAACTTTCTCACCCCCCCACCCCCCCGGTTCTCTGTTTACAAGGGGAGGGGGGAGAGAGCTGATACTGAAGACAGGCACCCTGGAACTTTCTTCAAAAGATTGAATTAAGAGATGGGAACGGTTTAGGAACCTTGAATCCCTGGCAGGTTGTCAATTATGCGGCAAGTAGTTCAAATACAATTTCTCCGATGGCCACACAATCTGGAGAGTTTAGGGGGCACTGTGTATAACCAGTGAAAATAAGGAAGTTATAAGGCATTGGTGAGGCCTCGCCTGGAGTACCGTGTTCAGTTCCAGACACTGTATATATACCTGATAGAGAGAGAGAGGATAAAATGTGTCCAAAAAAGGGTAACCAAAAGGGTGTGGAGTCTGTACCAGAAGACGCGAGATGAGACTTGAGGATGTAACTATGTATAATCCAGAGAAGAGGAGAAACAGGGGGCATATGAGGCAGTCTTACATACGTCAAAGGTAAATGAAAATGCACAAGAAACATGTTTTTCAATAGAAAGGAAGTTGAACTAAGAGTCATGATATGAAGTGTCTGGAATACATGCTCGGAAGAGGTGGTGAAGACAAAAAAAAATGTTAATAGAATTCAAAAGGACGTGGGGTAGACACAGAGGATCCTTAGTGCCAAGATGATGGAAATGAAGCACAAGAGTAACCTGTGGTTACTTTTCTGTTCAGAGCGGCAGTTAAAACCCTAACCACTTCTCTGGGCAGAACGGATGGGCCATTTTGGTCTTTATCTGCCATCATTTACTATGTTATGCGAATTGTACAGTGCATGTGGATTCAGACCCTCCTCTGCATGAAGAAACACTTCCTGTTTCCCTGGCCCCTACCTACTTAGAGCTCTGTAGAGAGTGATAAAAAGCCAGTGGAGCAGAACTTGCCTATGGTTTGGGTACCATGGCAGAATCGGGGAAATTATGTAAAAAAACAAAATATGTATGTTGGTGAATCAAATCTTAAATGGGTTAACATGACTTGCTCATATGTGTTGTGCTTTGTGCATGTCCTCCCCCATTTGAATAAGTAAATACAGGTATATGTCCTGTTAATGTCATTAAACAGTAATTATGCCAGCCAGTTGGCTCAACCCAGCCCTTGTTTATCACAGTTGTCGATGTACTAATTTACAAAAGAGGGTTCTGATAATTAATTCTTACAGGATGCTGGTGTTAATTATCCCTGGGCAGATTCCTGTGGAGTTTTCTAATGTGTTCCGTCACGTTTTCATCCCGTTTACTGCTTGTTGATTCTTGCTTTCCTGTAGCAGCGAAGCTTGTCTTTTATTCATGCTGAGGAGCAAGTTTTAGAGAGGTCACACCTTATAATCACACTGGCATTTCCACTCCATGTAAGCCATATATCTCCTTTTAATTTAAACTCTGAAAAATGTAGCTGGGATTTCTGTGGCTGAGCTGCCGAAATCAATAGAATTTATTATCAAGGGGATGTCTAATCTGGAAAGCTAATGCTAGACTTCGCAACTATTGATTACACGTGAAGGATACACAAACTGTTAATCATGCAGAGAGGCAATAGAATAAACATAACATCAAAGGAAAGTGGACAGGTAATTGCCAGTGGTGCACTTTTTATTTGTCTCTTTATCTGCTCCTGAAATGAAGACTCGGTCAGACACTTCTGATTATTGCATATCATAGGGGGCATGCTAAAATGGATCAAAGCCATTAACCGGGCTGGAAAACTTCTGGGTGCCAGGTCACCCAGGTGCTTAATAATGTTATGCCTGCACCTGATGCCAAGCAGTCACTGGGTGCCAGAGAGCTGCTGCCAAGGCCAGAAAGCTGTGACAGGGGCCAGATTATTGCTGGAAATCCATCACTGTGGCAAGACCCAAGGCCCAAGGAGTCACTACTTCGGCCAGGGTTGGAGATCTGGGCCAAAGCAGTGCTGCTGCTGCTGCAGGGCCACAGTAGAGGAGAGGCTCTGGATTTGTGGAGAAAGGGTGGGGAGAAACATGAGGGATGAGGAGGATAAGTCACAGCAAAACACAATAAATAGATGTAACAAAAAAAAAAAAAGTAACTTTTTTTCTACAGCTCCTACTAAAGTGTTGTTTTTTTGTTTTGTTTTGTTTGTTTGTTTGTTTTTTTGCTGGAGCCTACATTTTCAAAAATGTTTTTGCACCCTTGTGTTTGAACTAATGCAGTGCAGCTTGGTTATCTGTAAGGAGAAGGGAAAAAAGCCACAGAATTTGAGGGGAAAGCATCATACCGGAGATAATTCAAAAGTGGGAAATATAACACCACTCAATATGAAAACAGGATATTCCCACTGAAAGGTAAAAGGGGGAAGGCAGAGAGCATTGCCCCCTCTACATTTTTTTTTAGGCAGTGTGCACTATTGTTGTGCCTATAATTTTGCCAATGAGCAGCCTCCCCCTATTTAAAATCCCACAAAACTGACCCAGGAGTAAAGGAAAGGAAGAGGATAGGAGGCAGGACATTGAGAAGAAATTCAAGAAGCATTCCCTGCTCCCTCGTCCCACCCAGTTCTCTTCAGTTGAAGGAGCACTGAGACAGAGAGGCAGGCAAGAAGATCAAATCCAGGCGGCATGCTGCACTCCTCCCCCCTCCCTCCACCAGATACCGTGAGGCAGGCTGCAAGAAGGACCACTCTTAATTAGCCGTTCTTCAGGCAGAAGCAGGACCCCCCCCCCCCCCCGAAGACAGTCTGGAAAGCAAGCTCTGTATTCTCCTCTCCTCTTACCCCCCCCCCCCCCCCAGTACATTGAGACAAGCTACAGGTAGGACCAAAAACTAGGAGGGTGGGAAATAAAAGCAAACTCCACCTCTGCTCCTCTCCCATCCCACCTTTAACTTGTGCAGCAGGAACGAGGTTGGAAGTCTCATTTTTAGGCTCAGCAGGTTTGGCTGCAGGGTAGCCAGGAAGTGGAACTGGAAGGTAAACCAAGTTCCAGCGTGCATGAAGGAAACGGAAGCAAGTGTTGGGGGGTAGCTTAGAGAAACGCTGGGTGAGGAAGGTAGGAGTGCCGCAGGAATGCTAGTGTTGAACACTTGCGAAAGCACTTTCTATGTCGTTACTGTGTTTACAGTGGATCGTTGGCATGCTGAGCCTCATTCGAAACCCATGCATTTATCATAGGTCCTGCTTCTCTTCTCTCTACATACTTCCCCCTTGGTAATCTAATGTCCCTATGGACTCCAGTACTCTTCCTTAGGCTCTGTACCAGGGCTCTCACTAGCAATCCAGTTGCAGATCTCAGCATGCTTATCTGGCATTGTTTGGATGTCTCACCATTGCATTAAACTTAGTATGGCCAAAACTGAACATATTTCTCCCCCCTCCCCCCTCCTTTTTCTGTCACTGTCGTCCTGGTATGCTCTGCCCATGACCTTGGGGGGGGGGGGGGGGTCCTCCTTGATTCTTCTCTTTCCTTCTTTGTGCACATTAACAACATCACCAAGAAGTGATTCTCCTTTCTCTATATTTCCAAAATCCATCCCTTCATTTCTAAACATACCACGAGAACCCCTGTCTGCTCATATCACCTCCCACTTAGCCTACTGCAACCTGCTCCTTACAGGTCTACCGCTGAATTATCCCTCTGCATTATAGTCTACTCAAAATTTATCTGCATGACTTATCCAGTGCCGTTGTGGTCTTGTAATCCCTCTTCTCGAATCACTACCTTGCCTGACCATCTGCTTCCTCATAAAATTCAAACTTTCTGTACTTGTCTGTGAATGCATTCACTCTGCAGCTTCTCATTACTTCTCCTCCCTAATTTCCCCATACACCTCTCTTCACAAACTTTGTTTGTCAGGCAACCTACTCTTATCTGAACCCTTCTCCCTCATCACCAGATTTGGACTTCGTGCTTTCCACTTTGCTGCTCTGTATGCCTGAATGCATATGCCAGGCTCTCTTACTATTTCAAATCCAGCCTCAAAACTCACCTCTTTGAGGTTGCTTGTAATATTTGAACTTTAATTCTTCCTGCTCATGCAACAGATTTGTCAATCTGAGCTTCGAACTGGGAATATATTTTTTATTTTATCTCAGAACTGGGATAAATGACAGATGCCTATTGACACAAAATTTAAAAAAAAGGCTGACACTTAACATACATAACCACAGTTCTTAAAATTAAGACTCTAACATCATATTTGGTACTCCTATTAACATCCTCAATTTGATCCCTATAATCACCTACTTTAATTCTTCTTATTTATGATCTTGCTGTCATAATTCAAAGCCTCGATGTTTTTTGTTGTGTGTCATGTCTGTTCAATATATGTCTGTACAGCACTGCAAACACAACAGAAACTACTGTGTGAACAAACTTAAAACTATATTAAAACTGCTCTATAATGTCCAGCACGCAACATCAAAGGTAAAGGGAGGTGGTCATGCACAGCTAGCATATGTCTTGCAATTGCTGTTGGTGTTTCAGCAATAATCATTGACGCACAGCAATTCCAAAACATTTTTTATATAGAAATGTTTTATATATATGCAATTCAAAGTACTTATAGCTATTGCAACTACTTGCTGTCTCCTTCAATAAGGCATGCCCTAGGGATATTCAGCACTGCAATGTTCAAAACTTCACTAGCATACTCGACACAAATCTGTGCTTTGAAGACAATCTGTTAAAGGAGCATCCTGACATTCTAGGTCTTCTCTCAAATTATGCATGACCCTGCACAAAAAAACCAAACAGCAGCCATTTTATACTCTTGCATGTGTTGCTGTGCATGACCCAGTTAACAACTGGCATTTCAAATTTCCTGGTTGGCAGCCAACATACAGTCCAACCTATCATGGTCTGACAATAGAAATTCAAATTAAAGTATACCATTCAGTCCATAAGGAATCACTGTGTTTAAAGGATATATCCAATACAAAGAGATTATTTTTGCAATTTAATTGTCCCTACATCTCAGTGATTTATGATATACCTAAAATCCATAAGTCGCTTACTAGACCCTCTATGCAGCTGATTGTGTTTGGTAATGGCTCCGTTTTGGAAACATTATCTGTTTTTGTGGGTCATTTGCTCAAATAACCCACAAAAACAATGCAACTGCAAGGATTCTTACTAAGACAAACAAAAGGGACCATATAACACCAATCCTAAAGAAGCTCCATTGGCTCCCAGTCAAACTCAGAATCCTCTACAAGCTTTTATCAATCACCCACAAAGCTATTCTTAACATCTCACCGCTGGACCTTTCTACCCCCCTGCAACGTCATACCTCAGCCCGTCCTCTTAGATTAGCGCAGAGAGGCACTCTTCAAGTACCTTCAATCAAAACCTCCCTAAGTAAAAGAGCTCTCTCCTCCGCAGGTCCCAAACAGTGGAATTTGCTCCCACCCGACCTCAGGCTGGAACAATGCCCAATCACTTTCAAGAAGAGACTTAAGACTCTACTGTTTAGACAAGCTTTCCCATAACCACTCGCCGTTCACTACTACCTCCACAGAACTTCTCATCCCAAGCTTAGGTTCCTAAGTTCATTTTCTTCACCGCCTTAGCTTTCTATTTTTTGCATCTGATCCCCATTAAAACTGTAATAACCCTTCTTCCCTCTACCCCTCTCCTCCTGCCATCTCTCCCTGTTTGCCTATTATCCCTAAAAATTTCCAGTTCTTTCAGTTGACACTTTACATCTCCCCTTGCTTAAGTTGCACCCAAGTTATTTCCTCCCTTGTTCTGTGTAAGACAACTTTTGTTACTGTCTGTTTTGGTTGTAATTTAAACCGGACTGATAATTAACTCTGTTATTTGAACTTCGGTATAGAAAAAGTTATAAATAAATAAATAAATAAAACTGAAGTGGAGAACACTCATTTTTATATTCGCGATACTTCACTTGTTAAAACAACTACATGTGCATATCATTTTGGCATCTATGGATATCAAGGCCTTGTACATGAATTTTCTGCAGCATTGTCTGTCATATTTTGTGATTTCCAAATGAAAACATCTATGGCGCATATAGTTGGTGTTTATTATTGATGTGGCCCATGTGGGCCTTTTCCACCTCTGAACCCATTTTATGGAATTCTCTTCCTTCCTTGGTCTGTTACATGGAGACCAAAGCATTCAAAAAGGCATTAAACACCTTCCTCTTTAAGGAAGCTTTTGAACCAACTGGCTAATATGACCATCTGGCTCTGTCTGATATTTGATAACTATTGATAATTTTCTGCAGCTCTTACATATGTTTGTCTGATTCTTTTTATATGATTTGCTTTGTAATGATTTTTATGTATTTACTTTTAAGTGTAGTACCACGTACTCTGCCCTGAACTTTGGAGGACGTGAGTAAAAAATATTTTAAACATTTTCATGAGAGACATTACTGAAGGATTGTTGGGCAAGATTTGTCGTTTTTCCAATGATACAGAAATCTGCAGTGGTAGACAACCAGGAAGGTGTGGAAAATATGAGGAGAGATCTAGCTAAGCTCGAAGTATGGTCTAAGATCTGGCAGCTAAGATTTAATGCTAAAAAAAAAAAAAAAAGTTATGCATTTAAGATGCAAAAACCCAAGGGAGAGGTACAGTAAAGGGTGAAATTCTTCTGTGTATGAAAGAAAATCAGGATCCTGGAGATCAAAGTATCTGATTAATTTAAGGTGACCAAACAGGTGGATAAAGTGACTGCAAAATCCAGAAAGCTGCTTGGCTATATATATAGAGAGAGAGGAATGATAGCAGAAAAAGGGAGATATTGCACTTGTATAGGTCCCTGGTAAGACCTCACTTGGAATAATGTGTACAGTTCTGGAGACTGCACCTTCAAAAGGATATAAACAGGATGGAGTCTGTCCAGAGGGTGGCTACTAAAATGGTCAGGGGTCTTCGTTCTAAAGCATATGGGAATAGGCTCAAAAATCTAAACATGTACGCCCTAGAGGAAAGGCAGGATAGGGGAGATATAGAGACATTTAAATACCTCCAAGGTTTCCATGCACAAGAAGTGAGCCTCTTTCAAAGGAAAGGAGGCTATAGAACGAGGGGTCATGTGTTGCGTGAAAGGGATAGACTCAGGAGTAATCTAAAGACATATTTCTTTACAAAGAGGGTGGTGGATTCATGGAACAGCCTCCCTATGGAGATAATAGACAAAGGCAATATCTGATTTCAAGAAAGCATGAGATAAACACACAAGGGATCTCTGAGGGAGTGATTGGAATTGTAAGATCAATAAGATGGACAGTCTAGATATTCCATATGGTCTTTTTCTGCCATCACCTTTCTAGGTTTAATAATGAAGTGCTGAATAAGTACTCAAACTGGTCAAAATAGATGGCTGTTGGAGGAGAAGGTGAGATGGGAACTACTATGATGCAACTTCAGTTGGAAACTGCTAGTCTCAATTACACTTCCTGAGTAGTAGTAGCCATAGACTGTGACTGTTGTAGTATTGGAAAGAGCATGTGCCACTGTCCCAGGTTTCCGTGTTCCTATCCTTGCTCATTTCTCTTCATCCGGTTTTATTGTTCCTTATGTTCTACAGTTGTATGTAAAGCCCCCTTCCACTGTTGGGCAGTTCATCGTTTTATGTAAACCGGAGTGATTTGTAATTCCCACAAGAACTTCGGTATATAAAAATTAAAAATAAATAAATACATTTCTGTTCTAATTCAGTTAACATGCCTTTTTATGGGAAACCTGTACTCAATACACATAAGAACATAAGAAATTGCCATGCTGGGTCAGACCAAGGGTCCATCAAGCCCAGCATCCTGTTTCTAACAGAGGCCAAACCAGGCCACAAGAACCTGGCAATTACCCAAACACTAAGAAGATCCCATGCTACTGATGCAATTAATAGCAGTGGCTATTCCCTAAGTAAACTTGATTAATAGCCGTTAATGGACTTCTCCTCCAGGAACTCATCCAAAACGTTTTTAAACCCAGCTACACTAACTGCACCAACCACATCCTCTGGCAACAAATTCCAGAGCTCTACTATGCGTTGAATGAAAAAGAATTTTCTCCGATTAGTTTTAAATGTGCTACTTGCTAACTTCATGGAATGCTCCCTAGTCCTTCTATTATTCGAAAGAGTAAATAACAGTCACATCTACTCGTTCAAGACCTCTCATGATCTTAAAGACCTCTGTCATATCCCCCCTAAGCTGTCTCTTCTCCAAGCTGAACAGCCCTAACCTCTTCAGCCTTTCTCCATCGCAACTATATCGTTTTTGAGATGCAGGAACCAGAATTCTACACAGTATTCAAGGTACGGTCTCACCATGGAGCGATATAGAGGCTTTATGACATTTTCCATTTTATTAACCATTCCCTTCCTAATAATTCCTAACATTCTGTTTTCTTTTTTTGACTGCTGCAGCACACTGAGCCGACAATTTTAAAGTATTATCCACTATGATGCCTAGATCTTTTTCCTGGGTGGTAGCTCCTAATATGGAACCTAACATCGTGTAAGTACAGCAAGGGTTTTTTTTCCCTATATGCAACACCTTGCACTTGTCCACATTAAATTTCATCTGTCATTTGGATGCCCAATCTTCCAGTCTTGCAAGGTCCTCCTGTAATGTATCACAGTCCACTTGTGATTTAACTACTGTGAATAATTTTGTATCATCCGCAAATTTGATAACTTAACTCATCGTATTCTTTTCAAGATCATTTATATGTATATATTGAAAAGCACCAGTCCAAGTACAGATCCCTGAGGCACTCCACTGTTTACCCTTTTCCACTGAGAAAATTGACCATTTAATCCTACTCGCTGTTTCCTGTCTTTTAACCAGTTTGTAATCCACGAAAGGACATCGCCTCCTATCCCATGACTTTTTAGTTTTCGTAGAAGCCTCTCATGAGGGACTTTGTCAAACGCCTTCTGAAAATCCAAATACACTACATCTACCGGTTCACCTTTATCCACATGTTTATTAACTCCTTCAAAAAGTGAAGCAGATTTGTTAGGCAAGACTTCCCTTGGGTAAATCCATGTTGACTGTGTTCCATTAGAGCAGTGTCTTCCCCTCCCCCCCCCCCTGCCTTGTAAGAACATTCAATACAGAATACAATAATCCATCATCATGAAATAGAATAAATAATTGTAATTTAATACATAGTAACAACATAGCAAATACATTAATCGGTATTTTTAAGTACATTGGAGGTACATTCACTAGGGGGAAAAGGGAACAGTTTTTCTAAATAACTTAAACAATGACTGAATATCACTCTCTTTCCCAAACCACTCAGTCCCTTAATGGCTACAGACAACAACAAATTCACGCTCTCTGCGGTCACTGCATCAACATCCGGTCTGGTGTGGTCCCATCCCCTTCTATCATCATCATCCGGGCAACTTCCCCCTACAGGGTTCCCTAAAAGACTTGCAGAAAGGGGATGGCGCCACACTAGACTGTTAGCAGGCATCTGCAGGACCTCTATGGACTGTAACAAGACTGGTCCTGGGTCTCAGGGCAGGTACCTCTATCAGTCCCCACTGGGTAGAAGCTAGGGGCAGTGTCTGAGAGCAGTGTCTTTCCCACAGCCCCCCCCCCCCCCCCACCTTGTAAGAAGTCAACTAAATGGTTCCCCCTGATGAAGTAGGCAGATGAGGCAGAGCCAGTGAGGGTTGAGCTAGAACTGAATCAGGCAGAGAGATACTATTGCAGGCGGTGAAGACAGACTGGTCACATCTCTTCTGCTTATTGACTCTGTGCCAGTCCTGCAGCCTCTCTTTTGATCTCCAGCTTTATTCTCAGCTCCCCACTTCTAAGGCTGCTCTGTGCATGCCATCATAAATACTATACCGTTGCCTCCAAGAGGCTGTTCCATGCATCCAGTACTGTTTTTGAGTGAAACTGTGAATACTGATAGAACGCTGGCAGAGATATGCACTGGCCACGGAGATGCACTACCATGGTAACTGCAGAAAAAACTCTTCCAGGCATGGACCTGACTCTCACAGTAGGGGCTCATGTCTTCTTGTTTTTAATCTAACTTAACTTTTGCCAGGAAACTGGTCTCATTGTTTTAATTTCACATCGACCAAAGCATCTTGTATTGGTTGGCTAGAAAATCCATTTTCTGTTTTTGGGGGGGTTTTTTGTTTTTGTTTTTTTTCTATTGTTGTGGATAGATAAGTGGAATTGAACTTGTATGTGTGACAATAAGCCTTTGGGGGTTTCTGCTGAAAGGCCGTGGCGGCACACTTGCCATGCTTCACTGTGCTTTTGGGACCTTGTCCTCTTTTTCTTCTGACAGACTACCAGATCTTATACTTTTATCATTTAAATATTGGTCTGAGGGAGTTGCATGTTCTGCCCTTGCTTTCTTTTATAGCTGCGAGAAGCCTTTGTTTCTCCCGCTGTCTCTGAATATCTGGAGGTTGTTGGCAGAGAGACGCTGAGATTGACCAGTCATGTCACATGTCACTTGGCAAATGCTGAAGAAATTGAATTTTGCTTTATCTACTATCTGAAGCAACTTATTAAATCATTCTGCAGTTGAGAGGTGGAGGAGGAGAGGGTCAGGAAGGTCCTGGGGGTTTTTTGGTGTGTGTGTGTTTTTCCCTGCTGCCACGCAGCCCTTCAGAATTAACCTTTTCAGAATTGCTAAAGCTGTTCTTTGTTTTACCTCATAAAGTTGGAGATAAATGTGTTCTCGTTCATAAACTGCTACGAATGTCTCCTGCATGGTGTGCCATCCTGTCTTTCGCAGCTGTGCGGAGCACTTTGAAGCAGAACATTGGTGGATTTTGAGCAAGTAAACTTTTCCTCCTGTACGCGCGGTGTTGCCAGAGCATGCTGCAGCCCAAGTTGTGGCAGTTGCCCCGATCCATCGATTGCTGTCGTTCACCTAAAGGATGATACAGAAAATTAAATATGGTTTAAGTGTAATGTGAAAAAAACCCCCACAAATGTGAACTATCCTTATCTTCTCCCCTCACAAAAGTGTACGGAACTGACTTGTACCTGGTAACCCTCGCTCTGCCATTCATAACATCTTGTTTCCGCTCACTTGAACACTGTGCCTGGGGCCCTGCCCTGTCACTTAACCTGCACATAAGAAAAGAAAAAAAAAAAAACTTTAGGAAATAATATCAACAATAAAATGGTTTTCCTCCCCTCATCCATTCCTGTCCTAGACAAGCAAGCTATAAAACTGTATTATATTTAAGGACTTTGTTTTAATTGCAAACTTGAAAAAAAAATGAAATATTGCTTGCTACTGAGGTCCTACAGATGGCAGTTTTGTGGTGCAGTAGTTTATCATAATTGATTTTTTTTTTTCTCTATACTGCTGGGGATCCTGGGATGAATTGTGCTTGGAGGTGGGAATAAAATTAAGTTTTAAAGCCTCATTTTAGCAGCAGTGATACAGTTGGCAGCTCCATCAGAGGTGTCAGGAGACCAGGCAGACTTTAATTACTGTGTCATCTCCTACATGCCAAAAATGAGCTGGTTGCAGTACCAGAGAAAGGTGCCTCCACCATTTCCTTACTTTTGATAAGGATTCATTTAATGCAGCACCTGTGACAACCTTCATTAGAAAAAAAAAAAAAAAGTAGTACTTTTCCTTGTTTAACACTTTGGCAGTGCACAAAGCTTATCTGATTTTTCTTTACTGGCTGCATTGAATAGAAATTGCCAGCTCCTGACACTTTTGCTTTGTGCAGGTTTGTATTCAGACTGTGGCACCCTCTTCTATCACACAGGCTGATACAGTACAGTGCGCTCTGACGGAGGGCACTGTTAGCCCCCTCTTGGACGCGCGTTTTCCCTTAACCCTTATTCAGTAAGGGGAGGAAAACGTGCGTCCAACCCGCGGCACCTAATAGCGCCCTCAGCATGCAAATGCATGTTGATGGCCCTATTAGGTATGTGCGTGGGATACAGAAAGTAAAATGTGCAGCCAAGCCGCACATTTTACTTTCAGAAATTAGCGCCGACCCAAAGGTCGGCGCCAATTTCTTCCGGCGCCGGGAAAGTGCACAGAAAAGCAGTAAAAACTGCTTTTCTGTGCACCCTCCGACTTAATATCATAGCGATATTAAGTCGGAGGTCCCGAAAAGTAAAAAAATAAAAAATTTGAATTCGGCCCGCGGCTGTCTGGCCGAAAACCGGACACTCAATTTTGCCGGCATCTGGATTCCGAGCCCGTGGCTGTCAGTGGGCTCAAGAACCGACGCCGGCAAAATTGAGCGTCGGCTGTCAAACCCGTTGACAGCCGCCGCTCCTGTCAAAAAGGAGGTGCTAGGGACGCGCTAGTGTCCCTAGCGCCTCCTTTTACCCGGATCTACCGTGTCACCTAATTTAAATAGAGAATCGTGCGCACCGGCAAAGGGCCGGTGCGTGCGCCAGAAGAGCGGGCGTTCGTCTGCTCTCTCGCGGACTTTACTGTATCGGCCCATTAGTTTTATGAGGGTAGTTAAGGTGCTGAAGTTCCCAGGCCTCTACTACAGCCACTGAAGAATCCCAGAGGTGGCAGAATTTGTTTTTGTACCAGACAAGCTGAGGAGTAGTTGCTCATACATAGAAGCAAACTGAATACCACTGCTGGGCCTATACGTGTGCCAGACGACGAATATCCGTTAGAAGATGAGGACTGGATAGGTGTCTGTGTTGTCTACAGGTTGAAATCTTGTTTTTACTTGCTGTAACCCTTGAACTCGTGATAGTCCCAGATAGAGGAACCAGAAACCACACCTCAAAAACAATCTCTTAAGGTTAAGTATTCCCAAGCTGAAATACTATCTGAGTGTCCAAGATTCCCTGTGCATTGCTTTAAATCAAATCCCCAAATTCATGTCGTGTAAACAGCACAAATGATCATAGCAGCAATAATCCAGCTGGAAGCAGTGGACGGTTTCCAACATAATTTTTATTGATGAAAGATGAAATTAATGAAAATTCTTTAGAGCTTTAGTTGTTTAAAATGTGAATTAAATTTCTTTAGTAGATTGACCACCTCTTTTTCCCTCTAATACAATAGATATTAATAGATCACTTCAAATGCAAATTAATACATTTCAAGTCTCTTCCATCCAATCAGGGCAATTTGTAAGCACCCTCCCAATTGATATTGTTCAGTTTAGTCAAAATTCATGCAGAAAAATTCCAATCACTCCTTCCTCTCCTGTAGTTGTCGTCCTTCTCTTTACTCACAGCACTTGTTAACACCTCTTATTCTTATTCCCCTTGAACCTTCTTGAGATGATAGTGAACCCAATAGGTCCAGTCTCCTTTTCTCTTCTCCATCCAGGAGTTCTCCTTCTCTCCTCTCTTCTCCTCTCCAGAACTCTGGGTTTTCTGGATGAGAAAAACCATTCCTCTAGTTTCTAAGCCTCTGAGTATTCGTGCATGTGGGGAAAATAAGATTCAGAGGGAAATCAAAATATGAGATGAGTGAAAAGACTCCTATCTCAGGAAACACAAAAATTACCAGATTTCCAGACATGGTCTGCAAGGCTTTAGATAGTCTTTCAAAAGGTGAAAGCTTTTTGTCTCCTTTCTGAACCCAAGTTTCAATCCATGGACATGCAAACCCTGGAAGGATAAACTAAAAATTCCACACTCTAAGATGGCGGTAAGAGTTTATATACTCTTAAGAACATAAGAAATTGCCATGCAGGGTCAGACCAAGGGTCCATCAAGCCCAGCATCCTGTTTCCAACAGAGGCCAAACCAGGCCACAAGAACCTGGCAAGTACCCAAATACTAAGAAGATCCCATGCTACTGATGCAATTAATATAAGCACACATTCTAGGCTCCACTTGGGGGAGCTACACATCCACATGAACTGCTCATCCATTTCTTCCTCATACTAATGGCATATTCCTTCTGATAGAAATTTAGTTCTAGTAGAGATCTGGAAGGATCTGTACTCTGCAAAGACTTTTAAAAGAAGAGATGCAAATAGAGTGCTGTTATATAAAATGACATTCCTGCCACCCATGCAGTACCATATGCTTTGAGACTGGGTTTAGATGGGATGGGCAGTGAGCAAGTCATCCTTAACAGTCCAAGAAACTAAGTAGTAGAAGATTTAAAACACATTTAGGAAAGTGGTTTTATTTCAGGTATTTAGCTAAATACACTAAATAAATACATTCAGACAGCACACAATTAAGTTATGGAATTTGTTGCTAGAAGATAGTCAACCAGTAGTACAGTTGAGCTTAGAAAACGTTTTAGACAAGGTCCATAAACAAGTAATAGCAAGACATACTTGGAGAATTCCACCTCTTATTTCTGGAGGTGAGCAATATGGAATGAATCTCCTCTTTAGGATCTGCTGAGTGCTTCCAAGTGAGCCAGAGTGGACACTTTTGGAACCAAGATACTGGGCTTGATGGACCTTTGCTCTGATCCAGCATGGAACTGCCCCGACGCTGTAGCCTAACCTCTGCTTGGGGGGGGGGGGGGATCGTTTCCTCGCACCATCCGCATGGTGTTCATGATGGCGCCGGCATTGTGCTACCGGCACCGTGAGTTCCTTTAACGGCGGCGCCGCTGATGATGTCATTCCCCCGGCTTGGCTCAGCGTCGGGAGCGGTGACATCATCAAGGCACGCCCGACGCCGGGTCACCGAATTGGCCCAGGGGAGCGTGTGATGCCGGCGAGGGGGGAGGGGGAAGGTGTGGCCGACGGGCAATTTAAATCCTGCCGGCTCCCCTCAGCGCTGCCTCTTCCTCATCAGCCCCGAGTGGAGCTGTTCTTGGAGCTCTGCCCCAGCGGGGCCTTTCAAGTCCTGCAGCTGCCACAAGTTTTATTCCTGCTTTGGAAAAATTGGAACGGAGGCAGCGTAGATGCTAGTCAAGTTTTTAGCTGTTCGCACAGTTTATGATTGCAGCGCATCCCCGCTTCCCGTTGTCATGCCGGCAAACCCGTCCATTTTACGGTAGGCTGAAGGAACTGCATTCAGGGCCAAATGCAAGGCTAAAACCACTTGTTCAGAGCTGCTTAGATGGACACGCCAGACAAGGAATATAGAAGGTAAGTGAGGGGACTTAAAATTAAGGCAGGTAAAGCCACAAAAAAAAAAAAAATCTTATGTTCCGGGGAAGCGAAAACCCTTTTATGCTGAAAGCATGAACCTTGAAAGTATTGCCTACTGCTACTTTTGGCCAGCTCCAGACTCTTCCCCGATCAGAGGTGTCGCAGGCTCCCTTCATGGCTTTACCGAGCTGTGCTTGGACCATTCTTGGTCCGGTTCGAATCTCCCTCCCCAGGGGAGGAGATTTGAAGGCAATTTCACAGCCATTTCTCGGTTTCATCCTGTCTGCTAGATTCATGTACTTTGGACCCAAGATGATAGTAAGGGTATGGGCTGGGGAGTGTGCAGGGGGACACTGGATAGCTAAGGGAGACAAAAGGGAGCGAACCTGGTGACTTGCTCTGCTTCCTTTCTTCTGGCCATGGGGCACGGTAAGCTGCATTGCAGTTATCCTGCGCTCTACCCATGGTAGGCGGCCCGGCCGGTTCACTTTCCCCTCACTTAGCTCCTCTCCTGTTCATGAATTCCCCCACTTGGCCTCCATCGGAGATTTCCTTGGAGCCCCTCTCGTGTGCTCGTCGTCTCCAATCCCCATCACCCCCCCCCCCCCCCCCCCCCGTGGGCACGTACAGTTACGAGTAGCTTAGACGGCAGCATCTGTTGCCACCATAGAGTGCCTCACTTAGGCTCCTGTTTTTGCAGGCTGAACCTCAGCTTTCATCTCCGTAGCCTGAGCTGCAAGTGTTTTCACAGCTCCTTACCCACCAGTTCCATGGAGCTTAAACAGGGGCTTGTGCCTAGCAATGCAGCTGTTTCTCTTAGTCCACACCCTCAGCTTATATGGCATCTGAGTGGGTAGAATCGCTTCCGGACCAGGTCGCACCAAACCCCCCCCCCCCCCCCCCCCCCCCCACCATCACCAACACCTTTGCAGCATGGGAAGGACGGCGGGTGTACCCTGCCCTCCCCAACTCGTCATGAGTTGTGTAGCTGAGGCTCTGGGATGTATTCCGGCTCCGTAGGGGTTACCAATGCCGCATTTGGCACAAAGCAATGTATATGAAAACACGCTAAACAGAATCAATAGTGTTCACTGTTGCCTCCAGTAGGTAGTTTGTTGGTTGAGAATTAGGTGGAAACCTAGATTCTGACTTGATTTCTGGGGCAGGGAAGAGCAGAATTGCATGTCCCTAGTTTACCCTATGTGCTTCCTATATTTCGTATCGTCAGACTGTCTCTGTTTGCACGACAGTAACATTTTAAAGCTGCAAGGCTACAGTTTGAAAGTGAGTGAATGATTCTTTATAACATTTCAGATCTGCAGTTTAGGGGTGTTGACTTAAGATCATGTTGTCATGGAAGGGTGATGATTTAGATGAAAGCTGGGTGTATATTGATATAGCTCTAGTGACCTGCCGTAGAATCATAGCTATTGTAATATTTTATTTCCAAGCTTAAGAAACCATGGATATATAGATTTCAAGTAGTGCAGCAGAGATAGAAGTGCGAGTGTTTTTGTGCGCCTGCATGCAGTTCTGTTTAAAGATATATAGTTCTGCAAATGTGTTGTATGAAAGGAGAGAAGGTTAGCATTCCCCTTGATAAGGATGGAAAAGCTCCTCATGGCCTTTACATCGCGCATATGGTTAAGGCATTGCCACTTACTTCGTGGCATCTAACCAAGTTCTGGCGCATATGTTGTTCATATGCATTTGGCATTACAGGGTACAGTTTGGCATTCTTTTCCCTGGGTTAGAGCAGGAGGAGCGAGATTTTTGACCCACATGGCCTCATCTATGTGGAGTGCCTGCATTCGCAAATATAACAAAGTGAAGGAATGTCTCGCTGCCAACCACTGGTCCGGTCACCAGGTTTTAGCGGACATTTTGATTACCTACAGGGATTTCCCAGAGACATGGTTCGTTCATGCCTAGCTGCCCTGGCTTTCGTGAAACGCGGGCTGTGCAGATTAGTATTTGTAAGGGGACGTGACAATCTGCTCCCGGAGTGCCATTGTTGGTAGTGAAAAATTAACATGTCTAGGAATACAAATCAGTTCCTGCCTAAATCGGTGTCGCAGTAGGTGTCTGTGTACAGCAGAGGGACGCTAACGCTAGAACTTTCTGTTCATTTGTGTTAAGATTTCTGCAGCATTTCCCACTCATGGCCAAATACTTTCTCTGATGCGAGGGGGAACTGAGATAGCTGCAGAAAGTTGGCTGATTCGTAATTTAATATTTTCAGGTGAAGAAGAAATGCGCTTAGAAAAATCATATCTTTCCCCTCCCCTTCTTGTTTGCAACTAAAAATTCAATGTTTGGTTGTCGCTGGCATGACAATGGTTTACGCAAAATAGAGCACTTCAGAACATATTTAATGCCGTCTGCCTTAAATTGCAGGGTCAAAGTGCTCATATGGATATGTTGTAAGTCTTTTTGCATTTCAAATTTCCTTGAAACGAGCCATATTGAGAAGTACCTTGCTGGGGTTATCCAGGGACTTCCCTTCCGGGGCTATGGCGCCCCCTCACCTCAGCACCCTTGACCTTCACTTACGGCTTTAGTGTATCTTGCCTCATTAGCAATAGGCGAGCTCGAGACAATACTCTTACGGGTTGCATTCGCGCTGCCATGCTAGCAAGTTTAAGTGCCATCACATAATGCATCACAGCTACATGGCTTAATGTGGGGATCACATTATAGCTAAGATTAACACTCCAGCCTAAGACCAAGCAAAGGACCCAGCCCTACGCCCAAAAAGGGTCGGTTTGTTTTGCCTCATCATGATAGATCCCCATTCAGCAGTTACCAGTTTTCAAGAGAACCCTCATGGAAGAAGGGTTTCATAACAAATATTGCAGCGCTCACTCCTTCCACGTTGGAACCTATCCCTTTGTCTCCCACATGCTGTTATACAGCAGATGGGTTGATGAGGCCGGGTGCTGACTCCATCAAGGCCCAATCCCTGGACATGTCTAATATATTAGACATGTCTAATATATTAGACATGTCGGTTCACCTTGTTGGGCGCATGCCAAAATTTAAGTGCTCCTTCCTTTTCACTGCTGTTGTCCGATGTCTTTCGACATGAATAGTTGGCCACTCACCCATCATGCACGCCTGGAAAATGACCAAGTGCAGGAAATTTGGACTGGACCATCAAATGCCTCATTCAAGGCAGCATGCAATGTCACTAATTCTGGCCCTTAATGCAGTTGGGAAGAGCGAGTCCAATAGCAGGCCAGTTAGCGACGACATGGTCCAAGGGCCTACCCTAGACCGGTCAGCGCGACAGGAGCCAGCAGTTGGTGTTATGTCAAGGAAGCTTGGTGCGCCAGACCACGGGACTTCAGCTAGAGGTTGTTCACCCTGGAACTTCACAGCTATCTTTCCGTTGTAGTCGGCACGCGGCAATGCAATGGTGGTCCAGTCAGCGAACGAGCAGTCTTCCGGTAGCCCAGCATCGGAGTTGGGTGGCGCACGAGCATTGTGGCGCGAGTGAGGCATGTTCCTGGAATGTGTGGTGACAATGTGGAATTGCTCGCTTCACAAGTGGAGCTGAGCATTAGAGAGGTACCTAGGCAGTACTCAGTCGGCTGTGGTCCTATCTGAATCGGAGGGCTTACTGCATTGTGATACTGGGTTCCAAAGAGTATGCATAGTACACGCTGTACAGCAGGAAAATGTTTGCATCAGCCACTTAAAACGGGAAACGGAGTGTTCTGCCCAGGGCAGCAAAGGGCGACTGCGAGCTACATTTTTTCCAGATTGCTTTGTGAGATACGTTCTTCTGGGTGGCCTTCGCACTTGTAGTCCTTGCGTCAGTGTGTTGCTGAGCCTTTGCAGAGTGCATTATAGCTGCGAGGCTTGCAGTCAGGAGGACGTCAGTGTCTTGAATGGTAGGCGGGTGCAGGAGGGTCCTGCTGCGTGGTGTACCACCTAGGACCCCTCAGGTGCAGGCTGTCATTACCCCTCAGGCCATGAGTACTGCTGTCAAGCCCAGGGATTAGGCCTTGACCGACAAATGGCCAGACACATCTCTGAGGGGCTGTGGAGGGTCATGCTGCATGGTGGAGTCCCCAGGGCCCTTGTGGTAAAGGCGGTCACATGGGGACTCACAGGTAGTAATACCCTGATTTGGGGGGGGGGGGGGGGGATGCAGCCTTGATACCATCTCTTGGTGTTTGGGCGCTACCGTCAGACCCGGGGACAGGGGCCTTCTTGGAAAAACAGCTGGACATGTCTGTGAGGGGCTCTGGAGTGTCCGAGGACTACCCAGGACCCCTCTGGTGCACATGGGGACTCAAGGGTATCGATACCCTGATCAGTAGGCATGCGGCCACGGGTCACCCCTCGGCGCTTGGGCCATTGCACGCTAAGGTCAGGTCCAGGGATTGGGCCTTGATGGATAAACGGCTGATCAAATCTGTGAGGGGCTCCAGAGGGTCCTACTTTGTGGTGGACTGGTCAGGACCCCTCTGGGGTGGCTGGAAGGGGGCCACCTCTCGGCACTTGAACCACGGCACACTGGGTCAAAGAGGCATGCATTGGCACCAGCTCGGGGCCATGCCGCACCCGGGAAGTGCGAGCCAGACACCGCCTCGCTTGATCATTATTCACCTTGGGGGGCAACGATTTAGGCAAGGGTGTCGGCGTCACTCTGATGACACAATAAGGAAAGACCTGAGCCACCTCGCTTCATCAGCATTTGAGACATAAATGGGTGGAAGGACATTATGCAGATTTATATGCTGCGAACGGAGTACACTTGTTGAACTTGGGAAACATCCTGTTTCTTTTAAGCTATTCAGAGGCTATTCACAGGTCTGATGCATGAGCCATAGCCGTTTGTTTGGGGAAAGCCCGCGCATGCCGGGCCCCTGTGGTGGCAGCGGTGACAGTCTGGGAAAGCATTTGTAAATACTGAAGGCATTAAAAGGAAGGTGGGAGGTGCTGATATGTACAAGAGAGGCCTAGGGACCACCACTCGTTTGCCATGGATGATCAATGTCGGGCCCTGGGTGTTTGGGGGCCTCGACTCTCCGAGAGCTGGATATGTAGGGAGGGGCTCCGGCGCGGCTTGCTTTGTGACAACCTGGCTATGATCCCATCCTGTGTTTGGCAATCTCCACGCCTGTCCAGGGGCTCGCTGAGAGTGAAACCCTGCGGTTCCGCTTGAGCAGAAAATCAGCGTTACTGGCACCTGCCCATTAGCAATGTGTAGAGAAATTGACCGGACTTGGCGCCTAGATTAGACTCCCCTGTTAAGGACTCTTATAAACTGCTATGGCCATTGCATCCAATTGTGTCCTGTTATTCCTTTGTAATCATTGGCGTCCAGCTAGGCTGGGTGGGGGCGGGACAGAACCAAGGGTGTCCTGGCTGCCCGGTTAAACTAAGAGTCCTGCCTTGTATCTAAGCAAACACAGCAGTAAGCAATCCCTTCTTTGTTTCTGGCTTTGTTTAATGTAGTAGGGCCTGTTTCAGCTACTGGGCTATCAGTCCACATGTGATTAATCAAGCATTTTGATATGTTTTATTCGGAATTAATGAAAGGTCAAACCAATTTGGGCTGTTACTCAGGAGTCTCAAGAGAAGCACAGTGCGACATTACAAGCAAATATGTATATTAGCAATTTCATCTCTAAAATGCACCATATTTTGTTTCTGTGGCATTTAAAATTTAAACCCAATCAGCATCAGAGAAAAAATATAAGGGATATTGGTTTTCAGTCATCCATATGTAATCTTAATCATCAGGTTTGATACTGGATGCTTTGCTGCTAGGTGAAACATTCCTGACATAACACCATTCAGTGTCTGACTGTTGTATTGTACAGGGAGCAATTTTGCCCTCAGGCAACCAGTTGGGGTTTTTTTTTTTAATTTTTATTTTGTATATAAACTTGAAAAACATTAAAATGAGGAAGACCACACTCTCCAGCATGAGATTCAAACAACCTTATTTTATTTAACTCATACATAATCCTACATTTTCCAATAAACTGAAGTTGGATACTAAAGAGAGAAGTTTTACAATTTTATATTTATGTAGGTATGCACAGGTAAAATATGCCAGATTTTTAAATTAAGACAAAAGAGTAAAAATAGTACAGAATATAACTTTGCAAAACTAATAAAGAAAGACAATCAAGGAAAGAATAAGAGTAATCATCATGGCATACAACTTTTTCTTTAACTCCAGGATCATTTTATTCTTTTTTTGTTCCATGGTATAAATTTCCCAGACTTTATAGATCCAGATTAAGATATTCAGTGGGTTAGAATTTTCTCAGGGGTACTGGGCAGCATCATGCTACTGTCCAGGAGGTCAGTCTACTCTTCCAGGACTCCCCCCCCCCCCCCCCCACAGCATTTTCAGGTCTGTGGCAAGGGGCAGGGAGGAGGCCAATGCCAGTGCCAGTCCCACAGCAAAGGTACAGTGCTCTCATAACTCATAAGTGGGGCTGGCCGTGTCGTCAGAATAGATTGTGCAGCCCCCCACCCCCCTCCCCCTTTGATCCTACTTTCTCCCTCTATCCAGAGTCATCTTCCTCACATCATGTTCTTCCCTCCTTTATCCTGGGTCCCTTCCCTTCACCTATTTCTCTTTCTCCACACTGGCATCCCAGATTGTTTTCCTTTGCCTCTTTCCCTCCCCCACAGCTCCTCCCTGTTGTCCTCACCATCCAGTCTGGCTACTGCTGTCCCCATGATACAGATCCTCTCCACCTGATCCCAGATTGGAAGGGTAAGGGGTAAAGAGCGAGAAGCCAAGCCATATTAACATTTCTTACCACATCCCTGTCTTCCCAGATATACCAAGAAGTCTCGTTTGCCCTAGTGATCCTCCAATTTCTCCCAGAGCAAGCAGGATGGTAGACCTCACAGATGAGTGACATCAGATGGAGCCCTGTCACGG